>NW_022196909.1:7102015-7108331 GCF_008632895.1 Mastomys coucha
TCACACACACCAGTCCCTTCCTCACTGGGTTCCATTTGATGAGTCTGACGCCGTGGGAATGGAGAATCACTCAGGATGAACACTGACCAATGGGCTTGACACCCTGGAGGTCTTGCTTCTTCACTTCGGGACCCTCACAACCTGCTTCTTCGAGCAGGCCAAAGCTCAGTTATGTCTCTTTTAAAAAAAAAACAAATTTTGTTGATTCTTTGTGAACTTCATATCATGCACCCCAGTCCCACTCATCTCCCATGCCTTCATATCCACAAACAAAAATAAATAAATAAAAGTAAAAACCAAAAAACAAAACAAAACAAAACCAAACCCCAGTGAGGGAGCTGCAGTGTGTCACACAGTACACCCGTTTGTCCAAACACTTTTACTTGCAAATGTTCATTGCAATGAGTCATGGCTTCCGCTAGACTATCATTACTGGGTCCTCACTGGGACTCCTCCTGGATATCCTGTTGTTCCCTGTGTCATGGAGATCCTACAGCTTTTCATCTGCAGGATCTACCCCTTCACGAGCTCTAGCAGTGCATAGATGGGGTAGATGTTGGGGTGGGCCAACTCAAAGCTCTGGATCTGGGCCTGGGTAGGAGATGAGTTGGTCAGCCTGCTAGCGCTCCTGCACCCCTGCCATCAAGGTTAGTTCTCCTGGTTTGCCTAAGCAAGGGGCAGAGCCAGCTCTCCCATTCTCATGCCCTCAGGGACAGCCCACTTGCCTGCCACAGGTGGCAGGGGTGAGTGTGCCATCCTGTGCCCACGGCATCACATGGCAGACAAGGGGAGGGGCACCAACATGCACTTCCTCCCCTCCACTTTCCAGTGCCCCTTCCACCAGGGCCAGCTCTACCCTGCTGCTCATGCAAGGTACCGGCAGGGCCCCACTCTCCTGTGTGCTGCAGCCAGTGATGGGGAGTCCATCAGCTATGCCTCTTGATCTGCTTCCCCAGCTCAGCTTCTCCAGATCTGGCCCTGACCTCCCTGAAAGCCCAAATCTACACTGAGTTATCTCTTTCCACCTCTAGTCCAAAGCCCTTAGAGCCTGGCTGGATTAATGTTATTTTAACCCTCTAACAAGGGGTTCAGGGGGTCAGTCAAAGAAGACATATGACTTGTCCCCATCCAAGGAAGCTAGTAGCAGAAGAGGGCTGGGGCCCTGTCCAAGGACCTGTCTCCACACTCAGATACTACACTCCTTTCTTTGCTAGAAAGTAAGAGACGGAAACTCTCAGGGTAAGTAAGAGAGTGCCAGCTCTCAGGGTAGTTTGAGTGGCTCAAAGGTTTCAAAGTGGATGGAGCCAATATGTCTGCTGTCAAAGGGGGCTCATGAGTAAACAGGGTCTGGGGGCAGAGCTGTCTCATATCTAGAATCCTGGCCTAGGGAAGATCCCAAGGGTCAGAACTATGGTCTCTAGTCATCTGCATTAGGGAGAAAGGGTCTCTCGAGGCCACTAGGCCTACAGCAAAGATGCATGGGGAATGGGTACGTCCAGCTCATGCACACTGAGTTGGACTGGTATGCACTGGTCCATACCCAGGCGTGGATGGAAGTTATCATATGGCCCAAGAGGGTAGCAGATTCCAGAAAGAGGTTGCAGAACCTCAACGAAAGTGTAAAACCTCTACAGTCTCTGTATTTTGAGGTGGCTTTGAAGCCTTTTAATAACTTTTGCTGAGAGAAGAGGGTTAAAGTTCTGGTCTCCTCTCTCAGCTGGCATTTTATTCTATTTTATATTTCTTATTCAGAAGCAGGAAAAGATACACATCCACAGGAGGAAGTGGGCCTGAACAAAGAGTGTTTAACAGCTCACAAGATACTGCATGATCTCTAGGGAGCCTCCATGTTCTGCCCAGCCTTCATTTCCTCCTCTGTGGAGGAAGGCTGATAATGTCTGCTAAACATACATGTGCACACACACACACATGCACATACACACTCACACAATACACACACGCACGCACACATTCACATACTTACACACATGCTCACACACACACACTCACACATACACACTCACATACTCACACACCCACACACATACACTCACACACACACACACAAAGACACAGCGATTGATGCAAACATATGTGGGTGTGGATCTCACAAATCGAAACGCAGTGTCTAGTCAGACCTGACGGGTTGTTACCCTGTGGGAAGTGTGGAAGGTGGAGCTGCCAAGATGGTAGGAGTAGGGTTCTTTGTTGAGTTCAGGTTCGCCCTTTGCATCCCGCTCTCCATGGTGAGTCTCTGGAGAGCCTGAAATGGGGAGACTGGCTGTTTTCTGACCCTGGTGCGCCGCCTTGGCAGATGTTGCCACATTGGTTCTTATTGATGCCCCATGTGGTACTTTGAATGAAACGTTTCTTATATTCTTAGCCATATGAATACTTGGTAGTGTGGTACATGGCCGTATCCAAGCTTTCCCCATTGATGGTACGGCACATGGCGGCTATCGTGTGCACTTTCTCTTTAGACATGAAAGTTAGCCAACATGATTTACTGTGTGGGGTTAGATTTTGGAGGTGTGGCCTTGATGGGCTGGAGGAAGTGTGCCTCTGTGGTCCAGCTTTTGGGTTTTAAAAGTCATGTAAGAGTCAATGTCAACACTTGGGACCCAAAGGCAGGTGGATCTCCGTCAGTTCGAGACCAGCCTGAATCATAAAGTGAGTTCCAGGACAACCATCCTGGATATTCAGCGTGCACTCTCTGCTTCTTGTCTGTGGTTCACGATGTCAGCACTTAGGCTCCAGTTCCAGATGTGATGTCTGCTGCCTGGTGTCCCTACCATGATGGACCTAACTCCCCAGAACTGAAAGCCTCAAACAAGCTCTTCTATAAATTCCATGGTGTTTCTATAAGAAGTTGATGGTGATAGAAAAGCAGCCAATGCATTCCAATTCGCTGTTCCCCAGAACCATTGCCATATCCAGGTCACTGGACGGAGGAGGCAAGTAGACTTTGGCTCTTCACCTTCAGAGAATCCTAGTTGACCACAGATCCCTGGGCTCCACTCCTACAGCTAGCATTTCTAACAAGTTTCTAGGTAGTATTGAGTCTATTGATTCCAGATGATACCTTGGATTGACCAGAACTGGACATTCCGGAGCCTTCTCTTGAGGACTAAAAGAACAAAGCTGCCCACTGACCTTGTCCCCTCCTGCAACTCCTTCCCTGGAAGCCCTAAGTAGTAATATTTCTGCTAGTGCAGATGGGTTCCCTGACCTCCCAGGGTTTCTATGAAGAGGGGGAAATCTTGACTAGGTGCCTGGCCGTATCCAAGCTTTACCCTACTGATGGTAAGGCACCTAGCAGCTATAATGTGTACTTTCTCTTTAGCCAACATCTGGCCATTGGAGCCCCTTCCTGACCCGGTCCCCTTGCAGAATTTGCTCCTATGGGCTTGAAACACTTTGCCGAGTGTTAGCAGCTGTCCTGTAACCTGAAAACGCCTTCCATCCAGCAGACAGGCCAGTGCACAGTGGCCCTGACAGCTCATCATTGCTTCCTGCCTGAGTGTCCAGGCTGCCCTGGCCCCTCCCCACACATTGCCAGGTTACCTGCCAGCACTCTCATTTCTCACCAGCTTGTTTGGTTCTGCCTCAGACCCTGGGAATTCCCCTACTCCAGCATCACCCAGGACTGTTCTGCCTCTCGGGCCCCATTTTCACCTCTTTGACGTCTCCCAATCCAGAGCTGGGACTTTCCTCGCCTGATTGTCCTGATTTGCTTTGTATTTCTCTCTCACTGGGCTGGTGTCATGGCCTTCCAGTGCCCACAGCTCGGTTGCCCTCCATGTTTTATTTCATGTGGGTAGTGTCAGGCGATGCAATAGTTGGTACACACGGAGTAATTTGTGTCTGTTTCATTTGTGTGTGATTCTTGGTCTAACTCTACGGCCTTGTCGCCTGTTGAAACTTAGCAACTTGTGAAAACTGGGTTTTTACAGGCTCTTCTTTTAACAGCTTTATTGAGATGTAGTTCACATATCGCACAGTTACTCAAATAAAGTATGCAACTCTGATTTTCCGTGAACTTACTGATCTATGTAACCGTTATGTCATCAACTTTAGGGCATTCCCCAACATGTTAGAAGAAAGTCCTGCAACCTTGTCTGTCATCTCCTATGTCCTACCTCCTCATACCTCTAGCCCCAGGATGCACTGGTCTGCTTTCTCTCTCTGTCAGCGGCTGCCAACCTGTGGGTCATGACCCCTTTGGCAAATCTCTATCTACAAAAATATTTACATTATGATCTATAATGGTAGCAAAATTAGCTAAGAAGTAATAACAAAAATAATTTTATGGTTGGATTCCCCACAACATGAGGAAGGAGTTCATATATCAGGAAGGATCCTAGAGGGTCATAGTAGTAGGGAGGCTGGGAACCATTGCTTTATGTAGATTTCTCCATTCTGGGAACAGGTTCTGTGTGTGACTCGCTTCTGCTTAGAGCAAGGCTTTCGAGGTTCATCCATTTGTACCATAGGTTAGTGATTCTTTCTTTTTCACAGCTTAATAATATTTTGTTGGGTGGATATCCTACATTTGTGTGTCCATCATTGATTAGGGATGTGTATAAATAACCCACTACTTACTGGGTTTTCATAGATTCTTAAGAGGATGCATGGAGACGGGCCTTTGCAACTGGGAACCCAACATTTGGTTTTGTCCAGGCGTCAAGGACTCTGAGGGTCAGGATCCCTTTTTAAGTTGGCATTATGACTCCTCAGCTGAGCTGGAAACAGGACCTGAGCCCAGCCATCTGACTTACTGGTGGGACCTGTCTAGCACTTAGGATGTGAAATCTGGAAATCATCTGAGTTTTCATGAAGTGGCTCTTGGTTTCACCATATTTTAAGGATTTTTTTCCCTTCTTTTTCTCAGAGTCACCAGAAATGATGAAGGAAGTTAGAGGTTTTTGCTTGTCCATTTTTGTCTTATTTTTATTTGAATATTTTTATTGAAAGTAGATTATTTTCATACACTGTATCCTGATTATGGTCCCCCTCGTTTTCCAGTCCCTCCCTGCTCCTCCCCACCTCCTCACTCACCCAAATCCACATCCTTTCTTGCTCTCTCTCACTGGAAGACAAGTATCTTACAAACAAGTATCTAAAAATGAAAAACAAAAACCAAGATAAAGTAAAAACAAGCAAACCTGAATAGAACAAAACAAACAAATGAAGAAACAAAGGCAGAACACAAGAAACACATATAGCTGCTGAGACACACACACTGATAAAGACACAAAAGCAGCAAACATGATATACAAGCAAAAGATCTGTAGGGTAAGACCAATAAACAAACTCAAACAAACAAACCCCACAACTGAATCTATTTTATGTGCCTGGCCGTAAGAGAGGTTTGTATACCCAGTACGGCTCCATTGGAGAAAACCAGCTTTTCAGTGATGAGTGGTTATCAATTGAAGATTGTTTCTGGGTTAGGGATGGAGGCGGGGGTCCACTTCGTCTCTCAGCACTGGGATCCCATCAGGCTCAGACCTGTGCAGGCCCCGTGCACGCAGCCAGTCTCTGTGAGTACATGAGTGCTTCAGTCGTTCTGTGTTTAGAAGACCTTGTTTCTTTGGTGTTTTCCATCCCCTCTGGCTACTACACTCATTCGGCCCCCTCTTTGGAAGGATTTCCTGAGCTGTGACTACAGGGAGCACCAGAGGGGGAGCACTACTGGAGAGATCACCCGCTGTCATGCAATGCTTCTTCATGGTGATTCCGAAGTCTTCCGATTTCTCCCTCTCAAGGTGTCCAGACACCAATGCACACCAGGCTGGAAGGTTGAAGCAGAGTCTGGAACTGGCAGGATCCCGGTCTGCTGGGATCGAGTGGGGCATGGGGCACTTCTCCGTCCATCTTCAACAAAACAGCTCTCTGAGATGACCTTAGCTTGTGCATGTATCTTTATCTTTTACACACCCACTTTAGTCGGAGTGAATCGAGGGTTGTATTGTCTCGGGGAAGGGATCAGGAACATCCAGGGTGGGCAAAGGTCATCGGCTGAAAGCTAAGGCTACTGAGAGAGATGCCTTATTAGCACAGGGAGACATTCCAGAAATCCCAGGTGCAGGACTACCTGACCTTCCTCAGGCAGTTGAAATGGGGTCCCAGAGAAAAGGAAGCCCAGTCAACAGAGTCAGCCAGTTTGCACTGAGCTCTAAACTGTACGGTGATGTCAGACTTTAATCTTTGCAGGGCTTCCTGACTGTTAGCATCCAGAACCTGCTGCAGATATATGGGCGGGTCCACAGACCTGTTGCCAGGGCAACGGCCACCATATTCCCAGAATCCATTG
>NW_022196909.1:7108499-7124349 GCF_008632895.1 Mastomys coucha
CTACTCCCTCTCAATTAAACCTCTTGCACATGGAACTGTCTGGGCCTGGTGATATTTGCAGACGCGTCCCGCCGACTAAAACACATCACTGACGTTTATTTCTTTGAATTTACCAACAAAGAAAAAAGTCCCCAACACTTTTATGAAGACAAAGAACACTTTGAACAACCAAGCACACAGGCCTCCTCCAGGTAGCTTCTAGATACACATTTCTCAAGGCGCCTCTGTCCTCTCATTCATTTCAGATCTCACCCTTGTGCCCACCCTGCCCCTGGAACCCTGTCGACCAAGTGCCCATCCCCCAGGAGACCTGAGGTGTTCAGGGATGCAAAAAATGGCTCCTTTTGCCTTGGAGACTCAAAGATTCTTAGTTTAGCTCATAATGGGGTTTCCATAAGAAAAGAATAATTAATTAAAGAAGAAAACCAAGCTGGTTCTCGAGGGGGAAATTGCATTGGGTAATTTTCCTTTTTATCTACTGTCAAGTTTGTGGAAACCAGATCAGTGAGCCAGCGAGGTGACCCAGTTCACACCGAGCGGCCTAATGACACACAGGAAGACAGGGCAGGTTGTTTTGTATTAACACAGAATTGTACACACCTATCCTAAAATAATATCTAGCAAAAAATCCAAAGGTGTTAGCAGCTATTTTTATACGAAGAAGAGAAACTGAAAATGGAACCAGACTTAGATTTTAAGCCTCGAGGACATTTAGAAATTTACAACCAGTGAGTCTTGTATGAGTTTTGAATTCCTGTTTTTCAATAGTCAAGGGATTGAGTGCTTACGTAAAGCTGCCAGTCAAGGGTCACACCCGGAAGGCTGCAGATTCACAGCCCAGCTTCTGCTCCTCCTCCTCCTCCTCCTCCTCCTCCTCCTCCTTCTTCTTCAAGTTTTATTGCATTATAATGAGAAAAGTTACATGATTCCAATTTATCTGAATTTGTTAACATTTAAAAACATATTTTAAGTAAATAGAATTAAATCACATTTTTTTTCCTTTTGTACCCCAACTCCTCCCAGAGAGTACCCTTCAATAACTATAATATCTTTTTTGTCATATTCTTTAAAATTTATAAAATATTATAACAATAAAAATGAGTATTATAAAAGTTGTTAGATATAAAGCAACAATCAATTTAACAGCCTTATGTAGATGCTTGACTATGGTAATACTGAAAATATATACATTTTTCTCAATATAGATTTTAAGTAACTCCAAACATATTAACTGTATATTTCAAAATAATACATCACCATTAATATTTTCTTAAATGAACATAAATATATAAAATGTTTTTGTTTGTTTGTTTGTTTTATATTTAGTAGAGCTTAAAATCTTGGCTCTTACTGTGGTAACTTGATACAAGAGTTACAAATGTCAAACAAAGCATTCAGTCTTACTCTTTGTTGTTCTCTTACAAACCCCCTCCCAATTTAATTGTGTACACTTCTTTTGGGTATATAAATACTTTTAAAATATGTAAGCTGCTCTGAAAACCATAGTATAGTATAAAAACATGAAATAAACAATACTACTAATAGAGAGGCTGAGATAGGAGAAGCAAGATCTCAAGACCCTTATGTTGTACACAGCAAGACACTGTCATGAACAAACAAGCTAAAAGTATATATGGATTGTACAATATTGGACCTATTTCTCCACTTATCAAATTAGAGAGACCATTGGATGACAGTCAATAAATTTCCAATTCCTCATATTTTTGGATTTCAATTGATTAGGATATGCTGGTAATATTAATTTTCATATTAAGATATTAAGAAAAAGTAATTGTCACTTCCTGTTGTTTTTGTTGTAAGAAGTGGAATTAAGTTTGTGTGGATTTGTTGAAAGATTACTTTCTTGCTTCTTCTATGGTGTAGTTTTGTTCTTTATGTTGATGTTTTCCATCTATTATCCTTTGTAGGACTGGATTTGTGGAAAGATATTGTGTAAATTTTGTTTTGTCATGGAATATCTTGTTTTCTCTATCTATGATAATTGAGAGTTTTGCTGGGTATAGTAGCCTGGGCTGGCATTTGTGTTCTTGTAGGGTCTGTATGACATCTGCCCAGGATCTTCTAGCTTTCATAGTCTTTGGTGAAAAGTCTGGTGTAATTCTGATAGGCCTGCCTTTATATGTTACTTGACCTTTTTTCTCTTACTGCTTTTAAATTTCTTTCTTTGTTTAGTGCATTTGCTGTTTTTATTATCATGTGATGGAAGGAATTTCTTTTCTGGTCCAGTCTATTTGGAGTTCTATAGGCTTCTTGTATGTTCACGGGCATCTCTTTCTTTAAGTTAGAGATGTTTTCTTCTATAATTTTGTTGAAGATATTTACTGGCCCATTACCTTGGGAGTCTTCACTCTCTTCTATACCTATTATCCTTAGGTTTGGTCTTCTCATTGTGTCCTGGATTTCCTGGATGTTTTGGGTTAGGAGCTTTTTGCTTTTTGCATTTTCTTTGACTGTGTGTCAATGTTTTCTAAGGTGTCTTCTGCCCCTGAGATTCTCTCTTCTATCTCTTGTATTCTGTTGGTGATGCTTGCATTTATGGCTCCTGATTTCTTTCCTAGGTTTTGTATCTCCAGGGTTGTCTTTCTTTCTGATTTCTTTATTGTTTCTGTTTCCAGTTTTAGATTCTGGATGGTTTTGCTCATTTCCTTCACCTGTTTGGTTATCTTTTCCTGTAGTTCTTTAAGGGATTTTTGTGTTTCCTCTTGAAGGGCTTCTAGCTGTTTACCTGTGTTCTCCTGTATTTCTTTGAGGGTGCTATTTATGTCTTTTTTAAAGCCCTGTATCATCATCATGAGAAGTGATTTTATATCTGAATCTTGCTTTTTCAATGTGATGGTGTGTCCAGGACTTGCAATGGTGGGAATATTGGGTTCTGATGATGCCAAGTAACCTTGGTTTGTGTTGCTTATATTCTTATGCTTGCCCGGATCATCTGGTTATCTCTACTGCTACCTGCCCTTGCTAAATCTGACTGGAACCTGTCCTTCCTGTGATCTTGTTTGTGTCAGAACTCCTCAGAGTCAAGCTGTCTCTGTGATCCTGTGATTCTGGGATCCTGAGACCCTGGGCTTTTTAGAGCACCTGGGATTGAAGCTTTCTCTGGGTCTTTTGGGAATGACTGCAGAGTTTGCACTCAAGGTCTACTCAGGGCACCAGCCAGCCCAGACAAACTGGAAGCAACCCTACCCACTGGGCTGGCAGAGTTCCAGTGTGCCTAGGTCCTGCTGGTCCCAGTTACTCCCGCATCACTCATCTACTTCAGTTGTGTCTGCATGACAGGTCTAAAAAACCTGAGGCGTATGCTTCACAGAGAGCCAGTCTCCTGAGGTGGTCAGTTGCTGATACCTCCTAGTTCTGATGTGTTCCAGATTGGTCTCTGCTAAAGTCTGTGGAGAGATCGGCATGCTTTCTTTATTCAGGCATAAGGGTGCCCTAAGAAATATTTCGTTATAGCCAAACTAAATTGAACAATGTTTCCTGGCCCCCACAATGCTCCAACTAATCCTAATTGGTGCTGAGCTGATTCTTGGTCTGGAATTTCACAAGGATGTCACCCATACAGACTAATTGCCCCTGGCATTGTTAGGGAAATAATGAAGGGAATAGGGCATTGATGTTTGCTGAGTGGCCGTAGACAATCCCTGAGCAAGTTTAACTAATATCCTCATTCTCAGTCACGTACTACAGCTGAACCACTCTAGGAATTAGCAAGAAAGAGACAAGCCTCTAGTAGCCCAGAAGCTTAGCATAGTGGGCATTTTACTAAGGATGGACGGGACCTTGAGCTGAGTGTGTGTGTGTGTGTGTGTGTGTGTGTGTGTGTGTGTGTGTGTGACAGTGTTTATCAATCTGCATTCTAGATTCGAGATTCGAGCCTCTACTCTCCTGGCTGGCTCACCAGCAACCCACCAGGACTCCAGCTGGGCCCCTGCAGTCTGAGCATGCTCCGAGCCTGGGGATGCTGCACCAGTCCAGAGGAGATGGCTGCTGTTTTAGACCTAGTGTGTTTTAGATGACCTCAGATGTACCTAGACTACTGAGCTGCCAGATTTCTCTTTCTCTTTTGCAATGACTGTAAAAGCCTCATGCCATTTTTGAAAAATATACTCAGATCCCCCCACACTTCTTTGAATCGACTCTGTTTATCACTCGCTGAATTTTTTGCCCACTTGACCAGAACTCTCATCCCGCAGAACAAGAGGTCTCCTCAACGAACCCAGTCCTTGGTATTGGGACAGATGTTGTGTCCTCCTCAAGTCTGATCCTAGGCATGTTAGAGCACCTGGGAGTGGAGCTTCCTCTGGGTGTTGTGGGACTGGCAGGGGAGCTTGAGCCCAAGGTCTGCTCAGGGCACTGGGTCTATCTCAGACAGACCAGAAGACAGTCCAGCTTCTTATATTGTGACATGCAACTCCACATGGGGTCATGTCACTGGGTGTTGTTGGGAAGAAAAAGTCAGTATCAGTATAAGGTTTCTGAAATTTGCAACTAGCAAAAGTAATCCAAACCCCAGTGCCTTATGGGTCCAAGCTGTTTATGCACATTCGCTCGTGTGTGTCATGTGACTCCCTTGCAACCTTGCGACCTTGCGACCTTGCTCCTGAACACACTGCATGCATATTTTACATTACACATGCAGTCCTGTCAGGCGATGACATCAATTACCCCGCTTGAGTTGCCGTGGCTCAGCTTTGAGACCACTGTGTGTTATGAATCATAGTGTCCTTGATGGTTTTCCCAGTTGCTGTGATACAATACTGTGACAAAGTGACTTTTTTTAAAAAAAGCTGTTCATTTGGTCTCACAGTTTGGTGACTGGTCACACTGCAAGTCATCAGTCAGGAAGTAGAGAAGAAAAAGGCTGTTCATCTAGCTTTCTCCTTTAAAAAGGTCGATTTTATCACATTGTGTGTATGGGGGTTTTGTCTGCATGATTATCTGTGAATCATTGGCTGGCCTGGTGCCTGCAGAGGATCTGTAACTGGAGTTACAGATGGCTGTGACCCACCATGTGTGTGCTCGGAACTGAACCCAGGTCCACTGGAAAAACAGGCAGCACTCTTAACTGCTGAACCATCTCTCCAGCTTCTATTACATTTTCCCTTCTCTCTCTTTCTCTCTTTCTCTCTTTCTCTCTCTCTCTCTCTCTCTCTCTTTCTTTCTTTCTCTCTCTCTTTCTCTCTCTCTCTCTCTCTCTCTCTTTCTCTCTCTCTCTCTCTTTCTCTCTCTCTCTCTCTGTCTCTCTCTGTTTCTGTCTCTGTCTGTCTGTCTCTCTCTCTCTCTCTCTCTCTCTCTCTCTCTCCCTCCCCCCCCCAGCCTAGGACCCTGTCCGGGGAATAATACTGCCCATTTTTAGGATGGGTCTTCCTATCTCAATTGACATAATTCCTCATGGGTGTGCTCCAAGGCTTGCCTGATACACAACGACCCAGCCCATCAAATGAACGTGTAACTAACAGTGCTTTCATTGTACACACAAAGCCTTTGGCTCTCACAGAAACCTAACAGTTTAACTACAGGAAGTGAGTGTATGATACCTTTTCTACCGCCATTTCTCAGTATGTAAGTATCAAATTGGTGTACCTTTGGACTAGGCTGTGTTAGGATGTTTGATTTTAAAAATTGAGCTTTGAGTTGCTGGCTTGAATTACTTAAAAACCCATTACATTTATTTTAGCTTGGAATTAAGACAGAATTCCAATAATTTCCGAAATGACTCTAAATGCACTTCTGTCAATTTATATTATGTGTTTATAGGAAGTGGAGTTCTCAGCATTGTGGATTATAAAAATCAAAATATGTCAGCTATGCAAAGCATTTAAGATGTTCCATGTTCTGCAGAAGCAAGCATTCAACTGAGATTTCAGTCTTACATAAAGCTAAATAACGCCCTCCCCAGCTCATTCATTTATGGCTTTCCTTTTCTCTTTCCTAAGCTCCAAAGTTACATGCATCTCAAATAATTACTTTAAAGACATTTTACAAAGATGCGCTCTCAGCAGATGTTTGATGTGCACTCCTGGGGTCAGGCAGAGGTGTCTCGGTAAAACGAGGTACCAGCAGAAAACGTTTAACTTCTGGTACAGGAATTTCCAGACTTTTAAAAAAAATTAAATTATTTTTGACTCTCTCCACCTTTCTTTCTTTCTTTCTTTCTTTCTTTCTTTCTTTCTTTCTTTCTTTCTTTTTTAAAGACTTACTTATTATTATATCTAAATACACTGTAGCTATCTTCAGACACACCAGAAGGTCTCATTATGGGTGGTTGTGAGCCACCATGTGGTTGCTGGGATTTGAACTCAGGACCTTCAGAAGAGCGGTCAATGCTCTTAACTACTGAGCCATCTTTCCAGCTCCCTCCACCTTTCTTTCTAGGACAAAAATATATCCAGGGGGAAATTTCCCATCTGTTTGAAGCAGCTCTGTAAATTCATGCCCATTTCCTCTGTATGGTGTTCAGAATGGGAGCACTGCTCACAGAAACACTGCTCAAAGGAACTGTTTCTGGAAGGCTTTAGTGAAATCAACTCCAACAGAATAATGTTGCAGCCTTGCCTGCAAATTTTACCTCTGCATATAAAAAGAGTTCTTTAGATAACATTAGTGAAGAGAAATTAACAACCGACCCAGCCCCATCTCCCCACCTTGACCAGCAAATCCTGGAGAGTCTCTCCACCCCACCTCCCTACCTGCTCTCCACAGGCATATCCTGGCCAATGACTTTCTTCTCATCTTTTTTGCCATCTTCCTTTGATTTCAAAGCCACTGGGAACTGAGCAAAGGGATTCAGAGAGAGGTCATTGCTTTGTAAGATTTCCGATGTATTCACTAAATCTTTTCTCCAGCTCAAATACACTGGAAAAGAATGAGAAAAACGATTGTTTCCATGAAAACTCATACACTGTAGTTGTCTGTCCTTCTTGGTTGTTTGTTCATTCACAAAGGGTAAAGAGACAAGGAGACACAAGAGGACAGATCTCTCCCCCTTTGTCTTAGAGGAATCACAATTTGAGGTCTTCCATGTCCAGAGTCCTCCACATGGGTAGATAAGAGGGGAGCCCTTTGGTTTCCTGGTTGACAGAGAGGAATAAGTTGTGTTTAACCTTAGCAAGGAAGAGCCTCATGCTGTGGTTAGACACAGCTTCATAGGAAGAGGGAGAGTCATAGCCTCCAGCAGGAATGGATTTCTGTTCAAAAGGGGGAAATGTGGTGGGGTCCACCTACCTCTGCACTCCCTCATGCTACCTCTTGATGACCTGCCTGTACAGAGACACCCTTTGGTAAACCTGGGTTCTCACACCATCCTTCATTCCCTTCCCCCACGGGGCGACAGTGCCTCCCCAGCAGCAGGTACTCACCTTTGGGAATTGAGGCGGAGGAGGCTCTGTTAGTGATGTGGCTGTCACATCCTATTAGTGCATGGGTGGGTTTCACTGGGTACAGGAGGTATGTCATTTATAGACAGAAATTGCATAATTAATCTTGATAGAATTTTGATGCTTTCTTGGCATGCAATTTTTTCGTCAAGTAAAAAGCCTTAGAAAGCAGGTCACATGGAATCCGAAACTCTAAAGTTCAAGCCTAGGTACTTCTCATAACTTAAAGCAGCCCCACAGGATCGTGGAGAGACACACTCACCTTTGGCTTCTGGTCTTCTACCCCCAGGTTTGAATGGAAAGCATGGTGATGAGGACAGAAAGTTCCCCAGAACTGCTTGAGAAGATTCAATGGCTCTGATCTCCACTATTCATTTTGTATTTATTGTAGGAATTCTATAACTCAGATAATAAGGGCCAAATGTATCTACATTGATCAAGACTTTCTGACCTGGTTACAGTGGATGAATTAAGATTGTATGTTTGGCTTCCAACACTAGAAGTGGGAGACTCATCTGTATTGCTCTTCTATAGCAAAAATTTCTCATTTCCATTGAGTGTAGAATTCTAGTGTGTGCTGGCTCTCCATTCACCATTTTCCCTATTGATGGGCATGCTGCCTGCTTCTAGTTTTTGCGATTCCGAGTGTTACTGTTAGGAGCATCTCTGTGCGCCTGACTATCTGGGACACTCTATTGATTAAGGATATTCTGGTTCCACCTGGAAATTCTTTGACACTGCTGAAATGAACTCTGCGGAGGCATAGGGTATCAACAGTCTCAACTTCAGTAGACTGTGCAAAGCCAAAGAAACAGTGGCAATCACCTGGCGATGTTTTCACTAATGGTCTTGTTGTTGTAAGATGTCCACCTCCAGGTGGCCCCTGGTGGCACGTCTCACCCCTGGTGGCATGTCTCAAGGTATATGTGAAAGTTCTTGTCAGTTGGATGACTTAGCTCTGCCTGTTTGTGGTCAAATCCTTCAGGAAATGTCTCCAAAGAGGCATGGTCCTCTGGAATGTATGTCCACAAAAATCAGCCAGGAAAAAAGGGATGGTTTATAGTTTGGATTAAAACCACCTTTCATTTGTTTTCTAGAACTTGACCAGTAACATTTATGTTTTGTATCGACTAGTGAGAAAATAAAATCCATTTTGAATTGCAGCAGACACAGGCATGAAAAGCACAAACTTTTGACCACGTGGAGTTCTGGAACAATGTGTTAACCTCCAGGGCCCTCCTCCAGATACATACACACACTTTGTCAGAATAAAGAATTTGGAAATAAGAAGCTGCAATAGGTGGGCCTGATTCTGTGACTGGCGTCTGCTGTGTGACCCCCTTCCACAACTCTTTCCTAGCAGATTCAGGCGATGATCCTGGTACATTCCAAAAGGAAGACAAAAAGTTCATCACCTTGTCTGAATGGGACACACACCACACACACACACACACCACACATACAAACACACACCCCCCACACCCCACAGACACAGAGATACACATATCTCACACACCCACACCCACACCATATACACAACACACACCATACACACTACACACACACACACACACACACACACACACACACACAACACACAGACACAGAGATACACACATCTCACACACACACCACAGAGATACACACATCTCCCACACCCACACCATACACACACCACACACACATACCATACACACACCACACACACACACCATACATATCACACACACACCATACACACACACACCATACATACACATACCATACACACACCACACACACATTCACCATACATACATCATACACACACACACACATACACACACACATATCATACACACACGCACACGCACATACACACACACACACATACACACACACACACACCACAGACACAGAGATACACATATCTCACACACCCACACCATACACACACCACACACACATACACACACACATACACACACACACACTCCCACCACACAGATACACACCATACACACCACACAGACACACACACACCACACACACCACACACACACACACACACCACACACACCACACACACACACACACACACACATACACACATTCCCACCACACAGACAGTTGTAACTGCTTGCTGACTGAGAAGAGCCTGCACCACTCTTGGTTTCTCATGGAGGTTGTATGTTTCTTGTGACTAGCATTTTGGATGAATTGATGCCAGGCATGGCACCAGTGACTGCGTAGGAACAGCGGCAGCGCTTGGCTGTGTCCACGTGAGCCTTTCGGCACGTGACTGCATGTGCCAGCCTTGTAGCTGGCATTTTAACTTGAAATTGTACACTGGCCAAAGTGGATACAAAGCACAAAGGCAGCATGCCAAGAGAGATGGAGTAGGCAGGAGAGAAGGAGGAGGCCTTGTCGGGTGGTAATAGGAAAAAGCCAATGATTTTCACGAGTCAGCACTTTAAGCATGTGCCCACCCCAGGCCCCAGGTTTGTAACACCTTCAAAGGATCTGGTTTTGGTCTGGGGAAAGTGCTGAAATCGGGTTGGTTAAAACATTCTGGAGTGTGTATGAAGATCATGCTACCATTGTAAGTAAATTAATTATGCTCCCACATTCTCAAAAGAGTTCACTGAGTTTCCCAAAAGAAGTTGTCAAACTAAATAATTGCTTTAAATATTTAGTGAGCTTCACGTAGGCTGGGGTAGCTGACAGTTAAAGCAGCTGCCAGTGCATGCAAACGGCTTCGGAAGGCAGCTCCATTCTGGGGTCAGAGGACAAGCTCTGGGGGCAGACCTCTGCCTCCATTCTTGCTTAGGTGACCCCACGTGAAGCCACTGAGCTACTTCTAGCCAGTTTCCAGAGTAACATCATGGCTGCAGGCATTAAATGGCAATGCTTAGATCTACACTCGAGCTAGTAAAGCTGCTCATCGGGACAGCAAGGATGCTGTGTGCAGGAGGGATAAGCTATCATGGCTCTTCATCCTATTAGTAAAGTAGGGCCCAATGACATTGAACTATTTATGGCATCCTATGGAGATGCCTAGAATATCTAGTGGCTTCTTGAAATGTTATCCTGGTGGCTTTCTGATGACAGACCACTAGGCATTGGCCAACACTGTTCTTAAGTCCGGAGAGACTGGCGATGTTTTACCACTCTGTAAAGATACTCCCAAAGGGCTTCCTCCTGCATCAGGGACCACCTTTCCCACCTCAGAATTTTCATTTCCTTAATTTTTATAACGGTTTCATATTTTCTCTTTCTGTGCTATGTGCCGGGTTGTTCATTCACTTATGAAAAATATTAATTAAACGCCAACAATGCTGTCCAAGCACGGAGTCACTGCAGCTTTTGATTTTCTAGAAGAAAATGAATAAAGCCTGAGGTGAAAGTGTCTTTCCTAAGAGGTGACTTTAGTGCTTGCACCCTGCTGTGGGAGCAAGTGGTGTTCCAGAAAGAGCCAAGCGGCTGCACTGGGCAGGGACAGAGTGAGCAGAGAGCGATGGGAGGTAAGCACAGAGGAAGAGCAAGGCCGGTGTACAGAACTCACCTCCACAGAGGGAGGCAGATGTCCTGTAATCAGGCTGCACAGCTCTTCTGGGATGGAGGTTCGTCCTGTGTGTGTCTGACATCAGCTACCACAATACAGGGATACAGCTCACACCACAAATGGTTGTTGACTATGATGGTACCCTGGGGTGGTTGGGGTCTGCAGGGAAGGCGAACTGGTGAGAAGATTTGGAAATGAAAGTTGGTAGAGGCCCCAGCTCATCTTGCACCTGATCTTATGTCTAAAAGTATCTCTTCTATACAGATAAGAATCTTGTCTAACACTGGACATAACGTCCTTGAGTAACTGTGAATCATTTTCCATACTGTGGACTGACTAAGAAATGTAAACAATGACTCTCACTCAAATACAAGTTGCATTTGTAAGTGTTCATTGCCTAACCAGGGTCCAGGTTACTTTAGCAACCACTACCCCTGCCTATTAATCGTTAGCAGCTGTCTTAGCATTTTACTGCTGTGAAGAGACACCATGACCAAGACAACTCTTAAAAAGGACAACAATTAATTGGGTCTGGCTTACAGGTTCAGAGGATTAGTCCATTATCAACATGGTGGGAGACATGACAGCTTGCAGGCACACATGGTGGTGGAGGAGCCGAGAGTTCTCCATCTTGATCTGAAGGCAACCAGGAGAGACTGGATTCCATACCTGGGTTGAGCTTGAGCATATGAGACCTCAGAGATGGCTCCCAGAGTGACACACTCCTCTAACAAGGCCACGCCCACCAACAGTGCCACTCCCTATGGGCCAAGCATTCAAGCGCATGAATCTATGAGAGCCATCCACAGCATCCTTTACTTGGCGTTACACATGGTAATGTGTACTTGTGGTCCTAACTATTTGGGAAGTTGAGGCAGGAGGGTCAATTGAGCTCGTAAGTTCCATGTTAGCCTGCACAGCATGGTGAGATTATCTCAAAATGAAACAAGAATCCTTCACTCTTCACTCAGGCACAACTCTTCTTGACTGAGAATGGAAGGGAAACATTACATGCCACAGCAAAATAAGTAAGTTTTAAAAATCTGACCACAAAGAGGGAAGCTTATCACCACAGAAGGGAGGTAACTGGGTTTTAAAAATACTGTATCCTGGCATCTACAGGTACTATGCCGAGTACATTATAGGACAGCATGCTGTACTTACTTCGCATCCGAGAGCCTGGAACGGCACCACTTAGAAGACAGGCTTTTCTCAGACCTCACGCCTGTAGAAGCACTCATGGCTACCCCTCCATTGCCACACTGGCCTGAGGGTAGTGTGTGTCTGAGGACATGCCCCATGGTGCAGTAGACTAGGCTGAATGTGTGCTGTGCTGTGCGCCAGGGAATGATAGTCAATTCAGTTGTCAATATTCGGCCTTGTAATGTACATCAAGTATTCTCAGTCAGTGCCCTCCCTGGCATCTAAGCAGAGCTTTATCTAGAGGCATATACCTATTCCAGCTTATGTGATTGCCTGTGGATTAAAACTGTCCAAGATGAGGATCCACAATGGGGTTTTTCAATACTGTGGGGTTGTCAGGGCTAATCGTGCACTTTGGTAATACGGCACTCACTTATCTGGTATGGATGATGACCTGCCTTCTTCCCACAGCATTTCTAACAACAACCCAACAAACAAAAAGCCCCCACATACATAACACAAACTGTCTTTCTTTTCGGCCCTTAGCTTGCTTTGTTAAGGGAAATGTCATTTTTCTTCCCTTACTCACTTTATTAAATTTCTTTTTGATTCCCAAAGACCCCAGACACAAAAGGAAAAAAACCAGTTCCTCCCTCAAATAAGGCATTTTGTTGTTGGCAGGGGGCAATATCTTCTCTTTCACCTTCAAGGGAAATTGTACCCATCCTCTAGTTAAAAAAAAAAAAAAGCTTCAGTTCAGCACAATCTGGCATTCAGACCAGACTGCAAGCGTGTGCCTAAGCCCTCAGAGTGTCACGGTAACCGGAAGTTCAGAACACCCCAACCTCCTCTAGGGGCTCGGTTCTCTGGAGTCCACAGCATTTGCCTGTGAGGCGGGTAAAGCCGTTGCTTATTGAGTTCTACTACATCAGGATCAGCATCTTAATAGCTAATTTCCTTAGGTAATGTCATGGAATCCCTGGTTCAGGCCTTTATTTGTGAATTAGACAGATCTAGGTCAGAAGTCACTTATAAATTTCAAACTCCACGGAACAACATAGCTGTGCCTATTTCTCCCTGCATGGAACAGAAATGGGACAGACCTGCCATCTGGGATCCTTATGAAAACAAAATGAGATGGGGTGTCTAGAACACCAGCTTTTAAGTTTGGCATATTTTAGAACCCTCCAGAGAGTTGTTCGTGACATCAGTGTCTGCATGGGATTGAGTTGGCCTGAGGTATGAGCTGAGTATCCAAAAGCTTACTAGGTCCGTGTGCCTGGACGGTGCAGCCCCAGTGAGATTCTAGTCTATAGGAGGGCTTTCTAGAGAGGTCGACAGTTAATGTCTCAAATGATTTGGAGAATTACCTCTGCTCTGTGTGCTCTCTGCTGTCTCAGATGGCTTTGGGGGGACTCATGGCTCATCACTGATTACAGTCAGCCGCTTTCCGTTGGCCCTGTTGCCCGAACTATGAAATGCTCCCTAGTTCAGTAATGAGAGCTGACCTCCACAGTGGGACAAATTACAGGGCTCAGAGGCACAGAGTGGGTGACCAGGATTTAAACATCTTTGAATTCTGAAGCTATTGTTAGTGCCTGGCACCAGTCCTCAGATTGGAGCAATTGTGCCTGAGGGGTGCCTGTCCCTCTGGGCTACTCAAGCAATCACATTCCAACTGCTCAACGGCTGACTGAAAACCTTCAGCCACGTGGGCTTCATTCTGCAGACTGGTCCTTAGTGGGAGGGATGCAGTAGTAATTCCCGGCTTCAACTGAACATTTTCCCCCTTCCTACTTTTAAGTCTTTGAGCAGTCAAGGCTGTCTTTGGTGGCTTGGTTACTTTCTAGTTTAGCAAGGGAGTGGCTACGTCTTTAGATCCTCAAGCTTTTACAAAAGATGGGTAGAAGACAGTAACACCATTACAGAATTCACCTTTCCAGCAGCGAGGAGTGGGGTGCCCTGTGCTCACATGTATGAACACACAAGGCAGAAGCCCCCATATTTCTAACCACCCCTAAATGGCTCAAGAAACCATGAAGCAAAAATTTGCAATAGATGTTACTGGAGAGCAGCAAAACTCGAAACAAGGTAACTTTTCTGATCTTAATCAGAAGCAAATGTAACACTGTATATAAATAGGAGCTTTGTTCATCACAAGCTTGAGTGATGTGAGCCACTGAACAAAAGGGTCTCATGACAAGGTGTTTGCCTTTTTTATGCAAATGTAAAATAAATATTCATGGGGCTTTATTTTAGGGAGAGAAATTTTAAATGGCAAAACTATTTAAGTTTGATTTCACATGGGCACAAATATCTTAAATCCTCTCAGGAACAAGGAAAGGGTGTAATTATACATTTTTAAAAGTGCAGGTGTGGGTGTGCTCATGCCTACACACCTATATTCACAGGGAACCAGTCAGAATCAAGATCAATTCTCACCAAATGAGGGGCCTGATGATTGGCAAAAAATCACAGGACACACACAAAACCCCTTCATTGTTTACCTAAAGGCCAATCATGTCTGAAGCGGTAGGGCTGAGGTGACCCAGCAAAGCTGGTAATCAGCCCAATGTTCTTCCGGCTACCATCAGCATGCATCGATTTCTCCCTTTGCCTTTTTATGAAAAATATCCAATACCCAGAGTAGACATAAGACTGGAAGGTGCCTCTCGGCTGCAGTGTCTACCATCTTGTGGCCCACCTTGGTTCACCCATATTAAGCCATCTCCACTCCCCAATTAATCAGCTATAATAATATATTATAATATCATTCCATCAATGGTTCCTTTGGCAGGGGGATGGGTTTCCTGTATCTCAGACTGGCCTCAAACGTACTATGTAGCTCAGGATAACCTGTCTATCCTTCTACCACCTTCTAAATGTTAGAATAACAAGCATGAGCCACTTTTTATTTTTTTATAATGGGGATTAAACCTAGGGCTTTGTATATGCTAGCAACCATTCTACCAACTGACACAGAGCCTCTTCACCGAGTTTTTGGTTTTCAAACCAGAACTGAGAAAACCAATCCTGAATAAATAGAAGCTACCAATCAATTCCTATGTAGTCATAAACTTTTGAACCCATTCAATCCTGTAACTAGAAAAACCCAAATACATTGTTTGGGAGAACTGATTACTGGTCCTTAAATAGTGTGCCAATGACGAGCAGCTGCCGTTTATAAATTCTTCTCAACATAAAGTAGCAAAACTTGGAACCAGCTTCAGATTAGCAAATGCTAGCTGCTGACCATAGCGTGGGTCCCCCTTCCAAGAGTGGTGTCTCTTTTTGCAGCTTTGCCAAGTGTTCCAGGTCTCCCTTTTCTCACAAGACATCTACGGACTACAGTGCTGGTGCCTACACAACCGTTGGATCTGATGGCTGTGGTTTACAGAATATGAGAACTGTCATCTCAGTGTTTTGAATTGAGAGCGTGGGAGGAACATGAGGCTAGTTGGAACATATCAATGAAGGGTATTTACTATCTCAGGTAACACTTCTCCATGGAAGGCGATGTTTGATCTCCGTATCACAGGAACAAGGCTTTTAAACATAGCTCGCATTTTGAATTGCGCTTCTAAAAGTGATTGTGCCTTTAAAAACATTTTCATGTTGCTTGGATCATTTTAGAACCATTCAGTCACTGTTGGTGATTTAATTAAACTATAATTAATGTGGGAAAAATAATTAGTTCTCATTAATTTGGGCAACCTGAGGTAGCTGGTGTGAATTTTAAATGTGTCTTTTTTTTTTTTAATTTTCA
>NW_022196909.1:7124974-7181900 GCF_008632895.1 Mastomys coucha
CCCAATGGATTCTGGGAATATGGTGGCCGTTGCCCTGGCAACAGGTCTGTGGACCCGCCCATATATCTTCCGCAGGTTCTGGATGCTAACATAGATGCTTCGGGTGTTTGCCCGTTCGAGTAGAGAAGGAGTATTTGTCTTTACTATAAAATTCTTTCTAAAACAGTCCAATACTTCACTCACTGTATTCTAAGTCAAAGATTTAAAACAAGCTTTGAGCAACAATTATCAGAACAATTACTTTACTTATTCAGAGGACTTCCAAGGACTTTGGGCTATTTATTATCAAGTTCCTGAGAGCGGGGAGAGAGAGAGAGAGAATGTGAGTGTGTGTGAGAGAATTGTGAGAGTGTTCATGTATGAGTGTGTGAGTCTGTGTATAAGGGAGTGTGTATTAGTGAGTGTGTATGTGGGAGTGAGTATGTGTATAAGTGAGTGTGTGTTTAAGGCAGTGTGTGTGTATAAAAGTGAGTGTATGAGAGTGTATATGAGTATGTGAGTTGGCATGAGAGATTGAGCATGTGTGTGTGAGAGAGTAGGTTGAGTGTGCATGTAGGAGTGTGTGTGAGTAGGTGTATATGTGAGTAAGTGTGCATGAGAGGTTGTGTGAGTCAGTGTGAGTGTGTGTGTTCCTATGCATGCATTCCTGAATGTTCCTCCGTTCTCAGACTTTTGCTGCTGCTAAGGTCATTGTGCCCCCCTGTAATAAGCCAATGTATCCTGCGAGCCCCAGACTTTAACTTAATAAGTCTACAGACTTCTCACTCTTGAGAAATCAGATAATCTCATTATTATAAAAATACATTAGTGCAGAGGAGGTCTGTGATTGGACAGGGAAAAGAGAGGCAGAGCTAAGAGCTGCAGAGACAGGGAGCGTCTCAGGGTAGGAGGAGAAGGAAGATGGCTGTGGACGGGAACCTGCGTGGGTTTACCAGCCACAAATAGCTGTGGTATCGTAAGGTTAGATTAATTGGGATAAAGCTTTTATCATTATCAATTGGCTCTGAAATTATTGTCTTGGCATCTTATAAATTGTGATATGATTGATACATAAATCTGATTGGTTCATTAAAGCTTTAAGAGTCTTGATCTACCAGATAAGTGGGTGATATGATGGTTGACTGTGGGGTGTGTGGTAGCGAGAGGAACTCCGGGGAGGGGGGATGCTGGAGAAATGGTGTGCAGAGGGACCACCGAGTAAGATAGCCCGGTGGGAGTCCTGTGGTTGTCGGTTATCCACACTAGCTCAGGAACGAGCTGGGTCAACTTTTTTTTTTTTTTTAATAATTCCTGCAACAAGGAGCAATCTGTCTAGCAAGCCAGGATGGTTTTGAGAGCTGCTCACCTGTTCATGTATACTCCACCTTCCCTTATGAGCACCAAGATGGGCACTCCCTGCTCTCTCATTGCTCTGGTTCTGGCTCCAGTCTCTCAGCAACAGTCATCGTGGACACACACGCAAAGAGGTCAGGCCCTCTGGGGTCCTCCTCGGCTTCCAGTGCCCACTGTCTCTCCTAATGGCTCACAGGTACATCTGGAGGCAGGCAGCTGGTGATCTCACCATGCATGGAAGGCCCTCTGAGACCTGTTTTCCTGATGTCCCGCACGCCACGCCATGGCACCTTGTTTACAGGGTTTCTGAGTTCCCTGGCACCTCACTTGTCTGGTGCAATTGTGGAACCAACAGCCATTGCAAATCTGCCCGGAGGGCAGAGTTGGGACAATCATGAGTGCAGACCTGCCTTGCAGAACCCTTGCTCAGTCCTCAGGTCCCAGGGGGTCTGAGAAAGGTGTGACACTCTCCCTCCCCCGCACCCACAGACCCATACTGCTCATCTGCAGACACAGGAACACTTTGCTCTTAGTTTCCACTTGTGATGTAGTGCCACGGGCCGGCCGATCTGGGCCTCCCTCAACCCATGGGAGAAACAGGGGTCCTAGTCAGATAGACAAGTCGTAGGTGAAAAGATGACAAACAGCCGACAAGAGGGTGTGTTAGATCTGAATGTACTTGTGCAAGGTGAAAATCAGGCTTAAATACCATACAGCAAACAGGGCAGATGTCAAGAGTCACATAAGCAGGTGGGGGTTACAGCAGGGGACGCAAGACTGAAGTCAAGTAGGCAAGTGACCTCCACACCAAGGTCAGCAGGGTTTGGTAGCTAGGTGTGAAGCAGGAGGAAGAGGAGTGGAGCCCTCCCTGTTGAGGTATTATGATAGTCTTATGCTAATTCTCTGGTTCTTGCTGGGGGCAATGATCAGGAGGTTTCAATCTAGCATTTCCTGCTAATTCTCTGGGTCTAGCTGGGGGCAGGCAGTGAGGAGTTCCAACCTAACACTTTTGCTAAAGTCCTTGAGTGAGGGAAACCCTTCATTACTCTCTAGTATGTAAAACATTTCTAACTATTGTAAGCTATCTATTGCCCTAAGGAACCTCTGTTGCTAGCTCTGGCGAGGCAGATACTTTGAGAGAAATTGCAAGCTATGGACAGCTTGGTATTAAACTAGGATAGTTGATGCTGGGCAGAAAACAGTGCCCAATCTTAGCCATTTACGAATCATTACTTGGGGTACCTTTATGCCTAAATATGAGGCCATGTTGACAATTGGAAAGACTAATCTGGAACACGTCTGAGTTAGGAGATACCAGCGACTGTCTGAATATCCAGGAGGCACAGAACTCCTTTTGGAATCTTATTGCCTCTTATCCTTTATCAGGATTTTATCCCCGATATTTTGGATGTGACTGGAGTAGACGAGTGTGCGTAGCAATGTAGACATGGCTTCCCACAGCCATGGGGAATTCCTCCCTGCCTCTCTCCTGTGCCTGTCTGCACCCTCAGCAAGCCGCTCTCCATCCTCTGGGATCGTCCTCCAGGGAGCACAGTGCCTCCAAGTGTACTTAAACCAGACACAAGAAAGGGGAGACAGTAAAAATCTTCAGGACTTAAGCTTGGCTGTGCTGGCCTGTGCTGGCCTGTGCTGGCCTGTGCTGGCCTGTGCTGGCCTGTGCTGGCCTGTGCTGGCCTGTGCTGGCCTGGGCTGGCCTGGGCTGGCCTGGGCCCTCAGGCTGATTCCTCCTGAGTGCTCCATTACTTCCTTCAGCAATCCCTGCCCAGCATCACGACACTGTCCTCTGCTGTCTATATATATATAGTCAAGTTACTCAGGAAGGATACATTGGGATTAGATTTCGGGTGTGATCAAATATTGTCACCAGCCCCTCCCCCCAAATGCATATTTTTCTAATCTGTTTACTTCAAAGCATAACATATAGTCCAGAAAACAGTTCAGTGAGTAAAGGCATTTGCTACCAAGCCTGGGGACCTTGATCCACTGCTCAGGACAGACATGGTGTAAAGATAGAACTGACTCTGCCAAATTAACCTCCATGCACATACAGTAAATATTTTTTTCTTTAAAGAAAAGGACATTATGTAGAAGGGCATCATAGATTCTCTGCCTACCTGTTACCACGGCTGCCTTCACGGCCCTTGTAACTCACAGCCAGGACTTTGTTGTTGGCTAGGTGCACTCTCTTTGGAATGGCATGAGGTTCCCAGGCCTTTTATAAGCCCATTCCTCAGCGCCTTCCAGACCCGCCTTTTAAAGGGGGCTCTGGATGCCATCTGACACCGGCCACGGAGGTGTCCCTGGGGCTTACCTGGGGAGGACAGGCGTGACACTCTTTCTTGTACAGCGGGACCCTTACCCTGGGCCTCCCTGCTGGAGAACGGGAGTGATCTATCCTGTGAGGTCATGTCGTAGTCCCAGTTGTGGAGCTGTCCCATGAGGTCCTCCTGAGGTGAGGACTGTGGAAGAGATGAGTTGTTCTTTCCACTGAGAATGTTGGTGCCCTTACATTGACTGGGCTTCTTCCAGAGGCACGCTGAGATAAAACACCCTTCGAGGACACCTTGCTCTTTGAGTTGTTAGAGCCAGCTTCGGACACACCCACGGATGACTGACGGGAATAGATTTCCAGGGATGAGTCCTCTGAAGACACTCTGGTACAGCTTTCATCGGAGGTGTCGCGGCTTTCTGTCTCCCCGCAGGTGTGCTGCTCATGAAGTGAGCCGTGTGGACAAGCTGGGGGCAGATTCTACAAAAGAGAGTTATCATCTTGTTCAAGCAGTTCTGGGTGGGTGGCAAACTGTACATCATTGTACTCTGCACCCCCACCCCGTCTCAGGACTTTCCAGTTCATTGGGCAAATTGAATGTGGGAAAGGTAGGGACGGACCCTAGATCCCCTCCTTATAACCATTTGCTGTTTCATGCTTGTCCCTGTGTGTTTCAAGGTTCGATGCCACTGCCTGGGCTTAGTTTTGTTTTGTTTTGTTTTCTTTATTGAGTTGTCTTCCCTGGGTGAATGTTGCTTCTGCATCAAATAAGTAGCCATCACCTGGTCAAACTTTTTCTCCCATAAACTTTCCTTTATCTCTTGTTGCTTATATCCCATGACACCCATGATGACCATTACTGTGGGGTCTGGGTGGCTGTGTTCTTTCTAAAGGAACTTAGAGAACCTTCATTGTCATGCTTCAGCCATTAGAAGCTCACAATATCACGTGCTGGTGGCCTTTGTCCAGACTTTACAGTTAACAACTTAGCAATCACATCCCAAAGATCAGGTGACAACTTGAATTTTACAGAGTACTTTCCTACCAAGATCTTCTTTATTTCTTCATAGCTGTGTCCATGGGAAGGGAGGCGTCCGTTCAACATAAAGTAGACACAACCCCCAAGCTCTGGACATCAATTGCACAGCCATCGTACCCTATCCAAGAGTTCTGGATCCAAGTTAGGGAGAGTCCCACAGAAAGTTGCCAGCTTCTGGCCCATGACTAGCTTGGTGCCCAATCCCAAATCCTTAAGCTTTATACTTCCTTTGCTGTCTACTAAAATGTTTTGGGGCTTTAAATCCCCGTGGAAAATCCCTTTCAGGTGATAATACTGGAGGGTACATACCATTTGTTTAAATAGCCTGTGACACGTCTCCTCCTGCAGGTAGCCAAGCTCCGCAGTTCCGCCCAGCAGCTCTCCTCCTGCACTGTGGTTCCACTCAGCAGCTCTCCTCCTACACTGTGCTCTAGAATGATGGTATGGATCACGTGCAAAAGTTTAATATATGGGATGATGGAAGGGTTTAATTACTTTCAACTTTTAATTTGATGTGGGTGTTTTCCCTGCTTTGGGGGAGAATTTTTACTGCTACCATTCATTATCTGGGTGGGGAGATGGCCAACCAGTTTTACTTCCCTGAATGTTCCTTGGCCAAGCAAGGGTCATTGATATTTTATAATGTTCTGTTAAAGCCTCTTTATCAAAGGGGTTGGGCTCGCCATCTCTTCACTTTTGTTGATAGGAATGGCCAGTGTCCACACCAACTAGTGACTCAAGATAAAAGTGAATCAAAAGTGGGCCTAAATTTGTAGCCTTAAATTCCTGCAGTAAAAAAGAAAGGTGTCCCAAATAATCTAATGATGCAGGTCAAGTCCATAGGAAAACGAGAACAAGCCAAACCCAAAAGAAATAGAATCAAGTTTAGAACATAAACTGATGAAATGGAAACTAAAATAATAGAAAGACCAATGTAACTGTCTTAGTTAGGATTTTACAGATGGGAATAGAGGTCATGACTAAGGCAACTCTTATAAGGACAACATTTAATTAGGGCTGGCTTACAGGTTCAGAGGTTCAGTCCATTATCATCAAGGTGAGAACATGGCAGCATCCAGGCAGGCATGGTGCAGGAGGAGCTGAGCGTTCTCCATCTTCATCTGAAGACTGCTAGCAGAAGACTGGCTCTTCTAGGAAGCTAGGAGGAGGACCTCAAGACCCACCCCCACAGTGACACACTTCCTCCAACAAGGTGACACCTCTTAAAATAGTGCCACTCCCTGGGCCAAGCATATTCAAACCACCACAATAACAAAGACTTGTTTATTTTAAGGATAAATATAAGTGATGTAATCTTAATGAAAATAAATAATAGAAAGAGGAGAATACACAATAATATTAGAGAAAAAATTAGGCAGTATACCAGCGATACAACTGAAATCCAGACATCAAACAATCACTAGGGAATGTTTTAAAAATGTTCCAGTGACTGGAAAAATCTAGAACAAATTGATAAACCACAAGACACACACTAAACTAACCAAACTGAACTAAGAAGATAGAAAATAGCCGGGCTGTGGTGGTGCACGCCTTTAATCCCAGCACTTGGGAGGCAGAGGCAGGCGGATTTCAGAGTTCAAGGCCAGCCTTGTCTACAGTGTGGGTTCCAAGACATCCAGGAGTACACAGAGAAACCCTGTCTCTCAACAACAACAACAACATGCCGCACATGCTCAGCTGAAGAGTGCAACTGTTATTTAAAAACCAAAAACAAAAACAAAAATGCACGGGCTTGCAAATCACTGTGTTGTGTTTAATAAGCCTGTCTCCAAAAAATACTCTCAAGTGCTGAAGTGCAGGTATGAGAAGGGATCTGAAGTAAGAGGGATTGATTAGGGATGTGAAGGAGAAAGAGGGGTAGAGGATCTTAGAGAAGGTGAATATTATCAAAGTATCTTATGTGCATATACATAATGTCTCAGTGAAATGTCTTACTTTGTATGCTTAATGTTTATTAGCAAAAACCTTAAAAGTTTAAAAAAAGACAAAGAAAATGAGTAGGTAGAAAAAGACAAATTTAAGATAACAAAGAAAATTTAAAATACGAAAAAGTCAAGATCTAAAATCAAAAATAGACTAAAAAAATGTAAAATGAAAAACTAAAACCAGTACCTGAAAACCTCAAGCAGTAATGTGAGAAAAGAGAAAAGGGCTCTGTCAAAGTCCAGGCAGGTTCACCAGCATCTGCGTCCAACATCACCAGCATCTGAGCCCAAAACTCCACCAGCATCTGAGTCCAACACTCCATCAGCATCTGCGTCCAACACTCCACCAGCATCCGAGTCCAAACTCCACCACCTTCAGAGTCCAACACTCCACCAGTATCCGAGTCCAACACTCCACCAGCATCCGAGTCCAAAACTCCACCACCATCGGAGTCCAACACTCCATCAGCATCCGAGTCCAAAACTCCACTAGCATCCCCGTCCAACACTCCACCACCTTCAGAGTCCAACACTCCACCAGCATCCGAGTCCAACATCACCAGCATCCGCGTCCAACACTCCACTAGCATCCGAGTCCCACAGATAACCACCATCTGCTTTCCACACTAGGACAATAACCAGCCCTAAGCAGTACGTTATATGCACAGGTGTCGGTCCTTTCCTGGGTCCTTGTGAGGTCAGAGCAAGACATGGTTCAATGAGGGATGGGAACACTCCTGCCCCAAAGGACTGTACTAGCTTCTCTGCAGTCCCTGCTACCAAGTGCCCAATAAGAAGCAACATAAGGGTTCATGTTGGCTCCCACTCTGAGGGATCAGGAGTGGTGTGCAGTGTTAGCATGGTGGTCATCACACCTACCTCCAATGCCAGGCCAGAAAACTGCTTCCTGGAGCTAGAACACAGCTCCTAACGCTTCCCAAGACAGTATCACCTGCTAGAGACCACATGTTGAAATACAAGGGTCTATAGGGAATATTTTAAACAAAACTCCATTACCTGCTGGTAGTACCCCTAAGGGATGGCAGATGGATGTTTTCCATTTTACAGAATTTGGAAAACAAAGGTATATACACCATACCTTTGACATGTACTCAGGATTTCAATGGGCAACTGAAAAGACTGATTGTGTAATCACACAATTTACTGGAAATAATGGCAATTATGGGGATGCCTACACAAATTAAAACAGACGATGCTCTCGCATATGTATCTAATACTATGAAACAATTTTTGGCATATTACTGGAATACCACACAAAATCCCACAGTCCCAGCAATTGTAGAAAGAGTCAATTGCACCTTAAAAGAGATGTTTATTAAACAAAAAGGGAAAGTAAAAACCCCCAGAGACAGACTAAATAATGTGTTGCTAACTCTCAATTTTCTTAATGTTGGTGAAAAGAAAACCACAGCTGCTGAGAGGCTCTGGGCTATGGAAAAAGCAAGGATGGAGGCCAGCCAATATACTGTAAGGCTGTGTTGACATTTGAATGGAAACCTGCAATAGTTTTAAGATGGGGACATGGTTATGTTTGTGTATCTACAGGGAATGAAAACATATGGATACCAACAAAACTTCTAAAAATCAGATCTGACCAAGGAAAGCCTTTTATCATTTGAGACATGGATGTCTTCACAAAGCAAATAACCCAAATAATTCACAGGCCATCTCAATTATTGATTTCTCAAAAAAAAAAAAAAAAAAAAAAAAAAAAAAAAAAAAAAAAAAAAGCCACATGCGAATCAACTTCAAAAGGGCTAGCCCAAGTGATCAATTGCAAAGAGACAGACAATGCATAGACTGGACAGATAATACAGAGACTGGATAAAAACAGACTGGGCAATGAATGCTAGAGCTAGCTTTTCTCAGACTAATCATTTTTTTCCTTGAGGCCCCAAACCAGGACTTCTTCACCCCAATTCATCAGGAAACAAATATATATATAAGATCATTGTCCCAATTCCTTAAGTTGGGGGAAGTGATTTTGGTCATCTGCTATGTTATGATTGTTATTATCTAGGGTGGTATGCTGTTTTGTTTAATTATTGTATTCTATATTGATAGAAATATAAGTTTTGAGGGGTTATTTATTCTATATTAATAGATATTTAGGGTTTTTGTTTAATTATTGTATATTAATAGAAATTGATAGAAATGTAGGTTTTTGTTTAATTATTGTATGTGATGGTTTGTATATGCTTGGCCCAGGGAGTGGCACTATTAGAAGGTGTGGCCTTGTTGAAGTAGGTGTGGCCTTGTTGGAGTAGGTATGGCTTGTTGGAGTAGGTGTGGCCTTGTTGGAGTAGGTATGGCCTTATTAGAGTAGGTGTGGCCTTGTTGGAGTAGGTGTGGCCTTGTTGGAGTAGGTATGGCCTTGTTGGAGTAGGTGTGGCCTTGTTGGAGTAGGTGTGGCCTTGTTGGAGTAGGTGTGGCCTTGTTGCAGAGTGTTGTCAGCTGAGACAGTCTCATGTGCTGAGGCAAGACCCATGTAAGACACTTGATGTTTGGAGGGTCTAAATAAGACTTCACTAACCATGATGGAGGCTGAGCTTGGCTTGCTTATAGAGCTAGCTGTGCAATGCTTGTGAGTCTTAAGTCTTCGCTGATCTTCGCTTTCCTGAGAGGCACAGCTGAGAACTTCCTCTGGGTTTCCTCCTGGTCCCTCCTGCAGACTCGTGCTGAGGCTGAGGCTGAGGCTGAGGCTGAGGCCTGGTTGTCTCTGCTGAGTAGTCCCACCGCTGATGATTCATGTTTGCTACCAAACTGAACTGCTGCTGTATTCCGTGAAATGTTTGCAAGTGGACTGAGCAGCCTCTGCTAACCTGTAATCTGAACTGCTGATTTCTAGACAACACAGAGGGGAGTTGCTAAAGGAACCTTTCTAAAGTGATCCACTCTCCCCACGTCCTTTCCTTCCCACTACCTCTGGTAGACAGTGGGCTAAAAGGGAGGTTAAAGCGTTTAAGAACCATCATTAAAAATAGGCATTGAAAAAAGTAAAGTTATAATTACAAGATGAAAGGTGAATTTATTTTAAATGTTGGTCTTTGTCAGGAAAATCAATGGAGATAGTCCAAGATGAGTAATCTCTGATTTGGAGATATTTCTGAGCCATTCTGTGATACATACCAGATACTGATGTCTTTATTGCCTCTGGATTTTCAGTAGTATTCCTTAATTAGACCCAGAGAGAGATCTCTATCCCATGGACTTGTGGGTCGAATAACTGCCCTCTGCCTCTATAAATTGTCCATATCCCAATCCTTGGGACCGGTGACAACCACCATAGGTGACAATATGGATGGTGCAGATGTGATGAAGGACCCTACCATGGGAAGTGTGTCCTGGATTACTTACACAGGTAGAAAGAAATCATAAGGATCCTCGTAAGAGGAGGCAGGAGGATCAGAGTCTGGGTGGAAGGCACGGAGGAGGATAGGCATGTTGTGTGTGTGTGTTTCACTTTTTATTCACTGCATATGTGTGTGCATACTCGCAAGCCATTGCACCCGTGCTTAAGTCAGAAGACAACTGTATCAGTCTGTTCTCTGCTTCCAATTCAGGTTGTCTGGCCTGAATTTCCCATTGTTTTTTTGTTTGTTTGTTTTGTTTTGGTTTTGGTTTTGGTTTTTTGAGACAGGGTTTCTCTGGGATTAAAGGCATGCACCACCACTGCGGGGCTTTCCCATTGTTTTTAATGTCACTGAAATTGGTGTGATTTGTTAGGGCAGCAACGGGACATCAACGTACATAGAAAGAAAGCTCCTTTCACCAATATACATGGAAAGAGTGGTCCTTTCAACCTCCAGCTTCATTCTCATTAGAATGAATTAGACACAGAAGGCAGATAGTCAATGCAGCTATTTCCTACCATTGTCCTGTTTGTTCTTAAGCTTACCATTAGGCTCAAGTTTTCTTTGTCTCTTTCAATTTCCAAATGAATTCTTAATTTAGAATGAATCAACCAAAAAGAAGGAAATGTTCTTAAGCTTTTAGAAACCCTCTGTGGATAAGAGCTGGCCTCTCACTCCATGGGCTCCCATGGACGTGGCTTCACTCTTCCCAAGGGCCTTTTGTCTCTCCCCACCAGCGAGCCTGCATTGGGGTGACTCATCCTTCGGTCTGAACTGTGTAGCAGAGGGATTGCTCACAAGGAGATGATTGCCAGAGCCCACGCCATTGCAGAGCTCCACGCCACGGTGATTAAGAGTTGATTAAGAGTTGACCTTGCTACTGTGCATTAAGAACTCTGGCAGGAAATTGAACTAGAAATCTGGAACAAAGAGGCCAGGACTGCATTTGTAACTGGAAGTAGGTCATGGTTCTGCTTTGTCTTAGTACTAAGGCTAGATTGCCTCCCCTCAACTTATGCTCTCCCCACTACAAGTTCTGTTATTAACATACTGTGTCATGCGTGATTTTGAATAAAGAGAAAATTAGAAATATGAATCACTGATCTGTCTTTTAAGAGCCAGAATTGGTTGCCTTTTCTTACAATATGTTGCCCTTTACAAGTAATTGTTTGGTTTTAACCTACATCCTATTCATGTTGGACAGATTTGCATCTGTCTTTTTCTCTTTATGTCTCTCTCTGTCTCTTCTGTTTCTCTCTGGATATTGTGTATGGAACACGGTGCTCTGTACACATTAGCTGGTGCTCTACCACTGAGCCACTTCCCAAACCTTTTTTTTTTTTTTTCTAGTTTCATTTTAAACTTTGCAATGTGCAAAGATCCTGGAGCAGAGACAGCTTTGAACGTCAAAACATCTTCACACATGAATCTGAGTTTACTCCTTGGTTCTCTGTTGTAGACCCAATCTAACTACTACTGATCACTGAGGAGGCGCGTTCCTCGCTACCGGCCCCAACATTCTGGGTTCCCGAATGAAATACACCTACACACAGCCTTTGTATTTTTATATGCCTTAAACAGCTTAGTGGCTGGGCCACTTCCTAACCTCCACATGGCTGATCCACCCCTCCGATATTCCCAAGTCATTATTTTCTAAAACCTGCATTCCATTTTTGCTGGCCTAGACCCAGTTGGGAGCGGGAAAGGGGGAGGGCGGGGCTCTTGGAGCCACTCTGGCTCCTATAGGGCAGCTACACCTTCTTAGCCGAGGCATCTTTCTTCCCTTCTTTTGTCATGATGGATCTTCCTCCTTCTTCTCCTATCTATCCTCTAGCCTGGGAACCCTAAAAGTCCTACCTGTGTCTGACCTGCCCAGCCATTGGCTGACGGCATCTTTATTTACCAATCAGAGCCAATTAGGGGCAGGATCCCTTAGGGTCTTACGTGAGGGACGCTGCAAATAGGTTTTTGGATAACATAATTAACATGAGAATACAAACAGCTACAGTTCTTCATAAAGCCACGGAAACCATTTGTCTGTCTTACACATAAAACTTATACACTGGAGGAATGCCAAAAGTTCACATAATGAATCGGAGATGAGGACCTGTTAGTGGGCCAAAAGCATGGGCAGAATGGATCTGGGCATGCAGGTAGCATGTACCCAACCTTTCTCTCTTGACCATAGTTCCTGGAGTGGATACATGTTGAGGTTTGTGATGAACTTCTAGGAAAGAGAACAAGATACTGTAAAGCAAACATCCATGAGAACTCAGGGAGGAAACTAGGTTGAGCTGCACAAAAAATCACCAGAATAACCATTAGTACCCAATGGCTGCTGGCAGTAGGCTCAGTTGATGTTAGAGCAACTGATAAGATGAGATGGGATAAGACGGCATTCCCTGTCATGGGGGATGCAAAATAATATCTTAAATCGTTGTTTGGATATAGGCATGTTCTTTGTTTTTTCAAAGCTGATTGAATTTCAAATTACATTTTAAAAATCAATGTGGTGTCTTTTAGTTAATTCTAATAGGAAAAATAATTTTTCTGTGAAAACAGTGGCTGCTTTGAAGATGTAAGGAGCATGTTTGTGGTGGGTACTGCATATAAGTGGTTTCCTGGGCATCTTACTAGGTCTCTGGTATATATATATCTATTCAAGTAGTAAAACCTGAACTATTCATGGCTTTCTAGGGCTTTCCAATGGGATTCCCAACTCTCCCTGACTCGGGTGATCCAGACTTTCATTAGTGGGATGGAGGTGCATAGGGTATGGTAGGATTTGAGTGGAGGTTGGGTTTTGTTTGTTTGTTTGTTTTTTGAGACAGGGTTTCTCTGTGTAGCCCTGACTGTCCTGGAACTCACTCTGTAGACCAGGCTGGCCTCGAATGGAGGTGGTATTTTTAACTCTCATGAGTACACTGTCACTCTCTTCAGACACACCAGAAAAAGGTATCAGATCCCATTACAAATGGTTGTGAGGCACCATGTTGTTGCTGGGAATTGAACTCAAGACCTCTGGAAGAGCAGTCAGTGGTTACTGAGCCATCTCTCCATCCCCCTTGGGTATTTTTTATATACAAGGCTTGTTAAAAACCTTTTGGACGTCGTGGTAATAAGATAGACAGGGCCCCTTAAAATAAACAGTCTCTCAAGGAGAAAAACAATTTAGAGAAATGATTATCATAAATGATGAAGAGTACCAGGTTTGAAGATGCTCAGGGCACTGAGACGAATGCCTCATGGAGAACTAAGTTGACCTAGGGTAGGAGGGATGTGGGGAGTGAAATCTAAGTATGGAGGAAGATGGTGGGAGCTGAGACACTGGTGAATCACCTATTAGGAAGAACAGAGAAATTGAAGAGAAAAAAGAAACAAACAAACTGGATGAGGCCATAGATAACAATGGACGCACAAAGTCTTGCAGGCTGATGAAAGCTAACATGTTCCAAACGTGTAGGCCACTGGGCATGGCGATAGAGGGGATGGATCTGAAGAGGTTGAAGGGATCATATTATAAACGTCTGGTCATGCTAAGGCATCGGCTTATTTTAGGGGTCACAAGAAGCTACAGAATATGCAGGCAGAGTTGCTGGAAAGAACAAAATAACTTCTCTCTCATCCTCCTTCCATGTGGCAGGAGTCCGAGAGGAAATGAGCTGTCAAGAGTATGAGATTCATCACACCTTAAAAGACCCTCCACCTGCATCAAAGCCAGGAAGCACAAGACATCCTCTGGGTATGACTGACCTCCTCCTGAGACCTTGAGCACTAAGCCAGGGCCAGATAACACAGTATCTCTTGTGCCCCACCATGGATAGGGTACTGGCCCATCACCGGAGGAAAGAAAACTCTCTGGGCCCAACTTCTCAGTCTGCTGATGTTTGAGCTGATGCCTGGGGCCTCACTTGAAGCCACACGGCTCTTCAGTGGAAGGTTAAAGCATTACTCCCAGTGCACCAATCACAGTCTACCAGAAATCATGCCCTTCCTTATCTGCAAATGCTTTGCTGTAAAACTGCTTCTCAGAAGATGGCCTGAATGTTAAGAGTCTTGGTCCTGGTGAACCTCCTCACTCCAAAGATAGCCAGAGATCATTTTAAAGCCCAGGGTGGACGTCAAGGGAGCAGGGCATCAGTGTAGAGCTGTGTCTGAGTGGCCCTTCTTCTTCCCTTGTCCTGGTGTCTCATGACCGTGACCCAGTGCCTTGATGGAATGAGCATGGTTCTCACGACTTCCTCTAATGCCAAGGGGCAGGGGTTTGAGCACAGGAAGAGCCTCCTCCCATGAGATAGGGTGCTACACATGTCCACACCCCCTAGGGCTGAAAACAGTTGAATGAATTTTTTTTTTATAAAACCCCTTTTATATTTTTGTCCATTTTCTTACCGAGTTATAATTTTTTAATTTGAAAAATGTATATGCATAACTGTGTCATATACTGCTAATGGATTTAAATATATGAACTGTATTTCATAAATTTTGCTATGCTCTCTGTCTTTTGATTTTGTTTACCATGGGGTTTACCTAAACCTTCATTTCTTTTGTGCTGTGTGGTTTCATTCACTGGAAAGTCCTCTCTACTTCACATACTTGATAGATAGGTCCTCATTTACATTTTTTTTTTTGTCTTTTACTTTACTTATTCATCTACTCTAAACTCAGTTGGGAGAGGCAGCAAACTCTTGCTTTGGAGGCTAAAAGCTTTACCTGAGTGTCCTGAGGGTCCATCTGCATGGCGTTACCGTTTAATCATCCAGACACTGACCGAGACACAGTTCAAGACTTGGACCAAGCCCTGGCACTGGAGCCTGAGAAGCAGGGCTAAAGTTGGACAGACATTAAGTTTTGCTCACCACACCAACTTGGTCTTTGGCATCTCACAACCATTCACTCTGAGCCTTGGTTTTGCAGTCCTGGAGAGAGATCCGGATTTTGCCAGCAGCTCCATTAGCCTCCGTCTGCCAAGGGTCAGACATGGGGAGCCACCCCTGTCTCAGATGAGCACCATGTCTGGTGTGAAGTCCTACTCAGCTTTCCCAAGAAGTAAGAAGCAGAGAGCAGAGGAAAGCAGAGAGGAATCTATAGATAGGTAGGAGCATTAAACATCTCATGTGATTGGGTAGCAAAACCAGGAACTCTGGGTAAACTGAACTCCAGCTACCCACAAACTATAGGACCTTGAATAAGACTTCTTTCTCATAGAGTTCTCTTTGAAACCCAAAGAAACTCTACAAGATGGCTTCTAAAGCCCTTTCTATCTCTGTTTTTCTATCTTTGTTGCCACAGCCCAACTCCCCAGCAGCTGTAGCTAGCTAGCTTTCTGGACAAGGCAAGTGGTACCTATATGGAAAGGAGCAGGGTCTCAGGCGGTCACAGACTCCCTGGAGTAGAGTACATTCTACAAGCCCAGGCAGGTGGCTATCACACGCACTCTGCATGATATGCAAAGTTCTGCTAGCTTGGTACCAGCTGGACCAGTGACATCTGTCACACAGGGATTAAATGCCTCAGCAATAAAAGATAACACTATCAGCTGTCAGCTGTTTCAGTAATAAAGTAGATGTGCATCCACAGCAGTGAAAATGAGATTTGTTGAGATGGACTAAAACAAATGATCCTTTCATCGTTATTAATTCTGCCTTCGTTTTCATAATTACCTTTGTGTGTGCAGTGTTTACAAAACAGGCATTTAATAACTTTCCAGTAAAAGAAGGAATACTGTGTCATGCTCATTTACTCTGTGCTCCTATTAATAACAGCAATTTAAAAAAATTAAGGGAGCAATTATTCTTTTAACACAGAGCAGACTCCAATATGACAGTAACACCCAAGGGGCTGTAATCAGTGTTGGCTTTGGTTACACTGTGACATAACTTAATAGACAGTGGGGGATAAGAGGGAAGGGCTGTCACCTGAATACCTCCCCTAATCCTACAACCAGGGGCTGATAAGTGACTGGACACAGAACATTTTCTCAACGGCCATGAGAGAACTCTTGCCTGTTCCTTTCATCTTCAAGCTGCCATTCAAGAATGCTCACAGAGTCAATGCCCAAGCTGGGCAGGCTAGCTCACTTCTGTGCACTGTGGAGTTTGTACTAAACAATTTCTTTCTCAAAGCTGCATTGTTTAAGGGAATAATCCATTTTTTTTTCAGAGTACCCTTGAATACAAACTACTAGGAGTGTTGTATATCCCAGTGAGAGGGTCTTGGTAAGTAGCACTGTGCCAAGTACATGACCTGTGTATGCTGGCGTGTACGTGTGTGTGTGCATGTGAGCGTGCATGTATGTGTGCGTGTGTGCATGCTGGTGTATGCATGTGTGTGTGCGTGTGTGTGCATGCTGGCGTGTGTGTGTGTGTGTGCTTGATTTTACTAAAGAAACAGAGATAGAAATGTGTGTATGTGCTTGCCTGCCTTCTTGCCTGCCTGCCTGCCTGTCTGTGATAAACAAACAGAGATCTCTACTGAGGAGGATGGGTTTTTGTTTATTTTGTTACTATACAATGATTCTTGTTTGGGGGAAGCAGAGAGGAGGATGTTACTATTATTACTATGTATAAACATTTTATTGGAAACTTTATTAACAAGTGGTTGACAGTAAATATGTACACCTCAGTTTCATTTCATTGGGAAAATAGATGTAATTTTCTGTTTTAGAATTTCTGTTTTAGAGGTTCAGCTTCCAAAACTTTCATGCTTTGGGGACCAGCAAGATGGCTCTGAAAATCCAGGTACCTGCTGCCAAGCATGCTGCCTTGGGTTTAATCCCCCGAGACCCACATGGTGAAAAGAGAGAACTGACTTTCAAAACCTGCTCTCTGGCCTCCACGTATGCACTATGGCACCCCCATTTATGATTAGTAAACAATTGTAATAATTTTTAAAAGATGATTAGAAAGAAATTTAAAGGCAGAGGCTAAAGTATTGCCATGGCAAGCTTTGAGATTTGCAAGCTGCTAAAAACAGGTTAACACACAAAAAAATACATGGAGTACAATGGAGGGGAACCTGAAAAATTAATACTTGTACTTAAGTCTATAAACACCCAGCTCTTTTGAAATGCTACAATTGTATCATCTGCTCACTAACAACAGACACCCTGCTGTCTCCCGTCAAGCCCCCTTCTAGTTTCAATAGCTCACCCAGTCCTTACAGCAACTTCAGGACAGGCTTAACCAGGATGAAGAAAAGTTAAGTTTTGGACTGAAATTCTTGAAACCTCTGTGGCTTCAGAAAAAGAGCAATTCAGGACTGGGGAAGTAACTTACCTGGCAAGCATAGGACTGAGTTCAAGACCTTTAACATATATTTATAAACATCCAAAACAAAGAGCGGGGTGTTGGAGCACCTGGGCTGGAGAGATGCTCCTCCACTAGACAGCCTAGCCTACTTGACAGCTTCCAGGTTAATGAGAGGCTTGTCTTACAATAAGGTAATAAGGTGAATGGAGTCTGAGGAATGATAGCTGAGGTTGTCTCTGATCTCTCTCCCTCTCCCTCTCCCTCTCCCTCTCCCTCTCCCTCTCCCTCTCTCTCTCTCTCTCTCTCTCTCTCTCTCTCTCTCTCTCACACACACACACACACACATATACACATACACACACACACCATTTAAACAGAATATATCTATATATATGCCGAAACCACAAGTCACAGTCGTGGCCTCAACTATCCTTAATGATGACTTGACACTGATCCTTACTCTGCCCCTAAAGGACTTGGTATACTTCCTGATAGAACTCACACATTTCCAGAACCTCTGATCAACATCAGTTATAATCACAAACCCCAGCCACACACTTGCTGGGTATCGCTTGTGGGCAACTCCCCCAGCCCAGACAATCCATGATGAAGGACAGTGGTTGGCAAAAGTTAGAAAACCAGGCTCCTCTTTTTAACACTCTTCTTACATCAATTTTTGACATTTTTTTCTACACTGTGCTTTGCTAACTGACTAAACAACCCCATTACATAAGTTTTACTAAAAGAGTAACAAGTGTCGGGTTAGTCTTAAATAATATTTGAATCTTCAAGTTTTGGTCTCTAGACTCTCTTCTCTGTCTGCATCTTGATGTTCATTTAGGGAAGGCAAAAATTATATGGTCAAATATCAGACCCATCCACTTCTGATACCTTTCTTTCTGAGATCCTGCTTTTTACCCTAGTCCCCAGGTGGAGCCATGTGACTAGTTCTGCATGCTGAGCTGAGAGTGGAAATACAATTTATGGCCTAAGCACTTAGTTACTGGCATGACATCCTCTAGGGAAGTGGCTCTCAAACTTCTTAACTCTGTGACCCTTTCATACAGTTTGTCATACTGCAATGACTCCCAACCATAAATTACTTTGTTGCCTCTTCATCACAATCTTGCTACTGTTATGAATCATAATTTAAATACCCATATACATGGTATCTACTATGTATTCTTCAAAGGGGTCAGGACCCACAGGTTGAGAACTATGGATCTAGAGCTCTTTTCTTTGTCAAGGTGGTTGTAAAGGTCTCAAGGTGAGGGTAGATCCAGAAAGTGAACAGCTAGGTTGCTGTGCAGTGATCAAAGGTGTCTGGAGATGTGGGCCAGATGTTGCAAACATGAAGCACTAGGACTGTGGGCTTAACTCTGGTAGAGTTAAGGAAGGAGGGGCTCTCACCACACAATTGAAATTGTTTTCACTGCAGTCTTGCTACTGCAGTAACTTGTTACTGCAGCTTAACTCATGCATATTAGTTATATGACCCTTACCAGAACCTTACACATCACAAGGCACTTAGAGCAACTCCATTCACTTTCTATCTTCCCATTCCCTGGACCCTTCGTTGGGTAGCAGGTGGATATGTTAGAGGAGACTGGGCCACATTACCTGACGAACTGTATCATATTGATTTGTATTTTTTCATACACATGCTATTATATTGTGGTTCTTTTGCTGACCATTAGCTACTTAGTATAAATTTACTGAGCTACAATTGATGCAAAATGAATGCTTGTTTATATTTTTATGCAATGCCCTAGATTGAAGCCAAAGCTTTTTATATACTAAATAAATGCTCTGCTACAGAGTTTCAGCCCAAGCCCTTAATTTATGAATGAGGGATACACTGTACAGCCAACAAAGCCTTGAGCCTAGTATGTATCCCAGACTGATCTTGAACTTGCAAGTTCAATGTTCCAGCCTTGAAAACACAGGCATTAGAAGGATTACAGGCATGTGCCACCATCAAAGGCCACAATCTGCCTCAACGAAACAATCAAGATTAAGATAATGACAACTTGCTTTGTCTCAGAATTTCCTTCAAGACTCCTTTTCAATCTCTTCCTGCTTCTTACATCCCTGCATGCTCATCCGAGCCTTAATTTAATTTTAATTGCCATGTATTTTCAAGAATTCTGCATGTTGTACACTCTATCTTCTATTACCTGGCCCCTCTGTCACTCAGCATCCATTCAGATGGGTGGACCCCAATTTACTACTCACTTGTTGATGAATATTGGAGTAACTTGCTTTTTTTTTTTTAACTCTTATAAACCCAGCTGCTGTGAACATTCATAATAGATGCCTTTACATGGACACATTCTTTCACTTCTTTAAAAAAAATTTTCGATTGTGTGGTGAGAGGATGTTTTATCTCTTAAGAAACCACCAAGCCATTTTCCAAAGTGTTTGTGCCATCTTGCATCCCCATCGACAGTCTCTGAGGATTGTGGGTGCTCGCCATCCTCGCTGCACCTGCCATGATCTTTAACTTGGTTCAAGCGTCTGCATCACCAAGCACCCGGCTTTGTTCCAAAGCTCATCAGCTTAGGTTCGTGAGGCTTCTTGTAATCATCTCTTAACTGGCACTCCTCCTTCAGACAAATGGAGATTGTCAGGTAGGAACTCTGTGAACTTCCTCCCACCACCTATAAACTTAGATCTCTCAGTACCAATTATTCCCACCTTGCCTACTGTCAGAGCAGGAGCAGGGGAGCTGTGTCCCCACCGACTCCCTGCACTGTGCCTCAGAGCCCCTCCTTCCTAATCAAGTCTTGTCTGTCAAGCATCTTTCTTGTCTTTTTCAACTACTTATTGCTACCTTCTCAGTAGAATAATATATTCAATTCTTGGCTTTCAGAGGGGGGCAGAGAGAGAGAAAGAGAAAGAGAGAGAAAGAGAGAGAGAGAGAGAGAGAGAGAGAGAGAGAGAGAGAGAGAACTACATTCAGCGGGGAAGCCTGGCATGTCCCTCCTCACTGTACTCAGTCTCAGACTCTATCTTGCTGTCCATTGTTCAGTCCATTGTTCACCTATCACCACCATGTTTTTAACCGAACACTCCCCAGCCCTGGGCTCACTTGTTTTCTCAGTACTTTCCACACTCGGTACTTGATCCTTCAACATCCTTCCAATGCCTCAGCGGGGTGACTCTCCTGGGTTGCTCTTCTTTTTTGCCCACCGTGTTTCTGTGCCTCAGGTTAGAACCTTGGCACTGCTCTCAAAGGCTCTCTCTCTGTTACTGAGACGGCAAAGGCTTCACAGAACTGATTAAGGACCCTGGAATGGAGGTAGTATTAGGAGCTCCCTAGCCAGGACTTACATGCAGCCACTGCATCTTCATAAGACAAACACACAAGAGATGTGTACAAGAAGGCAATGTGGCCACTGTGAGGGAGGAACCAAGGAATGCAACCTGGGACACTGGAAAAGTCTGATAGGAAATATTCTCCCTATAGAGCTGCTGGCAGGAGCAAGGCTTGCCACCACGCTGATTTCTGACCCTGGGAAGTTGATTGCTGGCTTCCAGTTCCCATCAGTGTAAAATGTGTGCTATTTTATGTATATTAACAAGTTTGATGTGATTTGCTACAACAGGAACAGAAAATGAATATTCTATGCCAAGTGGAGCCTGGCGCTAGGCTTCAAGCTTTAGAGAACCCTGCTTGTTCCAAGCTCATATGCTCTCCTTTGAAGGAGGGGATGAAATCTATGTTCTCACTTCAAGGCTAGGCACCAGATGTCTACAGAAAGTCCTCGCTTCTAGGACCCATGGGTTCCTCCCCAAGTTTGTCCCTTAGAGACAGACTTTCCCCCCACATTACAGGCTTCTCTCTGGAGAGCAGCCAAGGAAGCCACTGTTGGTTGACAGGGACTTGTAAGATACAAGAGCTGCAGCAGGAGCCCTGATAGTAAGCTACTGAAGTAATCCAGACAGAGACAATGGCGCAAGTCCAGAAATGTCACTGGCTAGGTTCTCTGTGCATTTGAAGTTGAAGATGATGGCATTTGATGGCACATGAATCAGGAAAGAAACAGAAAGGTAAATATAATTTCTAAAGTTGGTGACTCTCATAACTACAAGGATGACATTGCCATTAACATTTGTAAATAAGATCTAGATCATGGGGTGGGGGGGGCATAAAACTCAGTGGCCGAATATAGGACACTCATTAGATAATAAAGTGGAAAGATGGCTGCATGCTTGAATGGGGCTTGTGTTTTTCAAAGTCCCCATGCTTCTACAGCTAGATAGGGCATTGTAACAGGAGATTCTTAATTAGTTTTTGAGAGGTCAAATGAATATGTGACATTTCTGTGTGGAAATGTTTCGAGATCTGCCCACAGTTTTATACTGTTACATCAGAGGTTGGCTAATGTCAAACCTATTGACATTACATACACTGAGCCACCATGTAAGTCAGCATCATTAACAAACTGATTGCTTAGCATCTTCCTGTTTTTAGTTCCCCCAAACCTTGATCAGGCCCGGGATGGACATTACATATTAACTAACATCTAAGTAGACTGAAGTCAGATTCATAGCCTGTGGTAAAGTCTCACATAGAAGCACCTCAATGTGCTTATTACAGAAAATAATTTCTTTATGGTTATAAACTTTATCATGCTGTTAATGCATTTGTTTGGAGTATAGAGTTAGATTATTTTCTCCCCTCACATTTAGGGGATGCTGGCAGCTAGTTCTTGTGTTTCAGCACACTCCAACACATTCCAGATGTGAAGGGGTCGAGGGACTTCAAGCAATGAGTGACAAGACTGGAGAGTCCACAAAGGTTAGGCCTTTAGAAAGTTTTAATGTGACAAATGAGCAATAACGCTAATCTCTCCATGTCTACATTTATGGGCATCGTGAAAGTCTACGCACATAAAGCACAGAGTGTTCCAGTATTGAAAAGGTCACCCTGCTGCTGGGAGCTGCTGGAGGCTGGATCACTAGTGAGTTTTCTCCTGGGCCTTCTACAGTCAGACTCCATCCCCTCTGCCTGTCCTGAGGTCTTCTTTATGGAGTGAGTTCATCAGCAGCCCATAACAAAATTTCAACTCATTTCTTAAGACCCTACTTTACTCATTTGCTCAGCAACTCCTTTCTGAGGCATAGCTTCCTTCTTTCTTCGGGGACTCTGTTTCTTCTTACTTCTCTCTCTTCCCTTTGTTTGAACCTCCCTGTCTTTTGATTTATGAACACTTCAGTTTACTAGAGCTCAGTCCTTGGCCCTCTTTTCTGTCCAACAGTGTTATATAGCAATGTCTTCCACATTGAAACTTTCCATCTTGGAGGATGGGTCCTTAAGACAGCAAACAACTCCCAAGTCTCAGGAAGTTCCCGAAACTTTCAAGGTTCATAAGGTCCCTCTATCTATGAGGTTATCTAAGTAGAAAAGGCTACTAAAACAAGGAGACTTTCCTGGCCTGTCAATCTACACGCAGGTTGAGCAACAGCTTTGAGTTGTAACCTATGCTGATGGGCCTGTAAGTAATCCCCTACCTCCACTCCTGTGAGTAACCCAATAAACTATTGTTTTTCTAAGTTAGACTTTAATAGAATCATTTCTTTGGGTCTGACATTAGTGCCCTATCTGGATGGAGTAAACATTTGCTTTCATCTCCTCTGGGAAACTCTCACAACAGATACTCTGTTGGAGTATCTGGATAGGATATGACCTTATCCAGACCTATAGCTTTAAATACCATCATTAGGTTGCTAAGTTCCATTTTTTTTGTCAGCTCCCAAACTACTGACATGTATAGGTAACCTCTCTGTACCTCTGTTTCCTCATCTGTAAAGTGGGCATAAACCCAGTACCTGTCTCACAGTGATGGTGGTAACTGTTCGGTCCTCACTTGTAGATCTGTTTCACTCCACCTCAGCTTCTCCAGGGAAGGGGACTTTGTGCCTTACATCAGAGCTGGTTATCTTGCTCTCTGGGTCTGGCAGAATTTAATTAATAAAAAGTCATTGTCTAGAGGTAGCATGGAGCCAAGCGATGGTGACCCAGTAATTAATTGTCCCCGCTCTTTCCATATCACACTCCGGGTCGATAGGGTCTGCATTTCTTTCTAAGAGTCACATGATGCAGGCCCCTACTCTACAGCAATTTCTCTTGGATCTAGAATCTGCTTTCTTTTCATTCTCTTGACAGCTCTGTTAGTGAGCAGTGGGTAGGGGTGGGGAACTTCAGAACCTTTGTCAGATTCATTGAACCATATTTACCTTTAGAAAGAGACCCTTCATTAAACTCCAGTTCCTTACTTGGTTAGACCATGGTATTTGTTTCTTGCTGGGAGCTCATTAATCCAGGATTGGTGCTGTGATTAACTTAGATATTTGTCACATGGTTAGACCAATGACTAATTTATAGTAAGTGCTATAGGAGTGTTTGTGAAATAGACAAATTGCCCACATGTGTTCTCTCTTTGGGAGTCCAGAATTAATTTTTAAAACTCCTGCCCTTCCTGGACTAGGGTTTTCCAAGGACATGGACTAAAGAACCAACAAGATGTGTGCATCATAAGAAGGGAAGTCAATGGGCTTTGTTGACACATTAGGCATGAGATACCAGAGAAATAGACAGGTACATGAGTGTGCAGAATTTATTATAGGGAAGGTACCTGTGTTATTGTGGGAATCTGCAGAGCAGGTTATTGGACCAGGGACCTAAGGAACCTGACGTGGTTTCTATCTCAAGGCCATCTGCAGGAGAGCTAGAAAGACCCAGTGTTGGCAATGAAGTCAGAAGACAGGCCATGAGTGACTGACTGAGGCACTTGCATACATGAGGGTGTTAGCTTTTTTCACTGTCTACCCATCTAGATGTTAATCTCACCCCAAATCCCCTCCAGTAAAATACTCAGAATGTTTGACCAGTTATCTGCGTAACTGATCATGTGGTCAAGTTGCTGGAAGATATCATCATATGTCGCATGGCTCCCTCCTTATTGTTTCTTTGATGTTGGCTCAAGGTAAAGTTTTCTCTCATGCCTCATCTATACTTCACTATATTTCCAGAACCATGACTCACTATTTTTACCACTGCTTCTGTGCCTAAAGCCACCACCCTTTCTCAGGGGAGTACAGCCGTGGATGTCCATCTGCTGCCTCTAGTCTAACTCTAGAGACAATCTCTTTCCTTCCTTTCCCTCTTTGTTTCCTACCTTCCTTCTCTCTTCTTTCTTTCTCCCTTTTTTCTCCCTTTTCTTCTCTCTCTCTCTCTCTCTCTCTCTTTCTCTCTTTCTCTCTCTCTTTCTTTTTTTCTTTTTTCTTTTTGAGACAGAGTTTCTCTGTGTAGTCCTGGCTGTCCTGGAACTCACTCTGTAGACCAGGCTGGCCTCAAACTCAGAAATCTGCCTGCTCTGCCTCCCAAGTGCTGGGATTAAAGCTATGTGTCATCACTCCTGGCTGTGAATACTCTTTTTGTTTTAAAGCTTTGTTGTTATTGTTGCTGTTGGTAGTGGTGGTAAGTGTGTTGATTCTTGTTATTGTTGTTGTTGGTAGTGGTGGTAAGTGTGTTGATTCTTTGCTACACTGGTTGTTCTTTCTAGGACCTTTTGATATGAACAAAAACTATTCCCTTGTTGGTGGGAGCACTCAGAGCACCGCCTGGCTTAAATTTCAGTGGAGCAGAAGAAGGAATTTCTAGGTTGTTAAATTTCAGTGGAGCAGAAGAAGGAATTTCTAGGTTGTTCTTTTGGTTTTTTGTTCACTTGTTTGTTTTTTTGTTTGTTTGTTTTTAGTTAATTTACCAAGTATCAGATTTGTGTTTGGGAATCCCCTCTTCTCTCCCCATTTCTCTGCCCTCCATCCCCACTCTGAGTAATTCTTTAAAAACTATAAGTGAAATTGCATCGCTGTCTTACAGCTCAGTGAAAACCCGGGTCCTCCAGGGTGTTCAAAGGAGAAGACGCAGCCTCACAGCCCTGTCCACACTGCCCTTGGACCTCCCTCCTCCCTCCTCAGTTCATACAGCTCTGTTGACCATGGGTCTCTTTGAACTTGACAGTTGCATCCTGGCCTGAAGCCTTAGCATTTGCTGCTCCCTCTGCCCAGAAAGCTGTCCCCTTACATTCTAACACATTTCACACCACATTCCACTGCGGTTACCTCCTAAATGCTACTTCCTCCCAGCAACTCCCCCGGTTACCCCAACCACTGGAGCATGCTCTGCTGTCTCCTTTCCTTATTTTTTCCCCTTGGCATTTATCCCAAAATAAAATTAGGTACTTGTTTGCTTTCAGGCTACTCGCCACTAGAGTATAATACCATGAGTATGGAGGGATTTTTTTCTAGTTTATTTTATTTCCATATCCCAAGGCTCAGAATTGTGCCCAGTATACAAAAGGCACCCAATAAACATGAAATCAATGCACAAATGGACATGTGTGTATTTCCCCAACCTCCCAAATAGTAATGTATGTGTTTGTGGGCATATTTCTCTATATGGGCTCATAGTGGCCCTCCCCATTAGCCTTGATTCATGACCCATTGATAAAGAAGACTGTTTGGTTGTCTAAGGTCTTAATGCATGTTTGGAAGATGATATTCTGAAGAAAGGACACAGGGACACACTTCAGTTACCCCATGAAGATCCGAGAATCCTGCTTTAGAAGAATTTTATTCCTTTCATTGGGTTCTACACCTGGCTACCAGACCTGGCTAGAAACAGTCTGACTGAATAAGCCATGTTGAGAAATCTTGCCATATTTGTAAAGATTCTCTTGGAAGTTGTGGCTTCAGAGTTTACAGCTGCACCTAGGTGACTTGAATTGTTTTGACCTCTGAAACACATCCTCCCAACCAGGTCTCCCCGCATTAGCTCGCACCAGTCACACCCAGTCTTCTCATGTTCTGGGAATGCCATCTGTGAAGGTTACTGCCTACATGACTCTGCCCACCCCATGATCTGGATCTGGCCTTTCATGTGGTTATCCCTAGAAGGAGATGATAGATGTGCAATAGACTTTTTTAAACACACTCACAATTCAGCTTCCAAATAATCCCACAATACACCGCATACCCAAGATTATATTTTTATAATGTGTTTATTTGTGTACAAAATATGTTGTAGTTTACTGACACATGTGCAGCAAAATACTCTATCACATACAACAAAAATACGTCTTTGACTCCCATTCTCCTGCTCTTGGGGATGGTAACACTGTCTCGGCATTTCAGCAGGTAAAAATAAAGTGCTATCACTAAGCAGCATTGGAATGTCTTCACTTGACAAATGTGATGTACGACTGAGGAGTATACAACCACATTTTGTTAGTTTTTCACAGAACAGGAAGCTCCAGGTCCTGAACGCCCCCAGAAGATACAAATATTTGTATATATATGCACACATGTATACACTGTATATGTAAAATGCCAACAAGCCTCTTTGTCTGTCTGCGTCAGTTTGTTGCGTTCACGTTCGGTCCCTTTGCTCCCCCAGAGTCAGATTTGCACCACTGAGACCTCAAGAGTTCATCAGCAGGCACCTAGAAGCTCACCAAAGGCTGGCATGTTGGGTTCGTGGTGTTGGTGAGGGGACACGGAGGAGCCCTAGACCTCACTGGGGGACCTGGAGCGGAAGGGCACTTTGGATTGGAAACAGCCACAGAACAGGAGCCACAAGGCACGCTGGATCTCCTGGTTGCGGAAGGCATAGATGATGGGGTTGATCATGGAGTTATAGGTGGCAGGCAGCAGGGTGGCATAGGTGTAGATGGCCGGGTCCTCTTGACTACCCACCACACAATAGATGGCAAAGGGCAGCCAGCTGGCCCCAAAAGTGCCTAGCACCACGGCCAAAGTTCCCACTCCCTTTCTGGTGGCTGCTAAGTGGGGTGGTGCTAGGCAATGCTGTTGCAAAGCGATCTGGTGGGCGTGGCGCCAGACCACCTGGCAGATGCGCACGTACAAGTGCAGCATGACGCCAAAGACCACAAAGAAGGAAGTGGAGAGCAACGCCACATGGCTGCGTGTCAGGGGGCGCACCACGCTGCAGGACGCGCGGTCGGCCAAACAGTTCCAACCTAGAACAGGCAGCAACCCCAACCCGAGGGACACAGTCCAGGTGGCTGCTAGCAAGAGGTGCACGCCCAACAGGGTCCGGCGCGAGTAGTAGGTGAGTGCGTTGTAAAGGGACAGGTAACGGTCCACTGTGATAGCAAGCAGGCTGCTGACTGAGGCGGCGAAGGACGCCACCAAGAAGCCCACCATGAGCAGGCTCACAGTTTCCGAGGGCACCACATACTGGAACACGAAGTGTAGGATGAGGCCACAGCCAGCCAGCAGGTCAGCAGTGGCTAGACTACCCACGAGCACAAACATGGGAGTGCGCAGCGCGGGAGTGGACGCGATGAGCGCCACCACCAGCGCATTTTCGCCTGCAATCACAGTTCCCGACACGCATAGCAGCACATCCCAGGGATTCACTGCCGAAAGCAGTAGTCCCGAGGGCCCTGCTGGCAGCTGCGAAGACAGCTCCAGTGACCCGTTAGGTCCGCCGCCGCCTCCCAGCGCCGCGGATGCTGCTGGAGGTCCCCATTCGCTGGTGTCCGGTGTCCCTGCCGCTGTAGCCGCAGCTGCCGCTCCCTCGGCCGCTACTGCCACCACCTGGGACTCGTTGAGCGCGGCGGCGCTAGCGTTCATCGCCGCCAGATGTTGCTCCCTGCACAAAAGGAACCGCGAACTGTCAGGTGCACTGTCCAAGCTACCGAGGAACTTTTCCTACTCTGCCTCACTCAAATTGCATATCTCACACCTCAGGAGCATGCACGGAGCATAGTTGGGGGGGCGGGGATAAAGTGCGAACCCCAAATAAATAAGCACCTGTTGAGTGAATGAATGAAAGACATACACGGGGTTTCTGAGCTCTGGCCGAGGTGCATAGGTAGATTCCGCTATACACTAGCATGCATGAGTGTCCTAACACAGCAGCCTGAGAGAGTCGTCTATTTGCAAGCCTGAGCTGGGCAAAGACGCTGTCCGCGGTGCTGAAAGCGAAGTTTGAGATCTCGAGTAGCCAGAGACCCCAGGTCTGGAACTGGGAATTGAAAGACTAAGGAGGAGTTCTGCTAGGGTGCGGTGGTCAAGCCTTGCTCCGATTCTCTGACTCCGGGACGGACTCACTCCAAGACTGCCTTTTACCCCTTCGCCTTCCCCACAAGCTCATAGTACCTTCAGGACCCCGCCGCTCACCTGGGGAGTCAGGGCTCCCGGGAGTCTCTGGTCATGCGCTCCGCGGCTGTGTGCCCGGCTATCCTCCCTGCGCTGTCCGAGCAGCTGCCTGCAGGAGGCTGCCCCGGGTCGAAGAGGGAAGGACTGGTCGCCTGTCGCTGAGCCACAGTCGCTGCGAGTGAGAGGCAGTGGTAGAGAAGGCAGGCTGCGAGCTGCGCGCCTGCCCGAGATTGACAGGCGGGGCCCGGTGACGTCAGGCTCTGGGCTCTGGCTCCAGTGGATTACTCGCCACACCCGCCAGGCCAATCCTTCTTCACATCTCCCCACCCCTCACAGAAACATTTCAGAGAGCTCCAGAAGGAAGGAGAAGCTAGAGTCTCCACCAGTCCAGATACCTCCAGGAATGGGATGGGGCTGAGAGGAGAGAGAGAAAAGATTGAAGAGAACCCGAGGCCGGGCAAAAGAGGGTGAGCTGGATAAGGAAGGCGAGGGGTGAGTGACAAAAAGCCACAGAGCAAAAGCCAGAGCCAAGGATCACTGAAACGAAGAAGCCACGGAGAAGGGGCGGTTGGGGCATCTGGAAGGAGAGAGAGAAAAGTTCTCTTTGTAAGAGTGTTTATAGTGCCACTTGACTATAGCCAGGGAAGAAACACAGAGCGGAGAGAAGAGACAAGATAAAAGGACAAGACTGGAAAGCAGTTCTTTTTTTTTTCCGAGAGATTTACCTGAGGAATCCTGTCTCCCCTTATCTTTCTGAGCCCTCCCCTGCAGGTCTCGCCGCTAGCTGATCTCTGCCCTTCTTGCTGGTGCTCTTGCAACTGCTCTGTAACTGAAGACAAGGTCTGGGTCTTGTTAGAAAAGAAGAAAACAGCAAAATGTGATTTACTTTCCTGGCAACAGACTTTGCCCTGTTAATTACTACCTTATAAAACAAATTATAGGACCAAAATAGTGATAACTCAGCTGCACCAGACTTCAGTAGGCACGGGTTTTATTTTCAGCCCAGATAAATCACCCTTTTGGTTCAAAGGTGTTTTGGTTTGTCAGTAAAAATACAAGTTATTTGTCTCTTTCCTTTGTAACCAGACAGAATCTCCAGTAGCTGTACTTGGGCCAAAAGCTAGAGCAGCTGGCTCTGTAAGGGGCTCTAAAGAAATAATTACACACTGCCATTACAGCGCTGGGCTGGGGCCACTGCTGTGGCCTGCACATACTACACGGTTTGGACGAAGTGAAATAGAGCAACGTGCATTGTAGGTGCTTCTTGCCTCCTCCTCATCCAGTGCTTGTTTCCATTGTTACATATAGTTCTAGGAATGCAAAGAAGGAGAGAGAGAAAGGGAGAGAGAGACAGACAGACAGAAAGAGAGGGGGGGAGAGAGAGAGACAGAGACAGAGAGACAGAGACAGCGAGAGGGAGAGAGAGAGAGGGAAAGAGAGACAGAGACAGAGAGACAGAGACAGCGAGAGGGAGAGAGAGAGAGGGAAAGAGAGACAGAGACAGCGAGAGGGAGAGAGAGGGAAAGAGAGACAGAGACAGCGAGAGGGAGAGAGAGAGAGGGAAAGAGAGACAGAGACAGAGAGACAGAGACAGAGAGAGAGACAGAGAGAGACAGAGAGACAGAGAGAGAGAGAGGGAGAGAGAGAGAGAGGGGGAGAGGGAGAGAGAGAGAGGGAACTCAGCTGGCCCATAGCCTTGGGGGATGGGGGATACCTGTGTTGGCTTCTTTATAGACGGGATCTCACAAACCGTATCTGCTCCTGCCTCGGTGCCCCTGAACTTACCTGGGAGAGGGTTCATGCCTAAGAATGCTCAGTTCTTCATGGCCATAGCTAATGCTGGGCTATGAATGAATTTACCCTCCATTTGAGAGGTTTCAAGACTCAACCCATTCCACCATTGTCATGAACATAAAACTCAGCTGAAGATTCACATTTATGAAAAGAGACTTTCTGAGTCTCGGCGGAAGACTGTCACGTCAGAGCAGAGAACTTTGTTTCAGAGCTGTCAACTGAACTGTCAAACCTATGCCTTAGCACAAGGACTGCAAAGTTTGCAAATGATTCTGTCAGGTACAGGCCCAAATCCTCAGGCAAGACCAACACAAAATCTTATTATGAGTGTGTGTGTGTGTGTGTGTGTGTGTGTGTGTGTGTGTGTGTGTGATTTTCCCCTTGTAGCTTGGTCACGTGGTTCTTACACAAGAACATCATAAATGATAACACTGTTGCAATGCCAAAAGATGCACATGCCTGGCAGGAGACGTTCAAGTCTGTTACAGTTTCACAACCAGCCTACAGAGGATGGATCTGAGCTAACCTTACCCTCTGTCCCTCACCTCCTCCTTCTCCCTTCCACCTCCTCCCTCCCTATCCACTTCTCTGCTTCCCTTCAGAAAAGGGCAGAGCTCCCAGGAATATCAACCAAACATGGCAGATCAAGGTGCAGTAAGAGCAGGCACCTCCTCTCATATTAAGGCTGGACAAGGCAACCGAGCATGAGGACAAGGGACCAAAAAGCAGGCAAAAGCATCAGAAAAAGGCCCTGCTCCCACAAAAAACACCGCACTACACAACTATAACAGATAGCCTAACGGCCTAGGTTAGAATCCATGCAGGCTACCTGATTGTCAATTCAATTTCAGTGAGCCCCTATGAGTCCAGGTTTGTTGATTTTGTAGGGTTTTTTTGTGGAATCCCTTGGCCCTCTGGCTCCTATGATCTCCTGGCCCCTTCTTCAGCATGATTTTTAAAAAATTCCACCTAATGTTTGTTGGTGGTGGGTCTCTGCATATATTTCCATCAGTTGCTGGATGAAACCTCTCTGACAACTGAGTTAGGCACCAATCTGAGAGTATAGCTGAGAATTATTGGGCATCATCTCATTGGCTTTGCTTTGGCATGGCAACTCTTATAAGGAGAACATTTAATTGGAACTGGCTTACAGTTTCAGAGATTAGTTCTTTGTCGTCATGGCAGGGAGCATGGTGGCACACAGGTAGACAGGGTGCTGGAGAAGGAACTGAGAATTCTACATCTGGATTGGCAGACATCAGGAAGAGTGAGACATTGGTCCTGGCTGGAGCATTTGGAACCCTAAGACCCACTGTCGGTGACACACTTCTAACAAGGCCATATGACCTGATGCCACTCCCTAATCATTCCAATATATGGATCCATGAGGGCCAATCAAACCACTATTGGGATTAAGATGGCTCATGAGGTATGATTCATGAATGCAGTGGAAGGTTGGTAAACTGCTTTTGGGTCATGTACTTATCTTTCTTAGGTGTAGGTCCTGAGACTAGATGGGGCACATTCTTTCAACCCTCTCTCCCCTGTCTCCTCATCTTTTGGGAGATAGATGGGAAAGAAAAGAAGGGTTATAGTTCTTATATGTGTGTATAGTAAATGTAACTCATTGTCTACCTTACCTATTGCTCATACAGAGCCTGCTCTTGCAAGGGTCTGCTAGAATGTTCAGCCTGTAAGTAACATGCCATGTTCCACTCCAGTCCTCCCCTCATCCCTACGGCAGATGGCAGATCGGAGGAGCGTGGATCACCCATGCTTTGCTTAACTAGTGACCAAAATCTTTTCTCTTGCAACTTTGACCTGAAGGCGACATAACAATGGCCAGTCGGTGCTGGTTCTGGATCTGATACGTGGTAATAAGCCAAGGTTGGAGCACCCACATTGGCCCTTAAATGTTCCTCTGAACAGCCAGAGGAAGCTAGAGGGCATGAAGAAATCAAAACCGACCTGTGAGAGGAGCAGAGAGGGACATGAACAAGTCAGCAAGCTGTGGGAGGTGTGACCTCGACCCTGGAGAGCCTTGAAACTTCCCTTTATGTCTCCACCACAAATCTTCCTAGCTTTGAACTCCCTTGAGTCTGTTTTCATCCTGTGAATTCTTTGGGCTTGATAAAAGTACCCAACGAAGTATATTATTCAGGTACCAGCTTGTGTTATCCTGGTTACATTTTGGGAGTCCGCAAACTTCGATTTCTTACTTGCAGACACAGGTTAACATTATTATAACCAATCCAGTGACAGGCCCATTGCAACATCTGTTTCTTCATAGTGCAGCACTCACCAGTGTGAGCACATGAAAGCTTGCCTTGTCTGAGATGATGTCTAGTTGTCAGCCCTACCTCTCTCTAGCCCCCATCAGCATCTCTCCCATCTCAGCCTACTCCAGTGGCAAGCTAGAGTGCATCACTGTGCATCAGAAGTACCTGGGAAGCTGCTCCCTCCCACCCCTGTCTCTGGAACCCTCACCTAGGGATTGATTTATCTGATCTGAGGTGATGCCTAGGCATTTTATTTGCAATCTGTAGAGCCAAGACTGAGAACACTCATGGAGACAATCATACACTTCTCCTTTCAGTGTAAGTGTACAGTGAATTCCGAGACAGCACCATGCAGTTTATAATAGGTGCAAGGACAGAATTTTGGCAGCAAGCCAGCCATAAGACACTTCTTGAGTGTAGTTTCTGGTTTCTCCCACTCACCAAAGCTTTTCTGCAGATCTTTAGTTTTCTACATTCACCCTCCTTTCTGTACAGTGATGAAGGCTGACACTTGACTCAATCTCAATCTAGAAGAATGGCTTCATCAGGGAGTAGTGAACTTTGGCCACTCCTGGCCACTTCCAAGGTGTACCCTGGGCTCAAGTCTTTGCAAATATTAGGTTTAATAAAATCAGAGCTTCAATTAGACAAATTTCAGAATCTTATAAAACTATAACTGATCTGCCCTGCCCTACCTCTGGGCATCTGCATTCACACACACACACATAAGCACACACACAAAAGCATACACACACAAGCACACACACACAAGCACACACATACCACACACACACATGAGAAAGAGAGAGACAGAGACAGAGACAGAGACAGAGAGAGAGAGACAGAGAGAGAGAGACACACACACACACACACAGAGAGAGTTGGTTCTTAGAGGCAAGCAATCCAGTTCTTTCCTGGAACGTCTAAGGTTTATCTGGCAGCACCCTGGTCCTTGCCCTGACGGGTCAGGAAGATAGAAAATGTTGGCTGAGATATTTGAGGCTATTTAATGAGAAAGGGAACTCCTGGAAAAGGCAGAAGGCACAAAGGATTACTGAGTCCAGGTCCGGGATGCATTCTTTGAGGATGCATCTTGAAACAGGTGAATTATATTTTAAATGTCTTCTTCATTTCTGTGTTTTTGTTTGGTTTTTAACTGGGGACAGGAATTGAGGTGCACATTTTACGTACCAAAGCAGACCTCACCTCCAGATTCTCCCAACATCCCTTAGTCCCTACCTGGCATACTGTGCCCCCAACCCTGAAATTTCCAGCCCAGGAGCTAGGCAACCTTTCCCCTAGAGGCTCCTCCCAGTATGATCCAGACATTTTAGTCTTTCTCTCTCTCCTCTTCTCTCCTTTTTCTCTCTTTCTCTTTCCCTCTCCTACCCCACCCCCATTTTGCCATGACAATTTGGTCCTTGGTCCTTGGGACCATTCGAGAGCACTTCCCAATAAACTTTCATTTAATTTAGCCTAATCTGGCCTAAATTGGCTCATGTCACCAGCAGTGGAGAAATAACCTATCAGTTTTCACCAATGTCCAAATATCTTCTCATTCCTGGGCATCAAAAGTATGTAACAGTGCAATGCTGGGCTCTGCTGCTGAAGGTCTATGTTCTCCAGGTCTAGACAGCTCTCTTGAGCTCTGTGTAAGATGGAGGACTGACTCCATTTTAGTAGCAGGGCTCCCTCTTCCATGTCTGGGGAGCCAGACCCTTACATTCTCTACCTATGCAATGCCACATAGCCTAGATGAGAGTACAGGCTTGGCCTCCTTTGTCCTGATAAGAACCTAGAATTCCTGGAATGCCTCTCCCATGCAAATACAGATTTCTTCAGTACCTAAGCCAATCAATGATATTGACCTACCTTAGAAACCCCTCCCCCTTCCCCAAAACTATACAGCCTTTCATTCACCCTGTCCATGGACTCTGGTCCCCTTGTCCTCATGGACTAGCAGCCAACACCCCCCAGGGAGAAGGGAGGACCATAATGCAAGACAGAAAGTCCAAAACCGTGAAGGCTGTGTTTTCTTTGTGCCAAGTGAATAGTCTCTGTTCTACAGTGTTGATATCCTTGGAGGCCAGTACTACCTCATGGTCTCAGGATACTGACGTTAGGAATAATGCCACAGTGTACCCAATCCTGTGTTCAGAGTTGGAGTTCAACTAAGTTTGCTTTATTTTCCGTGACAAAACAATCAGGACAAACAATGTCTTTAAGGCCACACATTTTTAAAAAGAGAGTAGAAATATTGAATTGTATAGAAAAATGTATAGTCTGCCTTCTTAGGAGATGCACACTGGGTTCTCATATTGGATGTGAGGATGTTGTACTGGCGTGTTTGAAAAGAAATGCAGAGGCAGTCTACCTGTGCCCTTCATACTCAAAGTGCTTTGACACTTGTGGGTTCATACTCATTGTCTCATTTTATTCTCTGAAACAATCATGGAATTAGAGGCTGTTATCTTTGCTCCTGGAGCAGCTCCGGTTCAGTGGGGGTAGAAGAAGTTGTTCCAGTGTACCTAGGGCATGGGCAGGAAGCCTTTGTCTAGACTGGGTTCCTCTTATTCGGAGCTGCTATTTACCAAGGGCTCCTTTGAGGGGAAGAAGAGAGAGAATTTCTCTTTTCCTCTCCCCTTGAGGAAGGGAGGCCCTTGTGTCCTCCAGGTGTCCTCCAGGTGTCCTCCAGGTGTCCTCCAGGTGTCCTCCAGGTGTCCTCCAGGTGCTAGTCTGCTTCTTTCTTTTTGTCTGGGGCCTGAACAGATGCACCTGGTGAGCCCTGCAAAGAGCAGGCCTATCACTGTTGGCTCTGCCCTCTTGAATCGGGATTCCTGGTGTGCTAGGAGTGGTACTGACCCCCCTCACAGTTTTCAGTCTAACTTTCCTCTGGAGGCTAGGCCCCACTGGCTGGAATTGAACCAATGAGATAAAATACAGACGCTTCCCTTCCCACTCTGCAGTCCTCTAGGGCCTCTGCTTCATGAGAAAGACAGGCTGCTGTTAGGAGACGTGGCACAGTTAAGGTAGAGATGGGTTGCTCACCATTGAGCAATTAGACTTGTGACTAGTTACTGATACTCTCAATGGGGAAGACAGGCCAACATCCATCAGTATGTGCATACACTTGCAGGGGGCAGGGGGCTACCTCTCGAGTAATCGATCCAAAATGATAGGGGTGAAAATCTCCAACCCCATTATGACTAAATGGATACGAAGCCTTAATGGAGGGAAGTGTCAGTGGGAATTGGGATCAGTGATGGATCCTTTAAGTACTTTGGACAGCTGTAGTGAGAACTCTAGTTACCATGAAAGGTCGTTATTAAGCCATTGTGGCATAATTTGCCAGAGAATTCATTCTTGCTCACATGAAATTCACAACAGGTCCTTCTGCATGGCAGACGTCCTAGAACCTAGCTCCTTCTGTCCTGCAGTCTATCCTTCCCCCTCTGGGATAGGAGGGATTCTCTGCCTTTCACAGTCTGCCAGTGGAAGAGGAGGCTTAGGAATTTCACAGGAGTGTTTTCTGGACATGGGGAGATACAACTAAAGGGCATTTGCTGAAGATGATGCCAGCGTTGTGGTACAGGAAGGTTTGGAGACGAGTAGCACAGTTACTACAGTTGTAGCATGCTGAGTTTGAGTGGATCACAAGAGTTTCTCAAAGCCCTGCAGTTTAGACCAGAAAAACAAGTTAGGACATTGTTGCTGCCATTCATCGAATGTGTAACAAATATTACATACCATACGAGGGAGGTTCTACTATTAGCTTTCATTTTCTAGCAAACAAAGGCCTACGAGGCCAGACAATGATACCACATGACCGAGAAACAAGAAATCTAGACTTTGGACTCCATTTGTCTGACTTTAGTTAATGAGAGAACTAGTGAGAATTCCTTGAAACAAAGCCACTGTAGGTGAAAAGAGGGAGTAGCAGAGGAACTCTGACAAAGGAGAAAGTGAGGTGGAGGGAAAGGAAAAGGGAGGGGGATGGAGATCCAATCATACGATGAGGTAAAGTCAAGGGAGAAAAAGTAACTACTGCTGCCGTCACTAAAGGTTGGCAGCCATGCTAAGTGGGTGGTGCATGAATGAAGTGTAAGATAGGGTGCTGCGGGCACATGCAAGGAGAGGTTGATGTGAAGGGAAAGGGCAACAGACTACCTACTTCCTAGAGATATGAGCTTAAGGGTGGGGTTTCCCTTAAAATGAAGGAGACAAGAATAACCATAATAAAGCAAAGAGGATGCGGTGGATTTCAGAGAGCATGGCATGGGAAGAAGACGGTAGAGGGCAAAGGCAAGGGTCTGAAAGATGGCTGGAGAGTGTGCTCTGGTAAGGGGACATAGAGGAGGAAGCACACGGTGTGAATTTTAAGTGAGAAGGCCAGAAATTAAGGAATTGTCATGTTGTCTTTGTGTAGTTAGGGATGAGAAGACCAGGTGGTGGAGAGGTGGCAAGTTTTAACCATCATTTGATGGTTATATAATCACCACTTATTGGGCCAGTAGCATGAACAAATGTGTTTGTATCTTTCTACATCATCAGGATTTATTGACTAACAATAAAGTTACATTTTGGTGTCTGCAATTGCCCGAGTAACCTCAAATTTCCTTGATAGTGGACCATTGTCAAAGACAGATTGCTTTATTCCTATCTGAATTGGTAATATTAACTCTCAGATCACACACATTATGCAGCTATTACATGTATGAATATGGGTTTATATAGGTTAAAGATGCCCATGAATAGGTTAAGGACACATAAAGCTCAAGGAGTTCAAAGTAATATTACTGGAGGGAGAGTCAGAGAGCTGATACAGATGCAGAGAGAGTCATTACAGTGGGTAGAGGAAAGAGGAAAGAACCAGGTTGGAGAGAGTTACCATTTCTCCATCTGAGTCAGGTTTCAAAGTTAAATCCAGTTCAGAATCAAGGTGCCATGGAGGCTGTAGAGCTGGGGGGAAGGACCATGGAGACTGTAGAGGTGGGGTGCAGGGTCATGGAGGCTGTAGAGGTGGGGGGAAGGACCATGGAGGCTGTAGAGGTGGGGTGCAGGGTCATGGAGGCTGTAGAAGTTGGGGGAAGGACCATGGAGGCTGTAGAGGTGGGGTGCAGGATCATGAAGGCTGTAGAAATTGGGGGAAGGACCATGGAGGCTGTAGAGGTGGGGTGCAGGACCAGGACCAGGTGGATGAACGGATGGACAAAAGAACAGATGGACAGAAGAACAGACAAGAATTTTAGTGCCCTGCATTATCAATGAGTGCTGGTCTAAGCTAAAACCCATGGAGAGTCAAGAGTTCTCTGCCCATTAGTCCTTTGATGCTCACAGCAAGTGGTCAGATGGCAGATCAGTGGGGCACTGCCATCACAGTATTATGTGTCCTCATCTTTACAGGGCACAGGTGATGGTGTCATGTCCCTCCTTGGTCTGGTGGCTCTTTTAGCATGATTTTAATGCACCCACACACTCCTGGTCCTTCTCTGTGATCATTACTAAGCAGCATCTTTGTGGCTTGGGAGTATTATCAGTCTGTGCCTTGAGGTTCTGGGCAGCTTTGGTGTCTGTGCAGAATGAGATGCGGCTATGCTGCCTCTGCGCTTGCACCCCAGTGGGGTCACCCAGTGCAGAGACACAGTTTGAAAGCCAATACTATTCTATACACTAGGGAGCAACTCTGAGCTGGGGCTCAGCTTGGCCTCAACACCAATATTACAGGAGACAACACTTAACTCTCCAGTTCTCTAGTGCTAAGACATTTAGACTATTACCATATTGCTATTACCAATAACTGTACAAAGATTGCTGCCATCACATGATTATTATTATTTTTCTGTATGAGTATCTTACCATGAACACTGTCAGCCGAAGGGCAGAAATGTTTTTATGGCTCTTGAGATGAGCTTCTAAATTGCTTTTCAAAATGCGGGTAACGATTTGTGGTGTCAACGAGACCGGGATGGTAGCAGCTTCTCAGCTGCTGTAGCTCTGGTAGTAATTATAGTAAATATTATGTTAACCCGGTGGGCTTAAGTGGTTCCTTCTTAAAGACTAAAATTATATTTATTTGATCACCAATGACACTGGGCTTTATTTGCATGACAATTCGCGCTTCCTCTTACTTAAACGGTCTGCCCTTCTCTTCCCTTTGTTAGGCTTCCATGATTTTATGGAGCTAAAGAAATCTGCTGTGAGTATAAATCCTTCGAATGTGAAAATTAAGGGTAGTGTTTCCTGTTTACTTTTTAGCTTCAGTTTTGATTATCCAGGTAAATTGTGTTTCCATGGATATTGTGTACATGTGTGTGTACATGCATGTGAGTGTGGGCATGCATGCACCATAGCACACATGTGGAGTTCAGAGGACATTGATTTGCACCTTGAGCTGCAGTCTCTTGCTGTCTCCCAGAGCACATGCTAAGTTAGCTGGCTTGCAAGTTTCCAGAGATGGTCCTCCAATCTCAGCATAGGAGTCCAGGGTGACAGATGTGTTTCTTCCACATGCATGTGTGTGTATATATACTCGTGTGTGTGCGATTTTTGAAGATAATGTGCATTGGATCTTCTAGCCTCAGAAATGCACATGCAGTCATTTCCAAGAGGAAAAAGGACTGAGATATGAGGAGGTCAAATGTCCCTGGAGGGCCTGGACCCAGAGCAAACATAGTCATCACTAGCCTGGCAGACTCTCTGGCTGAGGCTGGTGCAATTTTTTTTTCAAGTATGGTGGCATTTAAAGATGGCACAGACTTTGGGTGTAGCCCAGAAGTTGCAACCTTCAAGTGCTGAAACCAAACTCCCCAAGACCTCAATAGCAAGGGCATCCAGTAGGTTGAACAACCCCTTTGACTGGGAACAAGATGCAAACAGCACCAAAGAGGCGGCATCGAGGTAGGACACAACTCTACATTGAGAGCCTACACAGAGAAAAGTAATTCCTACGCAGAGAAAAGTAATTCCTATGCAGAGAAAAGTAATTCCTGAGAGGCGGCATCGAGGTAGGATGCAACTCTACATTGAGAGCCTACGCAGAGGAAAATCATTCCTGAAGAAAGGGTGGGGAGAGGAAAAATATTTTTTCTGACTCCCTTGCCACAAACCAGACATGCATGGTCCCAGTGTAGTCACATCTGCCCCGAGGGCGGTTATCATTCCCACATGACATATAAGGGAATTAAGGCTCTAAAGAGATAAATAATATTACTAAATGGAACGCATTTGGTTCTCAAAGTCTAACTTTTTTTTTCAGAGTTCTAGAGATGAACCCAATGACTTGCAACCCATCGAGCAAGTATTCCACCACTCTAATATCCCCCGCCTCTGCTCCCCTCAAGTGCTGGGATTACAGGAACAGACCACCGCACCGGGGCAGCCTCAATCCTTCAATGACCTTGATTCTGAAACAGGAACTGAGTTCCTAGTGGCTTCAGTGTAATGTAGAGTCTGGGGAGGAGAAACCAGGGGGACTGAGGAGACCACTGTGGCAGACATGCCATGTCTGGGACAGTGCTCGGGAGTTGGTACATGAGAGAACAGGGACCACTGGGGATTCTGAGCAGCAAGTGAGCTAATTCGGATCAATGCTTTAGGAGACGTTAGGAGCAGCAAGAAGAAGTAAGATGCTTTTCTGTGACAGATGAAGCCAGTCTGTTCAAGGAGAGGGAGCTGAGATAAGTCCCCATGCTTGATAGTGGTCTGAATACAGTCCCTTGACCTTCCCTGAAGGAAGCTAAGTGCTAAGTGAAGTTTCCAGGGAATAAAGCCCCAAAATACGCTAGCAACAGAATTCATGGAATCATTTCCCCAGAGTAGCGGGAGCTCCAGGCCCTAGCAAGCAGCACTTGAACATTGACCTAGAGGTAAGGAACAAGCCAACATGGACCTGAGCCTGCCACATCCCCAAGCAGTCCTTTCTGCTGTATACATAGATAAGTCGGTATGATTTCTCACACCTACAGGCTCAGCAGTGTCACACACCTTCAGCTAGCAGAGGCCAGGGATCCTCTCGTCTTGCAAGTCCTCAGCATTTAGCTTTTTGTTCCCTGTTTCTTACACTGAGTGATGCAGCAAGCAAGACTTTTTTTTTTTTTAAATTTGAGGGAACTGTGGGAAATGTTTGTTTTGTTATGTAGAACTGAACTATATTTTATTTTGTGATTAAAAAAAAGTATCTACAAAAAAAAAAGTATCTACCTGTACTCTTGAAAAGACACACATGGAATGAGAGCAAAACAGTGCATCATATAGACTCAGTCCTATAAAGGAAATTATACTCACACACTCACATATACCACACATGCAATACAGTCGTTACCCACGGTTGGTGAGTGTTTTCATATTTTTTAAAAAATATGTGCAGAAACGAATAGCTATTACCTCTGTCCATCCTCTGTTTACCCCACAGTAACAGAGCTTTACGTGTGAGAGGCCTCACATGCAGTCACATCTGCTTCTATTCTAGGCCTCCCTTGCAGCTACGTGTGGTCATGTAACTCAGGCCAGCGAGGTGTAAGCACATGCGGCGTCTTACCTTCCAGGAAGCCTTTGAAAGAGAGGAGAATGCCCTTTTGGCCCTTACTCTTTTGCTGGCCAACTGTCAGCATGACACCCAAATGGAAGCAGTCATGTAGACTCTGATGTGAAAGTCACATGCTAAAGACATTGAAAAAACAAAGTGAGAAAGCCTGTGCTTGTAATGATTGCGGAGTCACCATTCCTGTCCTGGACAAGATGCACACATAAACACACATACACACGTATACATACATATATGTGTGCACATATGTACACACATATACATACTGAAAAGGTGAATTTAGAAATTTGGAAAAAGCATGTTAATGGAGATGCATTAATGTATACTGTATAACCTTTACTTAAAGGGCATAGAAAGTCTCTGTATCGAGCCAGGAATGTGGACTGGTCAGTTTCAAGAACCTGTTGGCCACAAAGTCCCCACCCCCAGTTAGGTCCAAGAACAAAAAGCAGAATATGTACCATCTGGGTGGTTCTAGGGAATGGTCAGCCATAAAGTGAAAGCATTGACCAGACCACATTCTTGTAAATAATGAGTAGGGGTTGGCTCCTGTTAGAATTTTCCACTGTTTTTTGTTATATTTCCTTGGTAACCCCCTCAGCCCTCCTAGTTTGTGTTTTTTTTCCCTTTAAATACCCTTCACTTCTTGTGTTCGGGGTCAAACTCCTCTGGCCTGCCAGGCTACGTGTTCGACCTCAGATCTGGCTTATCCCGAATAAACCTCATGAGACTGCAGCAAGATCCCCAGCTCTGGGGATCTTTCAATACATGTATACCTATATGCATGTATGTATGTGTATACATGTTTATACATGCCGGGCTCTTTGCCGACAGATCCGGGTGAAAGAGAGAACCTGGTCCAGCTGAGTCTTTCAGGGCTGAGCGGGACGATGAGCGCCGCAGCTGAGATCTCCTGCCATCCAGAGAATAACCACCCTGAGCCAAGAGTCTGTCAAAGCGGGAACTCGTTTTATTGTATCTATCTTTTTCTTTATAAATGGCTGAGAGAGGAGGTGGAGTTTTTTGCTGAGATGAGATGATGTAGGGGGAAGGGAAAGTTGACCAAAGGTATGGGGTGACTGACAGAGCCAACAGTTATTCTATGTCAGCAGTAGCTAGGCAAAGGCAGGCTTAAGCAGGTCTTGCTGAGTCACTCCAGTATGGAAGTGACTGAGACAGTTTTGAAAACTCGAGCCAGGCTCGGGTTTGTCCTCAAGGCCCAAACCAGGGCTAAATAGGGCCCAATATATACATATATATATATATATATGTTTTGTTTTCTCTTCTGTTTTGTTGAAGTTGTCAATATTCTAAGTTTCTGTCATTTGTCAGCTGGATTTAACCCTAGCTCATACACATAGTTTATTATTTTTAATTTCTGTGTGCATGTGTGTGTGTATGTGTGTGTGTGTGCGCGCGCGCGCGCATAGAACACTCTTTCCTGATAAGACACAACACATGTCTATTCACCCTAGATAGGGATCCCATGACAGGCCAAAGTGTAGATACCACCAATGTCCAACATTGTGAACCAGTACGTTTTTATTGGGGTTATTTATAAGACTATAGCCGGGCGGTGGTGGCGCACGCCTTTAATCCTAGCACTTGGGAGGCGGAGGCAGGCGGATTTCCGAGTTCGAGGCCAGCCTGGTCTACAGAGTGAGTACCAGGACAGCCGAGGCTACAGAGAGAAACCCTGTCTCGAAAAACCAAAAACAAAAAAAAAAAAACAAAAAAAAAAAGACTATGGGTGAAGGGTGACTTAGAGGAGCAGAAATGACTCAAAGCCAGCGACATCACTAAAGCCCACCCCAGCACAGGTGACAGCTCACAACAGCTGAAAACCTGGAGCACACTGCCTGGCCTATAAGAGCTCATCAGGTTTAAGGATGACCTTTTCAAGTGACTTGGTCAATCCAAGCCTCTTCCAGACATTTGAGTGGCTCTCTGCTTCTTCCAGACAGCCAGTCACGTCTTGGAAACACCTTTGCAGCTTGTTTTGTCTGAGAGTGACTCTCAGTGGTCTTCACTGTTCACTCTTGGGGGAAGGTGGTGAATCTGGTCTGTTTCAGGGACTTCCTGAAGCTATTTTGAGTTCTACTCAAATATGTTTCTGTTTTGGAGAAAACACACACACACACACACACACACACACACAGGGGGCAGGGGAGACATGAGTGCAGATACCTGCAGAGGCCAGGAGAAGGTATTGGCTCCCTGAAGCTAGGTACCCATGAATGACCCAGCATGGGGGTCGGGAACTGAACTCAGGTCTTCTGGAACAGCAAGAAGCTTTCTAAGTGCCGGGCCATCTCTTCAACCCACATTTATATGTAAAGCCACAGAATACACAGGGATATATTGAGAATTCAAGACTAAGTCTTACACATTGGATGGTTTTTCTAGGTGCCAAACCTTTCACTGCAGCTCCCTGTCTCTTCTCTAGCACTTCAAACAAATCGCATCAAATCTGCACTTCACACCAAGTTCTTGTTTGTGTTTTTTTGTAGAAAGGACACATTGTCCCATCCTTAATCCATAGACTGTCTCAATTTTAATTCAAAAGGCTTCACAACTGTTCTGGAAGTAAGCTATTGATTATAGCTCCACTGTGATTATCTTGGGGTATTTGTGGCAGGCTCCTAGATAACTGAGGGATCCTTCAATGGAGGCAAAATGTAACGTGAAGTGGGCTAGGCAGTACTTTCCCCGACCAAGCAAGCAACTTCTATCCCTACATTGGCACTGCGGAGTTCAAAAATCAAGAAGGAAGTATGTGTGTGTGTGTGTGTGTGTGTGCTTCTGTGTGTGTGTGCTTCTGTGTGTCTCTCTGTGTGTGTCTGTGTCTCTGAGTATATTGTATTGTGCAGTTTTGTGTTGTGCTTGATTTGTGAGGGTATGTGATAGCAAAATGCTGTGTGATGCTCCATGATCTAGGCTGTCCTGGGTTTACTAGCGATGCATTCACTGAGCCTGTGTGCTGTACAGGGCTCATATGCACACAGATATGTGTATTGTGCACTATTCTGCATAGTACTACATACGTAATTGCATACAGAAAATCTAGGGATAAGTTTGCAGTGTCCTTGTCTATGAATTTGTGTCTGCCTATGTGCAGGGATGTGCCCTATGATATTGACAGAGGAAATATCTTGGGATATCAAGTGCTAAAGAAAGTTACATTTGACTTAGAAGTCATACTACAATGAGACATAGTGGAGAACCTACCCCTGCCAATACCCCTATCTGCACTCGCTGCACTCGCTGGTGACAACACAAAATTCATGCAGTGTTTGTGCATCTCAGCAATAGGTGAGTATCACAGTTTAATTTTAGGCTGACTTTGATTCATCTGGTGGCACATTTACCTTTTCTACTCCAAATGACAAGTCACCATTTCAAGTGAAATTAATTTTCCCCAAGTATTTGTTTATACTTAAGAGGGAGCAATTATCCAGAAACATATGGAATTCTTAAAATAATAAAGAGAGGTGCCAGTTGAAGAAGAACAGATGCCAGCTAAACACAACGTTGACATTTTAGCCGTCTTCAAGTGCTGGTGTGAAAAGTGTTTTCCAGATTTTTGCATGTTGCCAGTCTCTGCCTGTTTGTTCCACTTACCTCCTAGCAAGTCTAGACTGACAGTGACTCTCTAAAAGGGGTTAGCAGGGCAGCCAGTCCTGTGACAGTATTGGAGGGTAACATGCCCACAGACCTGGAGATTCTTTTTTGTTGTCGTTTTGTTTTGTTTTGTTTTTTCCAGACAGAGTTTCTCTGTGTAGCCCTGGCTGTCCTGGAACTCACTCTGTAGACCAGGCTGGCCTCAAACTTGGAAATCCGCCTGCCTCTGCCTTCCAAGTGCTGGGTTCAAAGGCATGCGCCACTGCTGCCCAGCTTAGACCTGGAGATTCTTGACTGTAAGTCTTTTATTGCTCTTTTGAAGTTTCTCTCATGGAGTAGCAGCATTCCATTGCCTTGGAGGTCTGCTGGGGTCAGAAGGGCAAACACAGCCCTAGATGAAGCTACGGAGCATGCCCTTCCTTGGTGCTTTAAGTGGGGCTTGGTTTCGAGGAGGAAGTCGGTTGGAGCAGGCATCTCAGAGTTTCTAGGGTCTGAACTTGACTGACTTTGGCTGCATCTGAGAATGACCATAGACTACAAACATGTCACAGGAGCATGCTTTTATTGTATGACTCAATGTTGACTAGATTATTACCATAGTTTAAACTGAAGTTCTGTCCTCCTTGTGCAAGGTCACACGGCAATAAATGCTGAATTTGGATTTGATCCCAAGTGGTTTGATTTCCGATCCCCCCTCACCCCCCAAATGCCGTTCTTCCCGTAGTGGATGAGACAATGAGCCCGGGATTTTGGAAGTCCTCACTTCTGAGAAGTGCTTAAAAGGTTGGTTGATGGTTTGCAGGGAGGAAGAAATGTCACCCTGGAGATGTCTTCAGATCTCCCAGGTAACGAGGCTTCCTTGGGGAATCCTTTGGGCTAAACTGGTCACTTTGCTCCGTGGCTGGCCCTGGACCACCTTCATTCCACCCTCAATGAAGGCAGAGCTTTGCTGCAGGCACACACATACATAAGTACACACTCAACCAATGTATGTGCACAAAGCAGGACAAGTAAGGGTCTCTGCAGCCTCTGCATGGAACTCTCCAAGGTCCCTCCTTCTGTTCTCAATGACGGCAGAGTTTTGCTGCAGCACATGGCAGGACTAGCCGGACTCCAGTCCTCTGCATAGAGGCCAGCGCCATCGTCCCCCTCCTGTTCCCTCTGTTTTCCGTTTCCATTCTTCTCCAGCTCCGTAGGTCTCTATACTCTTTCCCCAACACAGCAGACAAGCACACTCCTGACATAAGGCCTTTGCACTGGCCACACCCATTACCCAGAATGCCCTTCTCCTGGATGTTATAACTAGTGCCGTCATTTCCGGCAGGTCGTTCCTTTCCAAGCTGGGCCCACTGCGACTGCTTTATTCAGAGTCACAACTTAGCCTCTCAACCCAGGCCTTCTCTCTTGCTCTACCTGCTTCATTTTCTTATCAGATTTTACCCTAAAAGTTGGTTGTCATTGCCTTCATTGTTTAACATCTCTCCTGCATGATGGATTGTGGGGTTCTTTGAGGGCAGGTTCACACGTTGTTTGCTATAGCATTCCACAGGCTCAACACATTTTCAATGTGTGAACATTTTCCCGTGGAAAAACCTGGAAATGTGGGGAGTGCAGGTGAGCAATACTCCACAGCTGGTGATGGGCAGGAACTGCAGCGCTCCCTGGGGTTGGGGGAGGAGTGTTCGGTATTCTGCTGGTTTGACTGATCCTGGTGGCATGCTGAAGGGTTTCCCCATGGTCTCACACTGTATCTAAACATCTTTTGAAATAAAAATCCCAAGAAATGATAAGTATATTTTATGGTTTGCCTACATAGAGTATGCTAAACAAAGTACTCTATGCTAAATCTTTAGCACAAGGTCCAGCATACTTTTATGTCCACAGATCAGTTATTATCTTTATCTGTATATGCCTTTCAAAGCACCAAAGCCTAGCCTCTGATGTGAGCTTTGCTCTCAAATTTCCCAAGCACTCCCCACCCCGTTCTACTCTTTTCATTTGGGCTCAGCATTCCACTGTATCAGTGAAACAAGTTGGCTGAAACATGCCAATGGAGAACGGCCTGTTTGCCAAGGGTGCTGAGCTCTATCAAAGGAGGTGTATGAGCCAGGAAGTGAGTCTCAGAAACACATCACCTCTTACAGAGTCCCAGGGAGGGCATCGCTGACCTGATTGCTCTTGAAGAACCAATCTGCCTCCATCCTAGGCTTAAGAGCCATCCTACAGTAAAGACAAACTTGGTTCATTCCTGTATATAATTAGCCTTATGTTTTTGAGATGGAACAAATGGTTCTGTCCTGCCTGTCCCAAGAATGGCAATCCTGTCTTTGTTTCAAAAGTTGTTTACAGTCCCCAAACCGGGAGTAACTGGGACCAGCGGGACCCACACAGGAATTCCACCAGTCCAGTGGCACAGGTTCCTTCTAGTCTGTCTGGGCCAGTACCCTGAGCAGACCTTGGGTACAAACCCTGCACAACACCCAGAGGAAGCTCACTCCCAGGCACTTTAACACACCCAGAATCATAGGATCAGAGACACAGTATCTATCCCAACACCAGGAGTAACTGGGAGAATTGGGACCCAGGCACACAGGAACTCTACCAGCCCAGTGGCACGAGTTCCTTCTGGTCTGTCTGGGCTGGTGCCCTGAGCAGACCTTGGATGCAAACTCTACAGGGAGTCTCATAATGCCCAGAGGAAGCTCTACTCCCAGGCACTCTAATGGGCCCAGGATCACAGGATCCCAGAATCACAGGATCACTGAGGCAACTTGACTCTTAGGAGTTCTGACACAACCAAGATCACAGAAAGGACAGGTCCCAGTCAGATTTAACCAGGGCAGGTAGCACTAGAGATAACCAGATGGCAGGAGGCAAGCGTAAGAAAATAAGCAACAGAAACCAAGGTTACTTGGCATCATCAGAACTCAATTCTCCCACCATAGGAAATCCTGGACACACCATCACACTGGAAACACAAGATTCAGATCTAAAATCACTTCTCACGATGATGATACAGGACTTTAAGAAGGACATAAATAACTCCCTTAAGGAAATACAGGAGGACACAGGTAAACAGCTAGAAGCCCTTCAAGAGGAAACACAAAAATCCCTTAAAGAACTACAGGAAAACACAATCAAAGAGGTGAAGGAAATGAGCAAAACCATCCAGGATCTAAAAATGGAACTAGAAACAATAAAGAACTCACAAAGGGAGACAACACTGGAGATACAAAACCTAGGAAAGAAATCAGGAGTCCTAGATGCAAGCATCACTAACAGAATGCAAGAGATAGAAGAGAGAATCTCAGGGGCAGAAGATACCATAGAAAACATTGACACAACAGTCAAAACGCAAAAAGCAAAAAGCTCCTAACCCAAAACATCCAAGATATCCAGGACACAATGAGAAGACCAAACCTAAGGATAATAGGTATAGAAGAGAGTGAAGACTCCCAAGGTAATGGGCCAGTATCTTCAACAAAATTATAGAAGAAAACTTCCCTAAACTAAAGAAAGAGATGTCCATAAACATACAAGAAGCCTACAGAACTCCAAATAGACTGGACCAGAAAAGAAATTCCTCCCATCAAATAATAATCAAAACACCAAATTCACTAAACAAAGAAAGAATTTTAAAAGCAGTAAGGGAAAAAGGTCAAGTAACATATAAAGGCAGGCCTATCAGAATTACACCAGACTTCTTACCAGAGACTATGAAAGTTAGAAGATCCTGGGCAGATGTCATACAGATCCTATAAGAACACAAATGCCAGCCCAGACTACTATACCCAGCAAAACTCTCAATTACCTTAGATGGAGAAACCAAGATATTCCATGACAAAACCAAATTTATACAATATCTTTCTACAAATCTAGCCCTTCAAAGGATAATAGATGGAAAACACCAACATAAGAAGCAAAACTACACCCTAGAGGAAGCAAGAAAGTAATCTTTCAATAAACCCACACAAACATAATTTCACCTTTAACAACAAAAATAACAGGAATTAACAATTACTTTTTCTTAATATCTCTTAATATGAAAATTAATATTACCAACATGTCCTAATCGATTGAAATTCAAAAGTATGAGGAGTTAGAAATTTGTTGGCTATCATCAGGTGGTCTCTCTAATTTGGTAATTGGAGAAATAGGTCCAATATTGAACAGTCCATATACACTTTCTGCTTGTTTTTACGTGACAGTGTCTTGCTGTATAATGGTCTTGAAATCTTGCTTCTCCTATCTCAGCCTATTAGTAGGATTGTTTATGTAGCATCTACATAAGACTGTTCAATTGTTTGTTGTTTTATATCAAACAACTTTTATGACACTCATTTTTATTGTTACAATATTTTATAAATTTTAAAGAATATGACAAAATAAAAAAAAACAAAAGGTATTGCAGGTATTGAAGGGGGGCTCTCTGGGAGGAGTTGGGGTACAAAAGGGAAAGAAGAATGTGATGTAAATTCTATTTATTTAAAATATGTTTTTAAATGTTAACAAATTCAGATAAATTAAAAAAAAAGACAAAAACAAACAACAAAAACAAAGGTTGTTTACAACTATTGTGCAGTACATCCTTTGTTTCAAAGGTTGTATGAGCACCTATGTCTACCTTGTGGTGCCCACCTTACAGCCATGTCTCTGTTTCAGGGAGACTAACTTGTGCTTATGTTTGCTCCTGTATCCCTGCCTGCTTTGCTCACCAAACCCCTGTTTGGAAACCCCCTACCCCGGAGCCTTGTCTTCATCATGTCTGTGCTGACCTCTCGAACCCTGACGCAGGGGGAGCTGCCCTTGTACAGGACTTCAAAAGGCTTCCTTTAATCAATTGCTTTTAATTAATTTGGTCATAATAATTTGGTTTGGTGGTCTTTCTTTTCCCATCTTTTGGATTGACCCTCTGTTTCATTTGGCCTTCCCAGAGCCTCAGTAAAGAAAGGAAAAGTGGAACAGTTTTGCTAGCTTCAAGCTCCCTCGGCACTTCAAAACTGCCCCTCACTTCACTCCAAGACTGGACATCACAGTGAGTGGCCGATTACCCCACTCAACTGTCCTTTTGTTATGTTACTGCCTGCTTCAAATGTCAGCAGCAATCCTGTGGAGAGTTCAGTTTCCATGTTGTCTCCTGTTGATGGTGCGGTTTGCTCATTCGTTTGGCATTTGGCCGCACAGATGCATCATCTTACAGTGTTGTTTCAAGTCCCGTATGGGTCTCCCAGGGCTAAAATCAGGGGGGCTGGCACAACTGTGCTCCTTTCAGAGGCTCCAACAAAAGATCCCTTTCCTAGCATTTTCCAGCTCTAAATTCTTGATTTTCTTTCCACCTTCAAGACTAGGGATGTTCTCCCGTCCCTGATTCCGTCCTCAGCCTGGTTCCATAGTTAGCTCTTCCCACGGACTAACACAGAAGTGCTTTAGCTGTCCTCCCCATTCGTGTGCCCCAACACCATGAGCAAGTGTGGAAGGCTCTACCTCAGCTGGGGATTCGTGGTAGTGCCCATCCCAGCAGGGAGGTGAAGGCAGCAGGAACATGGCACAGGTGCTCACACAGCATCCGTAACCAGGAGGTGGAGTGAGAAATGCCTGCATTCAGTTCATTTTCTCTTTCTCTCTTTTTCAGTCTGGTAGCCCTGCCCAGAGAATTGGACCACCCCCCAGGGATGGGTCCCTCTATCTTGACCTAACCAAGACAGCCATCCACAGGCACAACCTCAGGACAGTCTCTCAGGCCACTCTCAGTCTCATCTAGTTGACAACGGACAGGAGGGATGGATGCTTTCAAAGATTCTGTGACCAGATGGGCCCACCTAAATCACTCAGGCTGATGATCTTATCTTAGTAAACCTGACCTTAATCATACCTCCAGAGTCCCTCTCCCATTTAAAGTAACTTGTTCACAGGCTGTAGGGATTGATATGTAGGGGTGTCGTGTCTGTAGGGGTATCTCTAGGGATCCCTGTTCTCACTGCTGCAGCTGCCAATATTAGGATTATCATTTGGCCATAGGATAGTCTCTGTGCTTGAGGAAGGCTTTGTACTCTGATCTCAATGCTTGTCTCTAAATAGTAGAGCATGTATCACCCCTTTCTTATCCATTGATGTGTTTTGTGTGTATGAATGTGCATCTGTGTCATATGAATGGGTACATGGGGTATATGTGGGTGCCCCTCACATGTGTGCCTGTACATGTGTGGGACAAGGTCAGCAATGAGTGCTTTATTCAGCCACTTGCTGTCTTCTGTCCTGAACACAGTCTCTCACTGAGCCTGGAGCTCACCAGTTCATCTAGTCTGGCTGGCCAGCATACCCCAGGATTCCCCCCTCTCTCTCTTTCCAGCACCAGGATTAAAGATGTACTCTACTAGGCCCAGCATTTAAAACCATTTTAAAAATGATGTGAGTTCTGGGAGCCTCACACCTGCAAACACTACAGACTAAGCTGTGTGTCTCCCCGGCTCTCCATACCCCATGGTGACAGCTACCTTTTTTCTTTTTATAACCTTTTTTTGGGGGGTATCACCTTTTTATTCATGAAAATAGTCATTTCGCTCAACAGGGGCTCACACACAGCAATTATATACAGTGTATAACTTTAATAAAACAGCCAATCAACGACAAGAACAAAAGCAATAACAGGAATTAAAGCCTTGAGACAAAACACCGAAGAAAACACTGAAGAAAACAATATCCAAGTTAGAAAATTGATTTAAAAATTGGTTAAAAAATTATTTGATTGTAGCAAGACCTATGCACTCTGGCCTTGGGTACAGAGTGTTGTAGCCTATCAGGTCAAGGGTGGCCATGCCTCTAGGGGCTTTGAAGATAAAGCCCTCCTAAGGTCGAGGATGAGACAGTTTCAGGCTTTTGTTTAAAGAGTCTTTCTAATTCTCTTTACTCATCTCTACTAAAGTATGCCTGACAGTCCATCAGGACAGCATTAATTTATACTCTCAGACTCCTGGATGCCAGGAGCTCTGGCTGTGTCCCAGCAACTCTGTGAAACCCTCCCTTGTGTGTCCTCATCAAGAGGGGAATCTCAGTCTCTGTGAGGAGTAATCTCCCAGTGCTCCCTGGGCCACAGCATGGCCTCTGCTCAAACCTTTCCATCCAAAGGAGACGCCTCTGCCTGCCCAAAGACATCGAAGGTGACTCAGACCTTCTCGATAGATCTTTTCTTGCCCAGGCTGTGAAACAGTAAAGAGAAGACCAGACTTACCAGGAAACTAAAAGCTCAGAGGAGCCCCAGAGGCCCCATTCTTCTCCTAGCATAAGTACACTCGGATTCTGAGAACGTCTTCTTCCCTCTGCTCCTGTGGGTGGCTAAGGATGTACATTCTGCAGTGACACACCTGCTTTCTGGCACACTCACACTCCTCACAAGCCAGGCCCACCAGTGTCCACAGTCTGTACACAAAGCTTTGGGCATATGGCCAGGTCCTACACTCATTCTTACGAGAAACAGAGCGAGCTGGGGTCTTGTTTTAAAACTACTGTTTTACTTTGTGAGATCATCTCATGGAACCCAGGCTGGCCTCCGACTCTCTGTGTAGCTGATGGCTTTGGACTACGATCCTGTCCTTCCTAAGTACTGGGACTACAGATATCGCCACACTTGGTTATATTTTGTAATATTTTTTCTATATTCAGTTTTGATTCTATATTCATTGGGAATTTTATGTTATTTTTTTCTTATAGTGTCCTTATCAAATTCTTATATCAGGTTTAGAGAGGCTACATATAATCAGCCGGATATGTTTCACCTATTTTCTGATGGAGTGTGTGTGTGTGTGTGTGTGTGTGTGTGTGTGTGTGTGTGTGTGTAATGGGAAAATTTGTAGACATCACCAGGGAAATCATCTGGGCTTGAATTTTTTTTATTAGAAAAGTTTGTAATTGCAAATTTATTTCTTTAATGTAGCAGAGAGTCTAGTTTCCTATTTATTCCCTTGTCACTTTGAGAAAATTATCTTCTACCACAAGTGTGTGTCCATTTCATCCACACTGCCCAGTTTAGTGGCAGAAAACCTCACAAAATTACTTTAGTGTCCTTGCAGGGTCTTTGAGGAATCTCTGACGATGACCCCTACTGAAACCCTCCCTCGTCTGTCCAACCTCCCTTCCTGTCTCCTGTTAGTCTGATGCAGTCATTACTTCCACTAAACTTGCAAAAAGGCTCCTTTTGGCTTTGTTGGTTTCCACCATAATTTGCCTATTTTCCAGTTGAACCGTGTTCTTGTTATTATCTCTACCTACTCTTTATTTGAGGTTTAATTTGCTTTTCTTCCTCTGAGTTCTGGAGGTGGGAGCTTGGATTATTTTTAGGTTATTGATTTAAAAGCTCTCTTCTTTTTCTAATATTAGTGCTCAGAGCTATGAATTTCTCTTAAAGCCCTGTCTTATTTGTACCTTGAAATTTTCCATTGTTAGGAAAAATATTTTCTAATTTGGCTAATGATTTTTTTATGAACCCCATAGAAAGTGTAAATAATTTGGAAGCACGTTGCTTCATTTTCAAATATTCGGGGGAGATTTTCCAGATAGACTATTGCTGTTAATTTATAATTTAATTTTTATGGCTGGAAAATGTTGTTTATGATTTCTTTCTTTTGAAATGTATTAAGACTTACTTTGGCTGGGTATGGTGGGGCACACCTATAATCCCAGCACTCAGGAGGCAGAGGCAGGTGGAACTCTATGAGTTCGAGGCCAGCTTTGTCTACATAGTGAGATCCAGGAGAGTGAGGGTCATATAGACAGACTCTATCTCAAAAAAGAAACAACAAAGGTCTTTGGCCACACAGTCACTGTATGCTGTGGAAGGGTTACTGTGCATGTCTGAGAGTGTCCACACCCAGCAGGCTTTGTAGCATTTATGAATGTCAACCTGGCCAAGCTTGTCGATAGCATTGTATAAAATATTTTATGTCCTTCTATATAAACTTTCTTATGTTTTTAGTCTAATGTTCTACCAACAACTGAGGGGAGTGTCAAAGCCTGCACTCTGACTACGAATGTGTCTGTGCCTGGTCTGAAGCTGTGTCATTATGGGTCTTCATGATGCTTCACATGCAGCACTTTCTCTTTATCTGTCATTGCATACTGTCCTGGGATCTACTTTGTTCCTGTTCCATATGGATAGAGCTACGCACACTATTTAAACACCGCACCATCTCGTGCTCTACTTTCGACCTGAGTCTTTGGATTCAGGCGTATCGGAAATGAGTCACCTTGCCAAATGCTACAGAGCCCTTAAGTGGCAGAGCGGGGACTGCAAGTGACCAGGCCCCATCGTCAGCACTCTCAGCACTGAATCTAGAGTCACCTGCTTGGATGGTCACTTGTAAAAATCTATGATGTCTGTTCTATTCTTGTCACTTCCCAGCCCTGGTTCAGACTGCTCTCCTCATCTTTTGCCTCATATTTCTTTTTTATTAATTTGAATTTTTTACTTTATTATTTCATTATGTACGAGGGGGATGGGGACGGTGTGCAGGTGCTCTGGTGCTCACGTGAAGTTCAGAGGGCGATTTTGTACATTGGTTCTCTCTGCCCCCTCTCTCTCTCCCTCTCTCCCTCTCTCCCTCTCTCCCTACCTACCTATCTACCTATCTACCTATCTACCTATCTATCTATCTATCTATCTATCTATGGTCTCTGGGGACTGCACTCAGGTTGTCGAGTTTACACAGCAAGCACTTTGACTTGCTGAGGAATCTAGCCAGCCCCATCTTAAGTTTTAGAGGGACCTCCCTATAGGTTTCTTTCTTTTATATTTCATCAAAATTATTCCTAAATTCAAATGTAGTCATACAAAATCTTCCCCTTTTTGTTGTTCTCAAAATTTCTTGACGAGTGGTACCTGAGGTCTGTTATGATCCAGCCCCTCTACTCTTCTTCCTCACCCCTACTTCCAGAGAGACACACTCACCTTCAGACCCAGGAAGGCATCATTTCAGCCTCTGGCACCTGCCCACACTGTTGCTGCTGCTTCTGTCTCGAGCACCTCTACTAAGTCTGACAATGTCCCGCCTCTCGAAGCCCAGCCGGCCTCACCCCTCTGTGCCACACTTGGCTTCGCTCCTCCAGGGATCCTGCACACCCAACCTCTGCCCTAGCATAAGACACAGTGACTTTCCTTTCCCTCAGGGCAGGGCTGTGAAAACAGTAAAAGATTCAGGAGTGCCCAACACAGGCTGGGCACGTGGTAGGCACACAAGAAACAGAACATCCTAGAGGCCTAACAACAGCTGGTCAGGGCAGGGAGGAAGGTCTTTTGCAAAGCCTGGATTTGTCAGCAGAGGAGAGAGCACAAGTTGGCAGGTGTTCCTGTGGGTTGCAATTTCAGGAGTTCAGCTTTGTTAGCAGAGAGGCCAAGGTTAATATTTTTTGTAAGCCTGAGAGATCTCTCTTTTTCTTGCTGTTTCATGTCATTGTGAGCTGGCCAGAGTGTTTCATTGTTTGTTCATCTGTACCCTTGGCTCATTGCCCTCTCTCTCTCTCTCTCTCTCTCTCTCTCTCTCTCTCTCTCTCTCTCTCTCTTTCTCAAAATGGACAGTTCACAGAGCACACCTGATAACAAAGAGCTGGGCCATACCTCCTCAGGTGGCTCCTGGGTCCTGGTGTACTGTGAACTAGAGAAGTCAAGCTCTCCAGAGCCTTTTGTAGCCGCAGTCCTTCCCTGGGCCAAGGTATGGACTGAAAATAGGCAAGGAGCTCAGTAAACACTGACTCAGCCATAAAGCTGCCTGACCCCTCTGCCCACACAACCTTGTTAAAATTGTGTCAGTGGGATAGCTTTTGTTCCTATTATGTCTAAGGCTTTGCTAGTCAAAGACTCTTAGCAAGAGTCTGAGGCAGTGGTTGTTGGACTCGGATGCAGCTATGGGGAGTCAGGTGCTGATGGCATGTGCGTGGGAACCTCAGCCAGGATCTCTGGTCAGGACCAGTTCTATCTGAGCCAGGCTGTCCTGGAGTCGATGGAGTGGCCTTCTGGCTGAGGGACTGTTGTGTGACTGTGAGGATAGGCAACAGAGACTCCTGACTGTCAGGGGGGCTTCAGGCCCCAGCCAGCCACAAGTTTGTTGTATTTTTCCTTCACACCCGCTCTATGACCATTTGACAGCCGTAATTTATCATTGTAATGCTTTGCTGTCTGACACCCTGTGGTCCCTGGAGAGGCTGCCTCTCCCAGAATTAGCCGGTTCCTAGAGGTGAAACACCTGGGATCTCAACCGACCACCCCAGAGCACTTGATTACCGATCACCTGCTTTATTAGGCTTTGCACTTGGAGCACGGTCCCTGCTCCAGCCCTCACTCCCACCCCATCCCCACCCCAACAGACTCCCTTGCAGCTATCCCAAGCAGCCAGTGCTTCACAGGTCTGCTGCTCCTGCCCGAGCAGCAGTAAGACCCACCTGGGAGCCTCTGTGTGCTCACCAGCCATGTGACCCTGTACTGTGCCTACCATTTCTGAGGACCTCTGGCTATGAGAAGGCCTTCCTCTGGAGCTCTTTTCCAAGGCTGAAGGCTTTACCATGCCTGGTTTAACAAAGCCTAGCCCCTTTACCTCATCTCACAGATGACTCCGTTATCTACTGTCCATCAAGGCCTGACATGTAGCATTTGTTGAATTAGTGAATGAATGAATGAATGAATGATGTTAAAGAGCCTTAATAACTCTAGGGAGAGGAAGCATTTTAGGACTTCCTGTGGGGCTGACTACACCTGGGATATATTTAATTTTTTTCCTTTCCAGATGAGAAAATCGAAGCTAGCCAAGGTTAAATCCTGTCTATGATTATATTGTTAATGAGCAGAAGCAAAGTTTGAAAAGTGTGACGCCTGACAGAAGTCTCAGCTTCCCTATCACGCTCTGCACAGTGTCTATCAGATGGTAATAGTAATATTGTGCACCATAACGTGCGACTAGCATGAATGTAGATTACATACATGGTCTAATTTAATCATCCTCAGGGTTAAGAAAGATGGTTAAAAGGGAGAGACTCCCTTTTATGAATTTCACAAAGAGGAACACAAAGGCTTAAAAACTAGTTCATGATCATACAACTAGAAGGGGAAGGTAGGCCTTGGAATCCAGGCTGGCTTCAGATTCTATTGTATGTGAGTGTGCACGTAGCTTTCGGTACCTGCACATATGTGGGAGCTTGGGAATGGAGGGCCAGTGGAGATGGGCAAGGAAGAGTGGAGGCAGGGCGGGAAAGAATGACTGGAAGTGGAAAGAGTGGGAGTGGGG
>NW_022196909.1:7182061-7188826 GCF_008632895.1 Mastomys coucha
GGGGGCAGGGCGGGGAAGAGTAGGGGCCACATACCGCTTATTTTCATCATTTGCAGGTAGAAATCTTTTACAATGAGGATTTACTGGCGTGATTCTGTGTGAGCAGCAACAATAATCATCAACAGAGAAAAATACAGCCCAGCATTTGCTTTCTCTGAGGCAAATCAATTAGAGTAAGGACACTGTGTGTCCCTGTATCTCCTCTGCACTTTCAAATGGCCACTGCATCCCTCGAGCGAGTTCTGGGATTGACACACTGTAAACCAAGACCTGAGGAGGGTTGCTTCCCTGGCTGGCAGGCCTCAGCAGTGATGCAGAGCCTGGAGCTGTCGTCTCACCCCTGTAGTCGCCTACAACCAACAGCCATTCATTGGCATAAAAGTGAAAACTGAGGCGTTCTATTTTCTATAGGCAGCCTCTTTATTTTAGTAGCCATGGCCACTGAGTTGGTGAAAATGCAGGGTGTTCCCATTGCTGCCACAGCATGGTGAACAGGCCATTACTGTGTATGAAAGATGGGTCTATGTAAGACAGATGGGATTTAGCGCAGTGTCTGTTCATGTGAGACAGGTCCAGGGCCTTCCTGCCTTTCCAGCTTCTCTTGTGTTTCCAGCACTCATAGGAGCCCTACAAGCGGTTGCTAGGCAACAAGCCATCTCAGCATCCTCCTTGGGTAAGTCAGACATTAATACCTGAATCCGCATCTCCATGTTTGTCCTCTGGCCAGACCCTTGGCCAGATGTTCTGAAGGACTTTTGAGAAACACTTAGGTCTTATCTCCAAGCAGAGCTAACCCGAGAGGCTAACCCCAACCCCTTCAGATGCTTCAGTGACTCGCTCCTGTTTTCTAGCTGAGCATGTGTGTGTTCAGAGTCAGTTCTCTCTGGTGAGGTTGGCTATTGCAGGGGGCGGAGGGGCGATGCTTCTCTTCTTTTCTTTCTACCCTTTGTCCTCTCTCTGCTAGGAGGCACAGGACGCTGGGGAAGGCAGAGTAAGCTGTGTTTTACTGTTGATGGCTTGGGAAATCACGTGGTATTGGTTGAATTTTAAAAATGCTTCCTCAGGTCTCTGGTCAATGGTTTAGTGACAGCAGAAAGAGGTAGAATAACTTGTGTGAGAAAGATGACTATCAGCAAGGTGTGTGCCGTGCAAACACGAGAACTTGTGTCTGGATCCACAGCACTTGTGCAAAGATCCCAGCATGGCGATTCACACCAGCGATCCCAGCACTGAAGGAGCAGTAGGAAGGTCCTTGGAGTGTGTCAGCCATCCGCTGTAGCCAAATTGCTAAGCAATTTTACTTAGAAATTCTGTTTCAGAACATAAGGGAGAAAGCAATTGAAGAAGACACTAGATGTCAACTACTGCTCCCCTATATAAGTGTGTGCACATGAATCTGCATACAGAAACATGAGCACACACACATACAGAAATCTAAAATATTAAATTCCTCTTCCATTTCCCTAACCCTGCCATTCTTTTTGGTATTGTTGAAAAGGGATGTGTGTGGTACCAACACTGTGTGTGTGTGTGTGTGTGTGTGTGTGTGTGTGTGTGTGTGTGTGTGTAGGGGGGCTGCAAAGATCACACAGAGCTGCTCTTCCTTGCATCCCTGGATAGCCCTGCCAATGTTCTCTCTCCTGTCCTCTGGATCACTGGATCAGGAACCTTGTTTATACAACCAACAAATGGCTGTACTGTGCAGAGAGAAAGCACTGTGCATGGTTTCTAAGGCCACCTGGAGGATTTCTCCCAACATTCCCAGGACTTGAGCATGGAGTTGAACTTTACCCAACTTGTGCCCAATCAACCTCCGCCAGTGAACCTCCTTTGTTGTCAACCAACTCTCTTCTCTCCTGCCAACAAGGCAGCCCTGGCCTCCATATTCCTTTACATTGTCTTTCCATGGAAGAGTCTCTTTTCCTGAAACAGGATAAGATCCAGATTTGGAACGTGCCATAGGGAAGATGAGCATTTAGAGAGGTACCACTTGCTGGGAAATTCACTAGGTGCCATCTCCTAATGCATGAACCCTTTGTAAATACACCCCATAGTGTACAAACACCACTTAGAAGCGAGGCTGACAAAACTCAGAGCGATTAAGAAAAGGATTCGTTCAGTATCACAAAGTTGGTCGAGTCCTCGTTGTCTTTCCAACGTGCTTGCTGATCCTCACAGCCATCACTGGCAATTCGCCACACTTTAACAAGGAAAGAGAGAAATGGGGCGGGGCGCCCTGAGTTTCAGACCCAGGTGCTAGCCCCATTAGCAAATAATTAAGATAAAGAACACCAGAGATGCAGAGGAAAGCAGAGACTCAAGCAAGGCCAGCAAGGTGTGCAGGCTTCAGGCCTCGGTAGTTCCCTCGATGTCCTCCGGAGAGTGGCTTCAGGGCCTCTGGATATCCTGTGAATTGCTAGATCTGGAAATGGAGTATAGGTTGCTGCATTCTTCTAAGCACAGCCATCCGTCTTCCAGCGGAACCTACTCCAAGAAGAACTCTCTGGCTGCATTATGTGATTCTGCAGGAGTTGGCTTGAACTGAATCCCTTGTTGCTATAGGAACGATTCCCTACATGTGTTCTGAAAGACACAAGTCTGGATAGACGATGTTGTCATAGCCTGTCCTTCCATGGATTCAGCTGGGGAAAGAATGGCCAGCTGATGACAGAACCTCTTTCTCACTTGAAAACAAACCAATAATCCCATGTCTTACCATGCAGATGCTTGTGACTCTGCCTTGCTGGGTGTTCCAAGTTTCTACACTGTTTGTTTCCTAGGTGAACAATGAGGAGGAAGGACTCATGGTTCAGTTCAGGGAATTCGTCCTGGTAGCTGTCACTCATCTTCAGATCTGAAGCTGAGGATGAGCACAGAAGAACTGAACACCAGGAGCAGTGCTTACAACAGGCTCGCTCACGGTCCTCTCCGCACGGTCAACAGGCTCGCTCACGGTCCTCTCCGCACGGTCAACAGGCTCGCTCATGGTCCTCTCCGCACGGTCAACAGGCTCGTTCACGGTCCGCTCCGCACGGTCAACAGGCTCGTTCATGCTCCTCTCCGCACGGTCCCCAATGTGATTGCTGTGTTTCATTGTGTTCCCTTCCTGGAGGTGACATCACATTGCTTAGGGGAAATTTCATGGGGTGAATGGTCGAGCCATAGAACTCTGGCCAACGCTGCTGCTCCCTGGATGGGGACCTAGCAGTGGAGCCATAGAACTCTGGCCAATGTTGCTGCTCCCTGGATTGGGACCTAGCGGTGGAGCCATAGAACTCGGGCCAACACTGCTGTTCCCTGTGTTGGGTCCTAGCGGTAGAGCCATAGAACTCGGGCCAACGCTGCTGCTCCGTGGATTGGGACCTACAGTTCACATACCATTTACATCTTGCACTGCCAGAGTAATGATCATTTCCTTTTTCAAAGGGTTAGGAAGGCATTGGGCCAAGGTCCATGTGTTCCTGTGGCCGCAGTGGAAGTAGACAGAAGGTCGGATTTAAACTCAGAAGGCTTGTCCTCTATGGTCTAGCTATCGAACCTTGAGCAGGTCATCGGTCCATTTAACTGGATACCATTTTCTCATTTGTAAAAATGACACAGCCAGACTGAGAGAGTTCAGTAAGTTGACTTCTTCTGTTGCCATCTGGGACTGACAGTATTTCCAGTGAATAAAAGGCAAATTCTCTGCTTTCATTTCACTATAAAGAAATGAGAAAAACAATAAATAGATTTAAGTAATGTGCAGGTAAAGAAATGGGCACATGAGAAAGAAGGTCTGACTTGTGCTGTAGATGCAGGGGCTGGGAGAGGGTGCCTCTGTGGATTCGGGGGCTGAGGAGGGGTCTCTGTGGATACAGGGGCTGGGGAGGAGCCTCTGAGGATGCAGGGGCTGGGGGTGCCTCTGTGGATGCAGGGGCTGGGGAGGGGCCTCTGAGGTATAGCACTGAAGCTAAAAGTTCTTTGCTTCGTCTAAAGCCCTCCGTGATCTGGAGCCAGCAATCACCAGCTCACTGTATACATTCTAGGCAAAGGGCTTCTCTGAAGTTTTTATGATTTTTTTCTGCGTAAGCATGAGTTCTTGTTGGTAAAATTTAGATCAGTGGGTGGTCCAGAATGCCCAATGTCACCCAGAATGTCCAGTGTTACCCAGAATGCCCAGTGTTACCCAGAATGCCCAGTGTCACCTAGAATTCCCAGTGTTACCCAGAATGCCCAGTGTTACCCAGAATGCCCAGTGTTACCCAGAATGCCCAATGTCACCCAGAATGCCCAGTATTACCCAGAATGCCCAGTGTTACCCAGAATGCCCAATGTCACCCAGAATGCCCAGTATTACCCAGAATGCCCAGTGTCACCTAGAATTCCCAGTGTTACCCAGAATGCCCAGTGTCACCTAGAATTCCCAGTGTTACCCAGAATGCCCAATGTCACCCAGAATGCCCAGTGTTACTCAGAATGCCCAGTGTCACCTAGAATTCCCAGAGTTACCCAGAATGCCCAATGTCACCTAGAATTCCCAGTGTCACCCAGAATGCCCAGTGTTACCCAGAATGCCCAATGTCACCCAGAATGCCCAATGTCACCCAGAATGCCCAATGTCACCCAGAATGCCCAGTGTTACCCAGAATGCCCAATGTCACCCAGAATGCCCAGTGTTACCCAGAATGCCCAATGTCACCCAGAATACCCAGTGTTGCCCAGAATGCCCAGCATTGCCCAGGATTCCAGTGCCACCTATTTTGGCCCTGCAATAAGATGTATTCCAGCCCACAATGGGCAGCTGAAGAGACCTGCAGAGGATACCACCATCTTGCAAATGGTTCAGGTTTGATTCCCAGCACACACATGGTGGCTCAAAACCACAGGCACTCTAACACCCTCTTCTGCCCTCTGCAGGCACCTGTATGCATCTGGTGCACAGACATGCATGGGGCTCTGAACTCCCGTGAACATACAATAAAAACTAAAAAGAAAAATAAAAGATGCTGTAAACAATTAATTGATCTTTAAAATGTTACTTTGAGAAAAAAAACCCTAATAATCTTGTGATGCTTGCATCTGAGAAGGACGTTGAACCTTTAGGGGGGTGGTTGTGAACACATAATTTTGTTAGTTATCACACAAATAATCAAGTAACTATTGTCTTCCCTTCACATATCTGAATATGGCTCAGGAGGGCTGTCACCGGAGCTCTCTGTGCTGAGATATCTTTATTAATGAGCAAGAAGCTGAGGCAAATATTGCAGTAATTAAATCTACTGTGGATACTAATCTAGAAGGCACAGCAAGGTGCCAGGGGGACGGGGGACAACGACAACAGATGTCACACGTGTTTACTCAGCGTGCTTAAGAACGAGGAATGCGAACATCAGAATGGGTTTTGATGCTGGATAATGAAAATCTCAGGAGAGAGATCCGTGTAGACTACTGGAAAGTTCTGCAGGAAGCAATCTCCAATTGCTGTGTTATATCTCAGCCAGAACACTAAGGAAGCATAGCTCTGCCTGCAATGGGATCTCCAGAGAAGGCAGGGACATTAGTTGGCAAATTCACTTTTTTAAGACAGGAAAGAGGAAGCCAGGTGATTTGAAACTGTGTTTACTATGTGAGTGTGGTTGAGATGTACTCTTCCAGGCCTACAAGAAAGCAGAGGCCTGTCAAAAGAGCCCTCTTCATGGGAGGAGTCAAGGTGAGTCTTCAAGACAACTAAAAGAATTGATGTTCCAGGGACACGTGCTTGCTGAATTCCTATGGGCCAGACATCAGCCTGTGCGGTTACACACCACCGTCACAGGGGCCCAGTTACTCTTCACCATTGACTCTGCCCACCTAGCAGTTGTCCTTAGCAAAGCATGCTGGGTCCAAGAAGGTGACACCCAGATAGAGGGTTCAGAGAAGAGGCAAGGACAATTCTAAGACAGGCCGCTGAGCCAGTGTCTATGATGCTGGGAAGTCCATGCTGGGGGTGGGGCCCATGAGAAAGGCCTTAGCTCAACCCATTCGCTTCAATTGGTTGAAGGGCAATGGATCTTCTATGCTGGGGTCTCAGGATATAAGGAATCAGGAAGGACTGCTGTATAAATAGACTCTCTCAACACAGTGAGTGAACTCAATGGCCTGCCCGTATCACTGAGGAGAGTGAAAGATACACACTGGTGGGGCTGAAGGGCCATCAGGGAAGGCCTCGTGGACTTCCAAACAAAGCTTGGCTGTCCAGATGGTCCAAGTGGAAATGTGTTGGTGGGGAAAGGAGAGAGGAGAGAAGTGTTCCAGAAGGAGGGAGCAGTATCCGTAGCCCCGAACGGTAAGGAAGAATACACAAAGCTTCTGAAAGAATGGAGCATTATTATTAATGGGGCACAGGGTGAACTCTTCTAGGTCTTGACAGTATCTGGATCTCCTTTTTTGAGTATACAGAAAACTAAATCGCCCTCTACGTTGCAGGGAACAGTGGCCATAGGCAAGTTCTGACCAATGAAAGGTGAATGCAAGTGAAGTGTGACATTTCTGAGTTGGTGGACATAGTAGTCCAACATGAGTCTCTAGTTGTCCCCATACCCTTAAATTTTTTTAAAAAAAGCTCTGATCTGAGAGGACAGAGCCATGGGAGCCTGGCAAGGACCAGACCTTTGTCTTTGAGACTTCGGGGAATATTCTCTCTGAGTTAGAAAGTTTGCCTGGCTCACAGCCATCCATCGAACTGAGTACATGGTCCCCAGTGAAGGAGTTAGAGAAAGGTCCAATGGAGCTGAGGGGTTTGCAGCC
>NW_022196909.1:7189155-7192057 GCF_008632895.1 Mastomys coucha
AAAAAAAAAAAAAAGAAAGTTTGCCTGGGAACTGTGTGACTGGGTGTGGTGGCTGCCTTCAGAGGCATGACTGAGTGGAGGGAGCCTTCAGCGGCCAGAGCAACTCAGTGACACTGACAGCTCGACTTAAGGCCATAGCAGAGAGGTCGGGAGAATACTATTACGGTCAGCCAGAACACATTAGTGACTGCTTGGGGAAATGAAAAGTCGGATTTAGAATGATTCTTCTCCTCACCCCCCAGCCCTCACCCCCGGCTTGTCTAGATAGTGTCACTGCTAACCCAAATTCTGATCATGGTAGGCGGGGCAGGGGTACGGGTTATTTTTTAATTTATTTCTTACTGTCGGTTTCTCAGAGCTACCATTAAACCAACGAAAGGATTCAATGCATGAGGTGAACGTTCCTCGTGTTCTTCCCCCCACGGAGTTTCCCAGACACAACATGGGCCATCTCTGTTATACTCTTTGTTGCCCTGCTGCCTCAGTGATAAAAAAAAAAAATCCACGGTGTGTTGAGCTATCAAACTGTGCCTGGCCTTCACGTCACACCTGGAAGTTTCTGGAAAAGTCCTAGCTCATATTTGGAACAGCAGCTGTCAGCAGTGAGACAGTGTTAGATTCCAGAGCCTTGGAAGACTCTAGTAGCCAATGGGAAGGGGATTCTCGTGTGAGATCATTGGCTCAGAAAGGCGACTCCACATTGCCATGGTAAACAAATCTCTGTGGACTCAGTGGCCATCAACACTGTGAAACAGTGGCTTTCGAGATGTCACTTGGCTGCTACCCCCACTGCCACTATTCCCAAATTTTACTGGAATTTTGTGGCTGAGTCAGTAGCTCCTGATTTTCACTGGGAACAATTACAACCATACCTAGAGATTTGAATATCGCTCCCCAAAACAGCATCATTGAATTCTGGCCCAGGAAGCAGAAGCGGCAGTGCCTGGCACTGTAACACAGTCTTACTACTTAGAGATGGCCAGGCACCTCAGTGTTAGGCTGTCTATCTAGAGACCTTCAAAGGTCAAATCAGTGAGGGAAGGGCTTTGTGTGGGGGATGGGAAGGTGCTGGCTATCTCTGGTTGAGAAAGACAGTAGGACCGAAAATAAAGCTGAAAACAGGCACATGTCGAGAGGGACAAGAGGGGAGGAAGAGTATGCACGAGTGTCATGTGATTCCCATGGGCCGCCACAGTGAGCTCCTCCCTCTGCTCACTGAAGGAATTGTTGCTTTTGCCCACCTTGTTGGGTGTTGCAGCAGGAAAGGCCTCTAAGACTATATGGGTGGCTGAGCTGGGTACTGTGGGAGACAACCGTGGTGAGGCAAGGCATGAGCAGTATAAGTGGATAATCTAACCCAACACTCTGCCTAGCTTGTGAGGGAACTATACATACATACACACACACACATACACACACACACACACATACATACATACATACATACACACATACACACATACATACACACACATACACATGCATGCATGCATACATACATACACACATATACACACATACATACATACACATACATACATACATACACACACATTCATACATACACATATATATACATGCATACATACACATATATACACATACACATACATACACACATACACATACATACACATACATACATACACATACACATACATACACATACATACACATACATACATACACACATACACATGCTTACATATATACATACATACACACACATACACATGCATGCATGCATACATACATACACACATATACACACATACATACATACACATACATACATACATACATACACACACATTCATACATACACATATATATACATGCATACATACACATATATACACATACACATACATACATACACATATACACATACATACACACATACACATATACACATACTTACATACATACATACATACACACACATACACATGCATGCATGCATACATACATACACACATATGCACACATACATAATAAACACACATACACATACATTCATACATACACATATATACACATGCATACATACACATATATACACATACACATACATACATACATACACATATACACATACATACACATACATACATACACACATACACATAGTTACATACATACATACATACACACACACATACACATGCATGCATGCATACATACATACACACATATGCACACATACATACATACATAAACACACATACACATACATTCATACATACACATATATACACATGCATACATACATACACACACACATACACATGCATGCATGCATACATACATACACACATATGCACACATACATACATAAACACACATACACATACATTCATACATACACATATATACACATACATACATACATACACACACACACATACACATGCATGCATGCATACATACATACACACATATGCACACATACATACATAAACACACATACACATACATTCATACATACACATATATACACATACACACATAATACATACATACACACATATACATACACACATACTCACATATGCACATACATGCACATACATACATACATATATATACATACATATACATATGCACACATACATACACGTGCATCGGGCCAGGAGGCTCTCTTGGAGCTAGCATTCTTGTGCTTGGCCGCAGTGCAGTCTTTGGAACTGTGGCGAGTTAGTAAGCACACTTGACTGCATATTTTATATGTCTTGTGTGACAATGGGCTAGTCACATATGTGTTTCTTCTCTAGAAATTGCAGAGAATGGCACCAACCTCATAGAATTCTTCTTACAAGGATTAAACAATATACAAACTAAGAAAGTCACTTTTCACATTAATGACTTTATTAATGTTTTTGGCTTTTTGTTTTGTTTTGCT
>NW_022196909.1:7192067-7200462 GCF_008632895.1 Mastomys coucha
ATGACATATGAAAAACTTGGAAACAAACTTAGGAGGGAAGTGGAGTCTAGTGGCTATAGAACTGGGTCCTGGGGACACTGAAGATCTCCAGTTGTCCCCCTGGCAGCCCTTGCTTACCAATCGCAAGCATAAACGTCCACAGAATCTCCATCTAGAAATAGTCCACTCACCTGGCTTGCTCTCTTCTTGGTTGCTGTGCACAAGTTCTACCTGTGTGATCAGCTTTACAGTGAGAACCATCTGCTAATGAAGTTCAATATGACATGAATATTATCTTGGGTAAAACAAGCTCTCCATGCAGGTCATGCAGTTTCACAAGCTCTATCAGTTCACAGGGCGGGGAGCATTGTGACCCCAACCAGTAATCCCTAATCATGTATTGGCACCTCCAAACTTGAGTGCCAGTTCAAAGATGCTAAGTCTAGAAAGCCAGGAGAAATAGTGCATACATGTAATCCCGATGGAGACAGAGGGATCAGGAGTTCAAGGCTGGCCTGGGCTCCATGACAAGGCTCTTCCAGAGACAGAAGAGGAGGAGGAGGCACAAGCTAGTGGAAAATCCTAGCTGACCAGCAAACAACCAAGTCTTCCAAATATCAAATGTGCTAGAATCTCCCAGACAGCGTGTTGGAGTGCAGGTGTCTCAACCTCTCTCAGAAATACCACTAAACTCAGAATCTCTGATCTTGAATCTGATATGGTCCATAGGAAACAAGTTCCCCCGTGACTCTGATGTGTAAGCATAGGAGTTATAAAGACCAAATGGTAGAGCATCCACTTAGGTAGAGTAAAACTGATATGGGAGATTGAGTGCAGCAGGCATCCCATTTCTTCACGCCTTCCTAGAGCCTCTGGCGTTCAGGGTACCATAGGGTTGCTACCCCCACTACTAGGTTTGTCTTCTAGAAGCTATTGCTCCTATAACCTCTGACCCCTCATCTCCGTCTCTTTTCTTAGCTGAGAAAGGTTTGGAATGGGGGCTTTAGATTAAGCCGCAGCATTGAGACAGGTAAATGTGTGTAGGTTAGGTTGAAACCAGAGTCTAGAGTTTTAGTAGACTGTCCTATAGGGACAAATGTGTCAAAAAGTTGGCTTCAAAGAAAAAGAAGATCAAACCTGAGCACACTCAGAGCTTCTCTTGGGTTAAGCCTACTGATGCACTTTATTTTTCTTAATTTTAATTTCAAGACAAAATCTCCTTATACATCCCAGGCTAGCCTCAGATTTGCAATCCTTTGCCTGACCCTCTCAAAAACTGGGATATCAGGAGCATACCATCTCACTTTAAAGACTAGCTAGTGACTACTACTTGCTTCGAAAGCCATACTGTGCAACTCTGCCACTGTAAAAAGGTAAATGTAATAAACATATAAACCACTAAACAGGGCAGCTGCAATAAAACTTTTTTAGGAACAAGGCCATGAGCATTTAAATATTTATAGACACTGAAATTTGAATTCCATATAATTGCTATATCTCTAAATAGTGTTTTCATGTTTTGAAAGATGTAAAACCAGGCTGCTGTTGTGTGGTAATTTTCTTGGACATAAATTTTCTTGTGGTATTCTAAGTGGAGGTAAAAAATCCTGCCACAGAACTAACTGAACTCAGGAAGTAAACAACTCAAAGGGCTTAGGAAATCCCTGAAACTGAGCAGATCCACTAGGCTTCTCTTTCCTCGAGTATTTATATAAGCAGCAGGGACTGCTGAGAAACACTCTCAAACAAGCAAAGGTGTCCAAAAGACACAGAGATCAGCAGAGCTGCCTAGGGAAAGCTCATGAACTGAACTGCCTGAAAAGACACATTTCAATTTGTTGATTTGCCAGCAAAGCTATGCAGTGTGCTCTAGGCTTCCACATTTCATAAGCTGTCACCCATGTTGGGTGGGCTTGGTTGATGTGTTTGTATTTGTCATTTCTGACCTATAAATAGGTGAACATCTTAATTTAAAAGCCAATATTCTTGCTTGCCTGGAGTCACAGAAGTCATTTCTGCTCCTGGTAGTAACTCATCACCCATATTCCTATAAGTGACCACAATAAAACTCAGTGGTTCACCAACTTCAACTTTTGTGTTATCCCTATGTTTGTCTGTCACTGGTTTCCTATCTGGGATGATTAGGTGTTTGTTTAATGTCCTCAGGAGAAGTGTCCCACAACCACTAAGGAGATGCCTCAATTGATAATATACCTGATACATACAAACAAAGAACTGAATTTGGATCTCCAGAAACTATGCGAAAATCTAGGCAGACTAGTGCATGCATAACCTCTGTGCTGAGAAGGTACAGACAGAAAAACCACAGGTTCTCATTGGCCAGTCCACTGAGTCGAGCTACCAAGCTTCAGGGCCAGTGGGAACCCTGTAGCAAAATATAAAAGACACCAATGTCAGCCTCTGACCTCCATATGCACACATATATGTATATATGTGCGCACACACACATTAGCAAGTACATATGACATACAAATATATAAAACCAAGTCTAAGCTTTCAAGAAATATTAAAAGAGTGGACAGGCCAGTTGGCCCATTACATCCATACTTGGTGAACCCACTGAACTGTCAACAGGTCTTGGGCAAAGCCATATACTGAGATAAGAGACTATTCTCATTTCTTCCTAGAAGTTTTCCTGCAACTCCAGGCTAAATCCCAGGCAAGCAAGAATATAGGCTTTTAAATTAAGATGTTCACCTATTTACAGGTCAGAAAAATCAACTCAGCAAGTAGCCACCAGCATAAATGGAATAAAATAAGATATCATGTGCACTGCCTATAGGAGGGACAAGCATGTCTTATTAAATTTTAGTCTCACCTATGAACATGTAATTGTGAACATGTATGTATTCATCTGATCAAGATCAACAGGTATATCGTATTTATTAATAAGGATCAGTGTCCAAAAGTTGGTACAGATTGAGCTATAATTGTGTTTGTTGGCTTGTTTTTCCTTAGTCTTTCTTCCCAGTTTACATTTGGTACTAAACCACACTGAAATTGACTCTCTGGTCCATGGAATGGCAAATGGTAAAGCAGACATCCCAGCGTCGTAGCTGCTCTGGACAATACAAAGTAGAGCCGTGGGTCTGTGTGGACAAGGCGCCTGCACCCTACAGACCAGGGCATACTTGAGCATGGCCAAGGTTCCTTGCTGGTAGGGAAGGAGTTAAACCTGGCAGATCTCACCTCCCACTGCCCTAACACTTCACCTCCCCAAACTCCGCACTCTACCCAACAGCAAAGCACATCCCCCCCTACAGACCTCATGCCCCTTGGCACCCTTGAGTCTTCACCCCCTACAGACCTCATGTCATTTGGCACCCTTGGGTCTCCATGGGTTTCCCTCCCACACACCCTGTATCATCTTCTCACTGTCTACCCTTTCCAAATTTATCTTTATCCTAATATACATCCTTTGAAGGCTCTGCTGGACACTATACTCAGAAGAAAGCCTTTCCTGGTTTCTCCCATCCCAGGTTCCTCTTGACCGCAGTGGCCATTAGAGTTCTTATACCTCCTTATTTCCAAGACATCTCACTCCCTATCCAGACACTCTGGTGTGGGATACTCTCCATAGCCTTAGGCCTACTGTGTGCTGAATCAATAACAATGAAGATGAATGAATGAGAGAACATTCAGTGTGGTGATGCAGTTAAATCATGGCCATCTCCATGTCCTGAAGTGTGCAAACATAACATATAACTAAGCAGAATATTTTAACCACACCATGCTACTTGAGGATCTGCAACCCAGACCTCAGTTTTAACTAACTTATGAAGTAATTGACATACTTCAGGTGGTTGCTCCTGCAGACATACATTAGAATAAGTTAGTGTTGAGCTAGAGGAAGAACAGAGAAGAAAATACAAATTGGGCCTCTCTAAATGAATCTTGTTTTGTAGTGTGATTCTGGAGGCAGCGGATGGTCTATACCATTTTTAACTAGTTGTTAAAACCTAAAAACAGAATACAAACCAAAGGAAGTATTTCTGAATGTGATGATTAATTTTGATTGACGTCCTAATTGAATGGAGAAATCCCAGAATTTCAGTCAGGTACACCTTTTTGTGTGTTGTGTTTTTGTCTCCAGAGAAGGAAGGACCATCTTGGACGTGGACACTATCCCGTGGGTTCAGTTCCAGACTGAATAAAAGGGGGGAGAAGGGGGGAGGAGCAAGCTATCTGCTTCCAACTTCCCCCCTGCTTCCTGACCTGCCCAGATATGAGCGGGCAATGTCATAAGAGGTCCTGCTGCTGCAGTCTTAGACACAGCCACCCACCATGGCGGGTTGCATCCTCAGTCTGTGAGACGACCTCTCTTCTCTCATGTTTCTTCATGTTGGGGTATCTTGTCACAGCAGTGAGAAAATAACTAGTGCAACTGCCACATGTAGGCAGGTTAGTTAAAATAGCTTTAAAATGCATTTTTATTTCACATTGCTAGTGGGAATCTATCTCAAAGACAAAAGGATTCACAGAGATAATGAGAACTCTTACCTTATGTTCAATGGTCTTATTAGAGATGGTAACTCTAATGTTATTAGGAAAATAAAATAAAACCAAGTATATCTGTCCAATTTTGTTAGGGGGGAGCCAACATTTCCAGCTCAAGTGACAAAACTGTAGCAGTACAAATTAAATCCAGAAAGTTTAAATAAAATCTCAACAATTCTTGCTTTAAATTGGAAATATCTGTATTGACTCATGACTTATTGTCTTTTTTTTTTCTAAAAATTTGATATTTCCTAGTTGTGTTCACTGAAAAGACCTAGAAGTAACAATAACGTAATAACAACAATCACCCCTAGTTCCTGGGTTGCAGTCACTAGATGCCATTTCCCATTAAAGGGAACAAGAACTTCTTGAGCTGGAACATCTTGTCATGCCTAAAAGCCAGGCAGCTGTCAGAGATTACCGTGGTCTCAAATGCTGTGAAAGCCAGCCTCAAAAGGCTCCCATTGACCATTGAGAAGACACACTGAACATTAACGCATTACTACAGTAGATTGAAATAAAGCAGATACAACGATTTTCCCAAGTTTGTGGTAATATTACACTTCTACTTTACACACATTCCCAGAAAGCTTCCTCAGTTACCCTCAGAGTCTCAAGCTATTGTGCTGAGAGCTGATAAAATAACCAAGAAGGATCTGGTCTTTCCTAAACCATGCCTAATATTGATCAAGTGGTTACCACTTGGTTCCTTTTAGAAGTCATAACTACTGAATCCAGTCAGAAGGCTGGAATTGTGAAATCACTAACTTATCAACCCTAAAAAAACAATGGAGACAAAGTTCAGTGGTAGGGCACTGGCCTAGCATGGCAAGACTGCAGTTTAGATTCCCGGTGTTGTTAAAAAGTGAGAGGAAGAGGGAGAAGGAAGAGAGGGAGGGATGGAAAGAGTGAAGGAGGGAGGAGGAAAGAAGGAGAGAAAAGGAGAAAAGAGAGGATGAGATGGTGGGGAGAGAATGGCAAGACAAGAAGAAGCCATGGAGGAGCTGGAGAGATGGCTCAGTGGTCAAGAGAACACACACCAGTGCTATTGCACAGGACCTGAGCTCATTTCTCAGCACCCAATGTAGAGATTTAAGAGACATAGCACTTTTTGTGGCTCCCATTGAAAGGAGCACAGGAGTTTACAGGAGTCTACCTTTGGAGAGCTCACAGGAACCTGTAACTCCAACTCCAGGGAGATCCAAGGCTTGGGCACCTGCACTCACTCACGTGCACCACCCACACCTCTGCACATAACTAAAACCGAAATGAATCTTCAATTAAAACAAAAAGCTAGAGGGGGACTTCAAGGTGTTGTAGATGGTCCTGGTGATGCCTGTATTTTGATGTTAATTCTGCTTTCTCAGGAGGGGTGGTCTGGAACAAGGAATGAGTCACATACTCAGGTGACTTCTTGTAAATCTTCCTCTGAATGAATGAAGGCACCAATCACTGGGCGAGTAGGCGGGACTTCCGGGTTGGAGCGAGAAGAGAGGAAGCATGAGAGAGGTAGGGGCCTTTTGGACAGTGGTAATGTAGGGACAAGCTGTAGGTACTAGTGTCTCCCAGTTTCAACGGAGAAGCCATTAGGATTCGCCTCCAGAGGATTTAGATTTAATAAAATTTCCAAGATTCGGATTTTAGTTGTTGGACCCAGTGATTAAGTTATGGTTGTTTCTGAACTAAGTTTGTGTTGTGCTTTCCTTCATGCCACGGCTCATCTGGGTTCAAGAGAGAAAGATACAGTGACAAAGCATGGTTTTGCCTGATGTGCAACGCAAGGGTGGTGGGGGTTTTGAAGCATGGGGCTGGCGCGGTAGTGACCCACCAGTGGGAACTTAGCAAGCTGGGTGGAGAGATTTTGGAGCTCTGAGTCAGAAAGTCTCCATGAGATAAGAACTGACCAGTGGAGACCGCTGGGGCTGAGAGTAGCTGGGTGAAGTGTGGGAACGAGCCGTTCCTTTTTTTATTATTTCCCACAACATCAAGAGCCCAGGCTTATGCTTTTTTTTTTCCTTTTTTTAATCAAACTTGGGCACTAGCCAGAGCCCCACAAGAGCTACCTTAATTCCTTTGAAGGGTAGAGCCTCCTGTGGCCTGAGCAGCAGCACGGGGCCCCACCATGGCAGCATCACACTGGAGACTAAATGTGCATCCTGACAGGGTACAAGGAAGCATGTGACGTCACTATTCAACATCACTAAGTATCACTGCCCGCCCAAGTCCCAAAGAATCTTAATGTAATCAGATTCTAGTGTAAACACTGGTCACAGAGGAACCCTTGAGGAATCGGAGCAACTCCAGGAGTAATTAACCAAATGAAGGAAGTGCACAGGAGAGTCTACTGTTCTAGTGACCCACTTTCATCCAGAAATAAATGGTGCTGAAGGGAGAGAGAGAGAGAGAGAGAGAGAGAGAGAGAGAGAGAGAGAGGAAGAGAGAGGAAGAGAGAGAAAGAGTGAGAGAGGGAGGAAGGGAGGGAGGAGGAGGAGGAGGAGAGAGAGGGAGAGAAAGGGAGGAGGGAGGGAGGGAGAGAGAGGGAGGAGGAGAGAGGGAGGGAGGGAGGGAGGGAGGAGGAGGAGAGAGAGGGAGAGAAAGGGAGGAGGGAGGGAGAGAGAGAGGGGGAGGAGGAGAGAGGGAGTGAATAGGGAGATAAGAGAGAGCACTTTTTGTGGCTCCCATTGAAAAGAGCACAGCAGTTTACAGGAGTCCACTGTACTGTATTTTCAGCTTCTCTGTAAGTTTAGACGTTCTTTCAATTAAAAAAAATCAAAGACTCAGAGGGTGTGGATCAGGGTTAGGTACTAACTTGATTAAGTCAAGTTATTTACAACAACCAGGGGAAATGTCAGCAAGGTGTTATTGTAAATTATTATCACTGTTGTTAGGAGTGATCGTTATTCTACATTATGTCTTATGAAAGGAAAAATCCTTACTTATTAAAAATAACAATTATAAAAAATACTGCTAGGGCCATGTAGCACAGGAGAAGAACCCTGCCAGATGCGGCTACCATGAGACCCTGGCATTTATTACTGGTTTTAGTTTATTTTTTTCTGAAACAGAATCTTGTTCCATAGCCAGGCTGGCCTCACACTTAGTGTCCTCCTGTCTCAGCCTTTACAAATGTAAAGTTGTAATCTTTACATTTAATTTATTTTATTATTTTTGATGTGGGTATCTTGCCCATGTGTAATGACAGGGCACTATATTTTTTGCAGCTTTCCCAGAGGCCAGAAAAGGTCATCTGATGCCTTGGAGCTGAACTTACAGATGACTGTGAGCTGCCTGGGGGGTTCTGGGAACTGAACCCAGGTCCTTTGTAAGAGTAGCCAGTGCTCTTAATCACTGAGCCATTACTCCATCCGCCTATGTGGTACTCACTGAGCCATTACTCCATCCTCGTATGTGGTACTCTTACAGACAGGCACCATCATGCCTGCCTATCTCCTGTTAACTGTGAGATTATGACTTATTTCTACACTCCAGTCTTAGTTTACACTGAACAGTACCTGAATAGCAAGGCTGCAAGAGTTAAACAAAATATAATTAATCCCAGAACCTGACAAGTAACTGATGTCTAATAGAGATTTTTTTCATTATCCCTTCTAGGTGGATCTGCCTTCTACCTATGTCATCTCTCTTTCTCTCTCTCTCTCTCTCTCTCTCTCTCTCTCTCTCTCTCTCTCTCTCTGTCTGTCTTTCTCTCTCTGCTGGTTTATGATATCACACATTTACTGTAGATTAATGACTAAGTCATTCCTTACATGGCATGAGCTCATGTCTCCTATAGTGTCCCCTGGTCCAGAAAGCATCATACTGTAAAGGCAAGAAGGAAGGAGAGACTTTACATGGAGAGTGGAGAAGGAAGGAGAGACTTTACATGGAGAGTGGAGAA
>NW_022196909.1:7200515-7202986 GCF_008632895.1 Mastomys coucha
ACATGGAGAGTGGAGAAGGAAGGAGAGACTTTACATGGAGAGTGGAGAAGGAAGGAGAGACTTTACATTGTAAATGGAGAGTGGGAAGAAGAGGAAATCAGCCCACATTGGCTATAGAAAGAATGAATGATCAGGTGGATGAAGTATGGGAGAGGTTCAGAGCATGCCCAGTTCGTGGTAACAGTCACAAACTTTTACTATTATAATTTCTGTTATTATTACAGGCAGCCCAACAGAACACGGGGCAGCTTCCGCTTCTGCACACGCCTCCTCTTGCTGTCTCTCTGGCTTCCTTTCCGGTACTGAGGTGGTAATCTATAAATTGATACACTCGTTCTACACTTAGGAGATGACTCAGTTCACAGATCTGCTCTTGCCTTGGGCTTGAACCATTTTGAGTTTCCATTCGGGACAGCATTAGCACTAATGGGTCTTTGGCTCTCCACAGATAACCTCTGCCTTGACCATAATGATGAGGGAATCAATGGCCCCATGGACTCCCCCCTCCAGCCTTATGCTGCTCCTCCAAGGGAAGACTGGTCCTCACTGCTGCTGGTGGTAATGAGAGCTGGGATACGATTAGTCCTTTACTGATACACACACACACACACACATACACACACACACACACACACACACACACACACACACGTTCTCAGTGGTCGACCTAACTGGCACCCTGGCAGGGCAGCTGTGAGCAGATGTTTTGTGCTAGAGTGCCCTATCCTGTGTGTTGCCCCTCCTTCCTCTGAGCACGGGCTGCTGCTCAGAATAAATCCCTTTGGATCAAGTCCTTGGTGAGTTGGCCCTTGGAAGTCACTTTGGAGACGCTCTAAACAACGAATGCGGACTGAGAAATACAGCTTGTGTAAGGACCTGGTGATGTTGGCACAATGCCTCATGTGCAGATAAACTGGCAATTTGACCTTTGATCTGGGGACTATCAATCTTGGACTCAAATGTTTTTTTTTTTTTTTTTTTTTTTTTTTTTTTTTTTTTTGTCTTTCTCTCAATCCAAAATTGCAGGGATGCCACCTCCTTGGAGCTCAGGGATACACATTGCTCTACTCTTGCCAGGATATGGCTGACAGGTTTTCACTAGCCCTGTGGGTAGAGTCATAGCTAGTGTAAACCTAGTCTGAGGGTTTGCCCAATGTGTCTCCTCCCAATACCTCTGCTGCTAACCTAGATGGGTTGGTTCCAACTTCACTAGAAAGCTTCCCTTTCTAGTTCTTCCTCAGGCCTAACTCCCACGATTCCTCGTTCTCCAGGGTCACATTGCTTTAAGTTATCAAGGACACAAGCCAGAGAAGGGGACTGCTACCAGCCGATTACTGCTTAGAGTAGAGAAAGCACCCTAAGAGGGTGCTCAAGGAGCCACTGGACCACATTTGCCTATGTTGTGGAGAGCAGATCAGGGCTTTGGTTTCAGAATGGCCATGGATGGAGATCAGAAGGGCCAGATGAAAGACCAACAAGATACTTTACTCTTCTCCGAATGGCGAGTAGCCACACTCACTGGGAGAGGCTCAGCAGAAGCAGTGACATTTGGCTTAGCGAGTTGTCTGCCCAGCGATCTCCTCTGAGAACAGCTTAGTCTCTTCCGGAAAGCAATGGGCGCATGCGCACAGGCATCCTACTTGCTCCTCCACCTCAAGGCCAAGCTACCATATTCAAGCCCCCGTGGATCTGTCATTTCCTGTCCTAAGCTTCTATTTCCGCTTCTCATTGCTGTGCCAGATTATCTAACCAAAGCAGCGCCAGGAAGAGAGGCCTAGGCCGGAGAGCTGGGTGGGCAGTTCAACACACTTGCTGCTCTTCCAGATGACCCAAGTTCGGTTTCCAGCATACACATTAGCAGGCTCTTAGTGACCCGTTACTCCAGCTCCAGGGGATCTCATGCCCTCTTCTGGCCCCTGTTCGTTTTCTCTCTCTCTTCTCTCTCTCTCTCTCTCTCTCTCTCTCTCTCTCTCTCTCTCTCTCTCTCTCTCTCTCTCTCTCTCTCTCTCCTGGTTAGGAGCTCACATGACCTGTAGAAGTAGTAAAGCCTCGCGTGCCCACCTTCCCCCACCCCCGTCCCATGTCTACCTCGACATCTTTGGAGGCTCTTCCAGCAGTCTGTCCGTTTGTCTGTCTACCTCGACATCTTTGGAGGCTCTTCCAGCAGTCTGTCCCTTTGTCTGTCTGCCACACTTAGTTTGCTTGCTTATCTTCCTTTTTTTTTCTCGTGGAGGAGGGGCGTTTTTAAACCTCTGAAGCTCCCTCTGCCCCTTCATTGTCTCTCTCTCTCTCCACTTTATTATCACCTATGAAAGGCATAGAATAAGTTCACTTGGCCAAAGAGAAACGCCCCTTAGGCTTCTCAATAAATAGACATAGAAATAATGCCACTATATATGTATAGCAACTTAACATGGATTATTTCATTTAACCTTTCAATTAATGCTGGGTGGTGGTGGGACAAGCCAGGT
>NW_022196909.1:7202996-7210267 GCF_008632895.1 Mastomys coucha
CAGATGAGATATGTAACACATCAAGTTGAGTGTAGAAAAATACGCAATAAAGATTATCTATGCATGGAAAAGCCTTGGCTATGCAAATAAGCCCAAAGGCTCATGTCAGTGGGATAAAAAAAGCCCCAACTCTTGTTACCAGGCCGGTGAGCAGCTGAACTCAGTCCGCTTCGGCCCCCTTCCTCCCTCGGACGGGTGTCCTCTCCCAGGAAGCTGTCCCTATTCACTAGGAAGTGCACCCTTCCTAAGGAAATGCTCTCACACTGCCGGATGTCCTGGAAGGAGTAAGGACATTCTGAAAACTGAAACACTCATGCCCTTCCCTGTGGCTATCAGACCACTGGAACAATCGTGTACGGGACATTGAGACGCCCACAGGAACCCCACGATGATGGAGGGAGAAGGCTGAAGGCAGGTTCCAGCCAGAGAAGACATTTGTCTCCCAGGAAGGGGGTTGTGTAAAGTTCTGACAACTTGTCAGACCACCTTGCAGGAAGGATTGGAGCCCAGACAAGGATGGGTCAGTGATGGATAGGACCATACCCTGACAAAGACTTCTCATGTGTGGATACCTCTTGTCCTTTATTTAAACCTAAACCTCATATCAGGACCCCCAAAGATGGGCTTGAAGGTCCTGGACCTCCTGGTTTCTCTTCCAAATGCTGCATTGAACACATCTCCTTTCTCTGCTTTGCACTATTATTGTGGAACTGGCATATTGAATTTGAGTGGCTGAGCCTAGCTTTTGAGGGCTGTCAGGGCCCAGGCCGAGACCTTAAAATCCCTGGTAGCACTATTACTTTATATGTCTCTGTCCAATTCCTTGTTCCAGGCTATCAGTACCTGGATCCTGGTTGGCAGCCCTGAAAGATGAGGGGTAGTATGTGGCTTTATTCCTATCTCTGAGAAGGGCATGGGTTTGTCTGTAGGTTCTATCATAGAACAATACTGAAGCATATGCAGAGGCTTTGTAGTCTATGAGAACCATTGTTATCAACTTAGAGCTGCAGAGCTGAAGTCCAGGCCCTCTTCCCACACGGGACTCCAGTCTACACAACATCCTTCCCGCTTCCACCCTTCTAGGGCCAACTAGCTGCCACCAGCATTTCTCCTGCCTGATTGAGGCCATTGTCAAACCTCCTTGACTTTTGACATCTAACTCCAAACTTCCTTCTCAGCCACTGAGCATCACCTCAGGGTGCTAACAGGTGGGTGGGGTGGAGCTGTGCTTGTCATCAGGTACTTCATTTGAACCCAGGCAAAGCTGTCACATCTACAGTCTGATGAGCACCCTACTAACTTGAGGGACCTCTCACGTGAGCCCTAACATCTGCTTCTCCAGCCGAGGTTGCTTTGTGTTTGCAGGTCTGACTCAAGAGCCGTGACTAGAAGCTCACCTTTAAGGCAGGGTCAAGGGTTCCTAATGTCAATTCAGTCTACAGTGTGTGGCATGCCATAGTCATCCCTTTCTATAGGTGTTACTATAGCAAGTATAGTTTCCACACAGAAGAATTTTGACCATTATTGAAGATTGTTTGAATCTTCAAACACAGCCTGATTCTGTTACTAGAGGGTACAATAAAATACAGAGCTGCAAACATGAGGACCATGGCTCCATCCCCAGCATCAGTGTAAACATCCAGGCATTGGAGTCTATGCTTGCAATCCTAGTACTGAAGAGGCATGTAGGCAGCCGCTTGGACGATAAGATCCAAGATGGCACCTGTTCCTGATACACGGTAGCAGTAAACCAGTTCCACTGCGCATGTGTCAACCCCTCCCGAGCGGGCTCATGCAAATTAGGTGTCTCCCGAGCGGGTGCATGCTAATGAGGCAATTGCAGAGAACCAATCCAGGAGGACTTGAGAGCTCAAGCCTGGGTATATAAGGAGCTCTCTCTAGACAGTCAGGGCCCCACTCCACAGAAGCAAGAGCAGCCACGCCACTCCACAGAAGCAAGCAGACCTGCAGCACCTAGGAAGAAGAAGAAGAAGCAGCAACACCAAGAAGAGCCGTGACATCTAGAAGAGCTATAACACTTAAGAACCTAGGAGAGCTGTAACACCTAGGAACCAGAAAAGGCTGTAAACCAGAAAAGAAATTTCCTGAGTAAACCGTCGAGAGAAGAAGTCTCAGTGTTCTGTCATCATTGCTGCTGGACAGCAAGGAGCGCGGAACAGAGGCAGAGATGGGAGTATCCCTGGGGTCCACTGGTCAACCCACCTAGTCTATCCTAGGTCCCAGGCAGACCCTGCTTCGAAAGGTGGATCCTGAAGGACAACATTCAAAGTTCACTGGTCACCATAATACATGTGTGCAGGCACACTCACACAAACATACCTGTATACACAAACATATACAAGAACACGCATACATCTGTATACATACACATAATTAAATGACATCAGATGTGTTTTTAAGCAATATACACTAATGGCTAACTAAATATATCTGCATACGTAGGCATAGAGTAAATATGTATGATAATTAATTATCAGAGAACTTCTGGGTTCAGAGACAAAGAAAACTTAGACATTCTCGCCATGTCTTTTCATGGCTTTATAATCCATTCCTTTTTACTACAGAATAATAGCTCATTGACAAAGTTTACCAGAGTATATTTATCATTCCCTTACTAAAAGACATCTTAGTGGCTTCCAAATTGTGGTAATTACGAATAAACATCTGTGTGCAGGTTTGGAGTGGACAAACCTTTTCAACTCACTTGAGTAAATATAAAGGATCCACTGCTGGTTTGGAGTGTAGTAAGAGCCTGGGTAGTTAGTTCAATGCACACCTCTGCCATGCATTGTTGCTGGTTTAGAGTTAATAAGAGCCTGGGTAGTTAGTTCAATGCACACCTCTGCCATGCATTGTCTGCCGTTACTCAGAGAAAATCCCCAGCCTCACTTGTGGCTTAGTTTAGCTGCTGAGTCCCCAGGAGGTGAGTGGCTTATTGGAGGTCATCAGGGTAAGACAGGATTCTTTTGAGATCAAGAAAGGGGATGTCTCCTTTCTGTTATGGGAGTCCAGCTCCTGCCAGGACTAGATTCCTGGGGCTCACAGATTTTTCTGGAAACGACTTCTGTCCATTGGTCATTGCTTCCTCCCCCACACGATGCTTCTCTGTGTCAGTATAACTGCACTGTCTTACACATACAAGGAGGAGTGTGTGCGAACCCAGGGAAGCAGGCTAAGCAGCAGGCTAAGCCTAGGCGGATGGCTACTCTCTACAGACGGCTGGCAACAGGAACGAAATCTCTTCTGTGAAAGACAAGAGACCTGTAACAATAGGAATGCGTTGTCTTGTGAGTTTCTTCCTCTTCGATGTCTTTTTCCCAGTTTGAGCTCTGTTCCTTTAGTGATTATTTGTTTAAGATCATTTCTTCAGAATTGCCTGTTTATTCTCTCCTACACATAGTACTCTGTGTTTCCTGTACAGTGTGTCCTCTCCAGGGGACATGAAGAAACCATGCTAATAAGGACTATGTACATTTTGTTGTTCTATAATTTTTTTTTTTAATTTATGAGAGAACAAAGCTCTTGGAATCTGGGAGTTTTCTTTTGGTAAGATAAAGGAGCAAGAGATTCAGGTTGTCTTTTCATAGTTTTAGCTGATAGCAAATTATCCAGCCTGGCAAATAGCGGGGAGGAGCTGCAGGAGGACATAGCTGCTCATTTCTCTTCCACATCTTGATGCTTATTTCTTGCACTACTGTGACAAAGACAAAAGAAAGTAACAAAATGGCTTCCTGACTCCCGGGAGGCAGCTGCTCCTGTACAAGGGACATCTGATCCCCACGACTTGCCCTCTTTCTTTGTCTGTTGTATCTCATATCTGGCTATCCTCAAATTGTGTCCTTTATAATAAAAATGTAGTTGTGTTTCTAAAAATAAGCTTAACATTAACCAGATATTACTGGGTGGTGGTGGTGCGGGGCTTTAGTCTCAGCACTTGAGAGACAAGAGTGGGCAGATCTCTGTGAGTTCAAGGCCAGCCTGGTCTGCAGAGCTAGTGCCATGGCAGACAACGATAACACAAAGAAACCCTGTCTAGAAAAAAAGAAAAGAAAAAGGAATATTGACCAAGCACCCACACATGTTGCTCACTAAGATAACGGTGATGGATATTTGTAATGCTCCATTGGAAATGTCATAGCAGCGACTCAGAATGCTCAGCCGGAGCTTGAGAGACGACTCCGCAATTAAAGGCATTTGTAGATCTTACAGAAGATCCGAAGTTCAGTTCCCAGCACATACCTTAGGCCATTCACCACCATCTATAACCCCAACCCCCAAAGGCATCCACACTCATGTGCACATACCTGCCTCATACTCATACGTACAACTAAAACTAAAAAACAAACCTTTAGAAAACAGATTTTAGAATTCTCAGCCAGTCAAGTGATGTAGGTCAGAGACAATGGCGCATGCTTAGGAACGTATGCTTCTAGCATAAAAATGCCCTCTGCCTGTGCCTCAGGGTCAGGGATGTGGACATATAGCGTCTGTGATTCGGAACTAAACAAAGTAGAACAATAGTCAGCTCCTTCCTCAAGGGATCCAGGCATCTGTGGACTCCAGGGCAAAGGATGAAACTCACGGGAGGAGCTTGGCGGAGCAGGTCCAGTAGGGCTTCATGGTAGACTTGAGTGCGGCATAGAGAATGGGCTCTTCCTGGCATGCACTGAGGCCGAGGTGCATGATGGGATGCTCATTGTAGAAAGAGTATATGGAGCGCGCATGGATGGAGAGCGGCCCAGGCTGAGGATGGTGTGAATTCAGGCAGTAAGCAGTCTCTGAAGGAGTGCGCTATGAGAGGGCCACCGGGAACATGTCACTCAGATTCACGTGTTCTGGGAGTTTGAAGTCTGGCTTTTGGGCGTTCGTTGTAAGTGTTTTGTCCACCTAGTCACCTCCCAAGCCCCAGAAATTCCTTTTAAAAACAAAAGAACGATTTTATGGAAGAGGTCTGGAGGACCCTTTATTAATAGATGTTCATTCCCACAAAATATTTACCTTGATTAAAGGTGTGTGTCTTTTTTGCTTCAAGATTGGAATTAAAGGCTTGTGTCTTCTAGCCTTAAGATTTAAATCGAAGGTGAATATCTTCCCAACTCAAGGTCCAGATCAAAGGTATGCATCTTCCAACCTCAAAGACTGGAAGAGAAGTGGATTCACCAACTCAAATAAAAAAGAAAATCTCTCACAGGTGTGCCCTGCGTTTATGGGTTGTAGCTCATTCTATGTAGAGTCAAGCTGACAACCAGGAATAGCCATCACAACTGGTTCGTTCCCCATGACTTTTTCAGCCTGCTTTCTTATACAACCCAGGACCCCCCTGCCCAGGACTAGTACTGCCCAGAGTGAAATGTCTCCTTCCCTGATATCAATCATTAACCCAGAAAATGCCCCCACAGGTTTGCCCACTGGCAGATACGATGGAGTCACTTCCCCAGTTGAGGCTCCCACTTCTCAGATGACCCCAGCTTGTGTCAAGCTGATAAAATCTAGCCAGCATACCATTCTTACAAACTAAGATTCAAAGCTATGACTATGGAATACTTAAATTGATCAAAAATGGAGTGGGGAACGTAGCTCAGTTGGTAGAGTAGACAAAGCCCTGAGTTTGATCCCAGGCACCATTTAATCTGCACCTGTAATCTCAGGGCTTAGGAGGCAGAGGCAGAAGTATTGGAAGTTTAGGGTCATCATCTCTAAGCTACATAGTGAATTTAGGGCTAGCCTGAGGTAGAGACTCTGTCTTGAGATAAAATTATGAAGAACTTAGGACTCTTTTAATTCCCACAAACCCATAAGTAAGTATCTCTGTATGACAGATGAGTAGTACATCATCTTAAACAAATTTAATAATTTGTTAAAGAAACAAATTGTTTTGTTTCGCTAGGGTGATAGAGAGCTTGAACTTAAATTCTGCTTCTCTGAAAAAGACTTGATGAATAGACAGACACATGGAGGGATGGGCTCTGCGAAGCAAATGAGGTATTCTGAGTGTAACTGTATTTGAAAAGTAGATGCAGAAGCTATGGCACATCCATCAGGTACTGCACCCACCTAAGATGAATATTGTTGCCACGTCCAAAAAGGATGCCCCTTTCCTCAAAGAGGATACCCCTTTCCTCACATCGTTTTTCTCCGGTGTGTCTGGATTTCATGTTCGTCTCCTGTACTCCTCCAGGAAGTCTTTCATGTATTTTAGAGGGAAAATACAAAATCAAGATGGTTGTTGACTTTGGTCTTTGACACATGCTCTTGGTGAATTCTTTTCTCTGCCTTCATCTTTTGCCATTTGAGGGGAACAAGTTTAGCCAGCTTGTTTCTCAGCTGTCAACAAACACATTGCAGATCTGCTGTTCTCTGCCATTTCCAAGGCAGATGTTTCATTTTTTAATGGCTCCTTTTCCTTTAAATTCTTCTCCTCATTGTAAACAAAACAAAACAAAACAACAACAACAACAAAAAGCATATCAGGGGATTCATTTAAAAAAGAGTTTTCTTCATTTTCTTTTCTCAGAAACATGGCTTCTCATTTGAGGAATGCAACTTTTAAAATGTTTTTACTGTTGTTTCAATTTTTTTTCTCCAAAGAACATACAATTTGATGAATAGCAACATTTAAAACATGCATCTCATCCTATCTCTTGTCTGGCATTTCCATACTCACCTACCTGATTCAAGACTATGAATGCTTTGTTTAAAAGAAGGGTGTGTGTAAAAGTCCACGTATCAGACCCCAAATGCATTCAGTGTAGCCTAAGTACATGAGCGCTGCGATTGCTTGCCACTGGCAGTGCCTAAGCATGGTCTCCACCCTTTCTGCTCTTCTCAAGTCTCTACAGTCCTGGGGTTTTAATTCACGGGCCACGCCCATGCTAGCTGAGAATTCTACACCAGAGCTGGAGTCCCCTCTACACTCCACGAGAACAGTGACTCCTGGATATCTTAGAAAGATGAGATGGAGGAGAAAATGGTCAGCCTTTCCCGGAAGAAGACACTGACGTGCCAGCACATGCTCGTTGGGTTAGAAGCCAGCCCGTGTGGAAGCAGTTATTGACAAGGTAAACTGTTGTCCACTCCTGCCAGTGACAATACCAGAGTCCTAACTACCTAATACCTATGAGCATGACTTTAACTGGAACGAGGATTGCTGGAGGTTTAACTAGGTTAATATGAGGTCTTAATCCATCATGACAGGAGTCCTTACAGCAGGAAGAAATTTGAACAGATGAAGGTAAGTAGGTGTGTGTGGC
>NW_022196909.1:7210473-7211620 GCF_008632895.1 Mastomys coucha
GGGGGCGGGGAGAGGTGGGGAGGGGGCGGTCCCGGCAGGCTTTCTGGATAGAAGGGAAACAGCTCACAAAACAGTAAAACTTGCTTCAGCCTGACTTAGATATCAGTACTGAGCCAAAACTTCGAGTTTGATGCCAGTTCATTTATTTTAGCCATATTTAAGCACAGCACAATTGGGGGGGAATACTTTTTGATACTTAACTTAGTACCCTGAGAAACAAAACTTAATACATATTCACGACGAAGCTCTTTACAAAGTACCTCTGACTTCTTCAGTCGAGGTGGGTTCTACTCTCTTAGAAGCAATGCTCAAGACAGAGAGGTCTAGGGAGAGAGACTGAGGTAAATATAATATGTGTGGGTGTCAGGATTAGCCTGTGCCTAAGATAACATGGAAGTCACTTAGGTGGTGTAAAGTAGAAGCGATATATCACTCATAAGGATGGGTCTCCTGCCCTAGCAGCTCAAGGTTTTAGGTGAGGAGAAGTCTGAGATAAGCTGTAATACTGTGGGAGATGTAAGCAGAGCCTGGCTCAACAGGGAGCCAAGGGTTCCCAGGTTGTTAACTGCCCTTTCCTCCAGCACTCTGGGTGAACAGTCAAACATCTTCTCCTGGTTTCATCGCTGCTCATACGGACAAGGACCTTCTGCCCTTTACAAAGATGGAGACAGAGACAGTCAGGGGATACAGACTTACCATAAACTGGAAGCGTTTTATCAGAGTCAACTTAAGGAAGTTTATTTAAGGTCACAGTGTCAGAAATTCCAGTATAACGGTGGTGAAGGCATGCTCCCTCCATGAGGCATGCTCCCTCCATGAGGCAGGCTCCCTCCCTCCGTGGCAGTGGGAGGGGTGGCTTCATCACAGCATGGGCCAGGAAGCAGCAGAGAAGTGTGTGTGTAACCTCAAAGGCCTTCCCTTAGAGCTCTGCTTCCATCAGCAAGGACCCACTTCCCAAAGGTTCCACAGCCATCAAAATAGCACCATAACCAGTGACCACATGTTCAAAACCTGAGTTCACTGTAGATCCTGTGTGTTCACACTATAACTTGTGTTCACTGTAGATTTTGTGTGCTCACACTATAGCATGAGGTCACTGTAGATCCTGTGTGTGCAGACTATAGCATGAGGTCACTGTAGATCCTGT
>NW_022196909.1:7211686-7218736 GCF_008632895.1 Mastomys coucha
ATAGCATGAGGTCACTGTAGATCCTGTGTGTGCAGACTATAGCATGAGGTCACTGTAGATCCTGTGTGCTCACAGCATGAGGTCACTGTAGATCCTGTGTGTTCACACTATAACATGAGTTCACTGTAGATCCTGTGTGCTCAGACTATAGCATGAGTTCACTGTAAATCCTGTGTGCTCAGACTATAGCATGAGGTCACTGTAGATCCTGTGTGCTCACCGCATGAGTTCACTGTAGATCCTGTGTGCTCAGACTATAGCATGAGTTCACTGTAGATCCTGTGTGCTCAGACTATAGCATGAGGTCACTGTAGATCCTGTGTGCTCAGACTATAGCATGAGGTCACTGTAAATCCTGTGTGCTCAGACTATAGCATGAGGTCACTGTAGATCCTGTGTGCTCACCGCATGAGTTCACTGTAGATCCTGTGTGCTCAGACTATAGCATGAGTTCACTGTAGATCCTGTGTGCTCAGACTATAGCATGAGGTCACTGTAGATCCTGTGTGCTCAGACTATAGCCTGAGTTCACTATAGATCCTGTGTACTCACACTATAGCCTGAGTTCACTGTAGATCCTGTGTGCTCACACTATAGCCTGAGTTCACTATAGATCCTGTGTGCTCACAGCATGAGTTCATTGTAGATCCTGTGTGTGCAGACTATAACCTGAGTTCACTGTAGATTCTGTGTGTGCAGACTATAACCTGAGTTCACTGTAGATCCTGTGTGCTCAGACTATAGCATGAGTTCACTGTAGATCCTGTGTGCTCAGACTATAGCAAGAGCTGAGAGGAATCTTTTCCTAGGGTTTCAGAGGAACCCCAATTCTGCCAACACCTTGATTCTGTACACAGACTATTTGTGCTAAGGTACAGGATACCTAAGACTGGGTGATCGATAAAGAACAAATACTGGTTTGTCATACTGCTGGATGCAAGGAAGTTTGAGATGAGGTATGGGTACTGCTCTCTGCTTCCCAGAGAGTTGATGCATTGCTGTGTATTCACATGGTGGGATGCAGGAGGCTGAGAGTCCCAAATAAGTCCCCCTAATCCTGTCCCATCACTGTTTATATTTCAGCATAAGAACTTTGGAGGGAACATAAGCTTTAAAGCACAGCAGGGCATCTACCTGATGACAGTGCCCAGTCTGGTTTATGTATACACATTAGTTATATACCAACTTTATTTTCTTTCCACCCCTGTCCTTCTGCACTCCTAGGATTACATTTCACCCCCTTACAGAATAGAATCATGAGCTTTTCTGCTCATTCTGAGATATTGCAAGTCTAACTCTGCCTAAAGTCAAAGCTTCAACCCCCATCCTATTTAAAGCCCCCCTGATTTTCTGGTTCTATATTAACTCTACCTCAGGGACCTGAAGAGGGGAAAGACAGCAGAATTACTGCTTCACAAAGCCTGCCCCCACCCCAGGCCTTTCTTCTCCCTCCTCGTCATATATATGGCCTGGGACGGGGAATGAGAAAGTGGAGGCCCTGGACCACATGTCCATTTGTTACAGGGTAAAAGTTCACATTTGACTTGCTCTTTTTTGAGTAAGGCACAGAATACAGTCACTCCAAAGAATGGATCTACCCTGCAGGTCCTGCTCACCAGAACCCTTTTTACCCCAGAGTTGCTCAGATGGAGGATGCTCTTTTTGGAGAGACTCACTCCAGTGATACACTATGAGCACCACCCTCGTTTGCTTTCTACTGCTGTGATGCAACACTTTCCAAAACCAACTTGGGGAAGGGAAGGGTTTTTGGCTTACAGATTACAATGTTCTTACATTAAGAAAAGTCTAAGCACAGGGTCCCCAATGGAGGAGCTAGAGAAAGGACCCAAGGAGCTGAAGGGTTTGCAGCCCCTTAGGAAGAACAACAATATGAATTAACTACTACCCAGGGACTAAACCACCAACCAAGGAGTACACATGGTGGGACTCATGGCTCCAGCTGCATATGTGGCAGAGGATGGCCTAGTCAGTCATCAATGGGAGGAGAGGCCCTTGGTCCTGTGGAGGTTCTATGCCCCAGTGTAGGGGAATGCCAGAGCCAGGAAGTGGGAAAGGGAGGGTTGGTGAGCAGGGGGAGGGGAGAGGGAACAGGGTTTTTTGGGGGGGAGGGGAAACTGGGAAAGGGGATATCATTTGAAGTGTTAATAAAGAAAATATCTAATAAAAAATAAATAAAAACAAAAAAATATAAACTGTTTATTGTAACCTGTACTCTTAACAGTTAAAAATCCATGCACATATATATATGAAAAGTCAGAGTAGGAACCCAAGGCAGGAACCTGGAGACAGGACCCAAAGCAGAGTTCATAAAGGAACACTGCTTGCTTTCTTACATAACCTAGGCCTGTCTGCCCAGGGATAATAATGCACACACATACACACACACAAAGTAGGTGAGACAATGCCACATTAATCATTAATCGGGAGAATGTCTCACAGACACACCCACAGGCCAGACTGATCCAGGCAGTTCTTCAACTGAAGTTTTCCAAGGTGACTCTCGTTTGTGTCAAGGTGACAAAAACCACCCTTCACAAGTGCCTCATTTCTGCAAGCTCTTACCATCTTGCAGGAAGCCACAAGAGGCATTATTCAGCTTTCTATTGAGATACCTTTTGTGCTTTTAAAATCAATGTTTGCAAGGATTCAAAAGAGAGAGAGGTTGAAGCGTTGAGTCATGGGGAATGATTAGACAGTGAAACTATATTGTGGGGCACAGTAACAGTAAACATATATTGTCACATGGTTTTCTAAATACACGTACAACATGAAGAATGGACACTAAGGTGGAGCTTAGACATGAATGAATTTAATAATAAATACATCACATGAAGTATGTATATACTGAGTGTTATTTACATAAACCTGTAACAGTAATATCTCTGTATAGACTACCAAGGCATAATTAATGCAATGTACTAAAGTAGGATGTTAATAACACGGGTTACCCTATGAGACAGGGGCAAGTGAACCCTCTGTAATTTCTGCAAAACTAAAACTGCTGTCAAAAAAATAGTGTTCAGGCAAGTATGATGATGCATACCTATAATCCCAACAGTCAGAGGACTGAAGCAGGGGGATGGTGAGTTTCAGGTCAGCCTGGGCTACCCAGAGAGAATCTGTCTAAATAAATAAATAGGGAAAAATTTCACACACCTTTCAGTTCCAGTCCTCAGAGGCTGTGGTAAAAGGATGGAGACTGTCCTGGGCTATGTACAAGATTATTTCAGAAAAAGTAAAGTTAAAAATAAAATTAAGAAAGCAAGGAAGAGAGGGTATGTATACTGCCTCAAGTTAACATGTTAATGGTTTGTAAGTAACTAGAGTGGGGGGGGCATTATTTTTTTCTAGGACTTTTAACTCATACAACTCAATGGGCAATGCTTTTCAGAACATGTGCACAGATGTACTGTGGTTGGACAAGGAGTTTCCAGAACCCACACCATTGAAGAAAATGGCTCAGCCACGTGTGGTACTCAGCTTCTCACCTCTTTACCAAGGATGGCACCACCACTCCTCCTCCTCCTCCTGGCAAGGTGGCATGAGTGGCTTCCCTCATTTCTCTCAAAAAATTTGGTCTCTCTGGGCTTTGCCCCTTTCTGATATGTGAAAGAAGTTCAGTGTTGTTTAGTTCTCATAAAAACAGTCTGCTCCAGCCCTTGGGGTGCACTTGTGCTGGACAGGCAGGCTGTAATTGTGTGCAGCCTTGCATGGCCACCGCTGGGGACAGTGTCGGGGCTGAGAGGAAAAATCACTGTGCAGAGGCAACATCCGCCATAATGGCCTCATAGGAAGCCAGGAGCTTGGACCTTGGAGAGGGTCTGGAAAGAGATGTGGCAGTACAGTCAATGCAGACATATTGTTCCTGAGCTTCCTGTCCTACATCCAGACTTCCAAGGCACCCAGCTTGCCTATCCCAGCTGGTCGGGTGTCAAAATCCTAGCCACCTTCTTTGTACAAGTAGACAGCAGGCCAGAGACAGTGTCAGTGGCTGCTGCTGTAAAAGAGGCGAGAGGCCTTCAAGGCTTATGTGCTTCACTGAGCCTTCAGCTCCCCGTTAGCCAGCCTGCTTCTCCTCCCACCTCCCACCATTACCAGGCAAACTGTGCCCTCAGAACCCTTGCTTTCCTTTCCTTTTGTCCTTTCTATCATCTTTTCCCAGCATTCCCATTCAACAGGTGAGACGTCTTATCTGACTGACGTAGACTAGACTGGGTGCAAAAGTGGCCTTCAGCAAGTGTGCGTTCTCTCAGCCAACATGGATGCGTCCTGTGTGCCAGGCTCTGTACTTGGCATTATAAACAAAATGGTGGTTTAAAAAAAAAAAATCTCACCCCTATGAAGCCCACAGTCCAAGAGAGAGGGATAAGAAGCTGCTGCTTTCTTTCATTTCCCCAAAGCTGAGACTCCGCCTGCACGAATCTATTCTACTCCTTGAGAGTGCAAGTCCTCTATCAGTCTCATTTCGATCACAGACGTAAAACAGGGCACATGAGGACAGACATCTTTACCGCAATCTCCAGGGAGCCAGGAAAGTGGAACCACAGTACTAACCTGACATCAACCCTTCCTGAACCTCTCCATTCCTCTTCTGAGGCCCCCACCCCTAAACGGGAGGAGGAGAAATGGGGATATATGCCAGGGAGGCCCGTACTCAGATTTGCATAACGCCATGGGGGCGGAGCAAAGATTGAATGATAGGTTGGAAAGAAGAGAGGGCAAGCAAATCCTTTCGGCTCGAATCCCCCCAGTTCAGGCTATGGCACCTAGGAGGGGTTGGCCCTAGAGCCAGGAGCTCCAACATACACAGGCAGAAGATTTCAGGCAGACAAGCAAACCTCCTTCGGGCCAGCCAACTACCTGTAAGGAAGTGAAATCTTTGTATTTCAGCCTTGCATTGAAACAGCCAAAGAAGGAAGCGCCCTAAAGATTTTTCCCTTAACAAATGTGTGCCAGCCATGCTCTGTACATCACTGTGAAGGGGGAGGTGTGAATTTAACAGTCTCTGTATTGAATGGGGTCTTTATTGTTCTGTCTTAGAGGGTTTAATAAACTCATTATAGACTCATTTACACACTCTGTTCTTCAACCTGCATATTCATGTGTGGTATTCAACTTTTGACTATTGAATTTCCTAGTTTTTTTTTTTCTTTCTGGAAACAAAAATATTTGCGGAATTTTGTTGTAAGTACCAGCAAAGTGACAGGACAGACAAGGTCATGTCGACCCAAGTCATTATTTTGAAGGTGTCTTCTCATAAAGGGGTTTTGCGCTTGGTGATGAGTGAGGGCAAGGCCAACCTTGTCATGTCTCTTGACTCCCGTGAGCTATTCCACCCTCAGCTAGGATGTTTCTAGATAAAGAGAGATGAGCCACAACAATACCAGCAAACTATACTGTTACTTACATACCGACACTGGAGCCTAAGGACCCAGGGAGATCAACGTAAGGAGCCTGCGTTACAAATGAGGAAACTGAGTCTCATGGAGACAAAATGACCCCTTAAAATCACACAGGTCTTAATGATGGAGCCAGGATTTTTTTCCAGGGTCTTCTAGTGCTTAGAATATGCTATCAAATTTGGTTTTCTGTTGCTTTGCATATGCCACAAGGGGTATATCATATCACATGAACGTGTTCTAAGGAAACCCAAAGGGAGTAGACCGAAGAAGGATGTTTAGAACTATTTCAGGATGGGGGAAAAAAAGCAAAACAAAGAAACTATGTTTTGAAGTCTTAAAAAATATTTTGACGTAGGTGATTCTGATAAAAGGTGGTAAATAAGGAAAATGCAGACCAAGAGACAAACAGCGCAGTATTATATATTTAGAGTGGCATTAGTTAAACCAACTTTTACAAACAGCCAACAAGGAATGTAAAAGGAGCATCAGAAATCGATAGCACAATTTTAGCATAAGCTGCATTTAAGTGAGAGAAAATGACTCACTCGACATGTGATGTCAGACCAAGCGGGGTACCAGGAGCAGAAATCTACTTTGAGGGGAAAGTTGGAAAAGGAATAAGTTTGAATATACCACAGCTTGTGATTCATCCTCGGAAATATATACTAAAGAAATCACATGGGGGGCTTGCTGGAAATGTGAGGACTCTGTCTACACCCTTAAACCTAAAGAGCACACACTGTCCAGTGCAGGATGCAAAGACCATGTGCCAATTTAGAGTGACTAACAAGATGTGGAAGTTGAAGGTTGGCAAGCCAGAAAAGGAAAAATCTTAGGAACTTGAATGAGATGCTCTGAGGGGCCTCGGAGACTTTAACCCCTGTGCACAGAAAGAGATATGACCAGAAGATGGAAAGAAGGTTTCTAACTGTCCAAGAGGGAGGGTTCCTGATAATTCTTAGGCATGCAGTCTACATTTGCCTTGTGTCTGTTCTCTGAGAGCATTTTCTATCCCACCAATCCCTGTTACACACTGTGTGGGCACCAATCCCTGTTACACACTGTGTGGGCACCAATCCCTGTTACACTCTATGTGGACACCACTCCCTGTTACACTCTGTGTGGACACCAATCCCTGTTACACTCTGTGTGGACACCACTCCCTGGTACACTCTGTGTGGACACCAATCCCTGTTACACACTGTGTGGACACCAATCCCTGTTACACTCTGTGTGGACACCAATCCCTGTTACACTCTGTGTGGACACCAATCCCTGTTACACTCTGTGTGGACGCCAATCCCTGTTACACTCTGTGTGGACGCCAATCCCTGTTACACTCTGTGTGGACGCCACTCCCTGTTACACTCTGTGTGGACACCACTCCCTGTTACACTCTGTGTGGACACCAATCCCTGTTACACTCTGTGTGGACAGCTGCTCTGTCCTTGGGCCCTCTGTCTCTCCTCAGCATTTGTCATTTTAATGTCCATGGTAAGACTCATGTGGTGGAGTTTCGGAGAGCAGGTTATGGTGGAGTGTGGGAGGGGGCAGGGTTATGGTGGAGTGGAGGGGCAGGGTTATGGTGGAGTGGAGGGGCAGGGTTATGGTGGAGTGGAGGGGCAGG
>NW_022196909.1:7218906-7224578 GCF_008632895.1 Mastomys coucha
GTAGGGGGGCAGGGCTATGGTGGAGGCGGGGCAGGGCTATAGTGGAGTGTGGGAGGGCAGGGTTATGGTGAAGTGGGGGGAGCAGGGCTATGGTGGAGTGTGGGGAGGCTGGGCTATTCAAAAACCAATGTTGCCCTTTTCCTCCAAGCGCTGCGGTTTCACCAAGGACTCTCTAGGGCCAAGCAGCAAGCTATCAGGGCAGATGTTGTTCTTCTCTGCTTGTATGTGTTCTTATTACTGGACCTTTCATCCAATATAACATTTATGAGTGCTGTCCCCAATTATAAAAATTTAAGTTACAAAATTTACTTTTCTGAATGTTGTTGTCTGCCTGCAGAATTTGATGAAACTCATAGGAAAAACTGTCGGTGGTCCAGGATGGCGCAGGCTGGGGAAGATGCGCGTGGGGGAGAAACTGCTCCATTCAGAGAGGAATTTATTGTTTGTCCTGGGGCTGTATCTTCCACGTATGCGAAGCCACGGGCAAGAGGACCTTTAAATGGGTTTTTCTCCAATAATTCCTTTCTAGAGAGCTGAGAGCTTGGGGTGTTATGAGATACTCAATTTTCCTTTGAAATCCGTTCTTTCTTTTTACCTAGAAAAGGGCAAACTTTGTGGTTTAGCTCTCAGAAGACCAGGAATGATTCATCTCCCTGTAACAAGAATGGTTTACAGGATGTGAAAAACTGCTGCCCAACAAGAAATCCAAGATTGTTTAGCCCCCTTCTCTGTATTATATTTTTAATATAGGTCCTTTATTCTATTTCCTTCAAATCAGAGGGGAAGCTGCCACACACCAAGGTGTCCCTACTTCTTCTCCCATCCCATCAGCCTGTGGGAAAATATGTCACAGCTTGGCTCATGTCCTACCACATCTTTTTCAAAGTGTACACACACACACACACACACACACACACACACACACTGACACGGATGTAACAAAGCTTGAGTTTGACCTGTCTCAGGACCTTTCCAACCTTCATGGTTTTAGTCCTGTTATTTTATATATTTCCAATATGCTCAGCATTTCTGAAACAGCCATTACCCAACCTCCTGGGGAGGAGAAAGAAGACTGACGGAGGAGGGACAGGCAAGGAGAGGGACTCTGAAGAGCCTCCTTCCTTCCCACAACTGGGCAAATCAATGTGAGTCACTGTCAGCCTTTCTGGTCTGAGCCTATAGAAGGTGGAGAGAGGATGGCAGGTCTAGTCTAGTCACTGGTTCTAGAATATTCAGTGACAGTGAGTGGATAATTCGGGACTCTTCCTTCTCCTTGGTCTCCCGCTGATGCTGTGTCAGGGCTCATTAGCACTTCCCCTAGAGGCGAGCCCTTGCTAGGAGAAGAGGTGAGACCGGTCGATTTTACTGCTCATTAGCAGCTTCGGCCAGCAGTGGTAGGGAGATTGAAGCTATTGGCAAAAAGAGAGTCTGCTGCTCTGGGTCCACAGTTGGCCATTCCAGTCCTTTCCCCACGAGCCACTCACTCAGAGTACATTGATGGTCTCAGGGCCATGAACAAGACAATACTGTTTTCTCTGAACAAGTAACTCTCCATGCAATTTTGTAAGGAAAAAAGAAATAGTAGACAGAACGGTAGTATTCACAGCCCAAACCTTTCTAATCTCTGGATTCAGAAAAACAATAAAGTAATTCTGTATGTTTAAGATAATATTGTGCAAGTTTACACCAAAGTTTGCATGTACTTATGGTATAAAATATTTGCTCACCTAAAATTAAAATGTAGCTGGGTGTCCTGTGTTTAAACAGAACTAACACTTAAAGTATAGCACGTGCTTTGTTAAGTCACACACTTTTAATTTCCCGAACAGGTGACTAGGTAGATGCCACTCTATGTTCTTCACAGGAAGATAACTAATTTGCCCAGTAACTCAGTTAGACAGCAAGTCCGATCGCACAGCTCCTGCCCTTTCCCTCCACATCACAGTGCATCTTCTTGGTCCTCAAGCAGGAGGAGAATGAGTGGTCATTGGGCAATGTCCAGGGGTGGGCGGCAGACAATCCTTGATGGTCAGTAAACTTAACTTCTGTCCTTCCGTCATGGGAAGCTTTGTGTTGGGTTTGTCCTTCTCTGTATATTTTTCCTTATCTTTGAGGCTCACAGCTCTGTGAAGAGTGACCTCTCTCAACCTTCAACCTTCAACCTCTGACATGTATCACTTAGGGCCTGTCTTTCAAAAGGAGATAAAGGAAGGGTAATTTGAAGCTAGCAAAATCAGTTACCATCACAGGAAAGGTGGAAAGGAAGATATAGGATGGAGTCAAACTCCTCAGCCCATAATATTTAATCTGATTTTGATTTTTGGAAATGTTCTAATAGTTTGCTTATTTATAAACATGCATGTGAATGCCGAGGAAAGTTGAATTGAGCAAGAGCAAATTAGATTCAAAAGATAATATAATCATATTGAGGAAAAAATAGAGACAAATGCAGGTACTTCTGCATGCCCTACTTTATGCCCTTTGTATAGGGAGATCAGTACAAATCATTAATTCCTCATAAATATTTAAGTAGCATATCAACTTTTTAAACATACATATTTGTCAACATCTTAATCTTTTATGTCACTCTTAAACTGAAGGGTTATTAACCAGTGTTTTAGCAAAACTGTACATTTACCATGTTGTAAACTTAGTAGTAGTGGTAGTAGTAGTAATAAATGCTTTATTAGTTAATCTCTAATTTCATAAAAAATTAGACCTTGAGGTTTCAGCACAATGAATACTCAGTAAAATAAATGCTGAATGATTTTAAAGCATGCCAAAAAAAAAAAGATATACAAATAAATCTTTTTTGTTTTTTTGACGTTTTTTTATATTGATGGGGATAGAACCCAGGGCTCTGTACATGCTGGGGATGTACTCTGCCACCGAGCTGGATCCCAATCTCTTGTTTTCTTTGAGACAAGGTCTGACTACATAGCTCAAGCTAGGCTTGAATTTATAATCTTCTGCCTCAGCCTTCTGAGCACCAGGACTCCAGAGAGGCACCACCCTGCTAGCCACAAACAGAAACTGAAGTCTACCTTAATGAGCATGTGGGTTGGATCTGATGTGAGTGTGCCTCCCAAAGGTTCATGTGTTGGAAATTTAGTCTTCATTTGGTGGTTAGAGTTCAGGAGAGGAGAGTAGGCATCATGCATGGTGATCAAGTCATGGAAGAAATCGCCCTCAGAAGGGATTGTTGTTGTGAGTTTGTCCCCATGAGAGTGAACTGCATAAAATGAGCAAGCCTGACTCCTGAATCTCTCTGGCTTCCCGTCTCTCCATGTGCTCTCTCTCTCATACATGCTCCCGTGATCACATCTACCACGCTGTGATACAGCCATCAGCCCTCACCAGAGCCAAGCAGATGTCTTAGCATTGTGCTCTCAAATCTTTGTCACTTTCAACTAAATAATTCTTTTAAAGAAAGTATCCAGCCTTAGGTGTTCTGTTCCTCAACTGTGACTGGGTTAATAGACAATAGATCTAGTGTTGGAGTACATGCACAACAATTCTGGAATTATTTTGTACAGTGTTATCATGGGACTTACCACAAAAGCAAATGTTTTTATGTTTTAGAGGATTGAGGATCCTCTAAGAAATAGATACAAATATGAACCAGGAAAGAGAAACTGAATCCTGAGATTAGGGGCCACTCTTGGCTCTGGACATTTGACATAGCCGTGACACTCCGGGAGTCATGAGCACAGATCTTACTCTCTGCACACCCTTTCTCACCAGAATGAACCAGGACTTGGAGACATATCTGACCAATGAATGGCCAGCAGCAAAGCTCAAGAATATCTCATTTTTAAAATAAAATGTTCTCAGTTGATAGGATTATATTTCCAGAGTACAAAAGACACCCAGAAGTGATCCTGTTGTCCAAGTCTGAGACATTTGGGCATCAGAATGGATAACAATCATGATAGATTACAACTTACAACAGAGAAAACACTTTTCATTAATTCCTACTGTACCAGGTAAATAAATGAAGGCATGGGGAAGCATTGTTCTTTAAACTACAAAGCCAACAGACGGAATCGGTTTGCAAATCCACATTTCCCAACCTCATAGTACTAACTGATCAGGATGAGACCCATCCGTGAGTGAGAATCTCCTCCACAGATGATATGTCAATTGCCTTGTAGTGGAAGGGATGGCTGGCAACACTGTCATGACAGAAACACTGAGGACCAACCTTTTATGAAGAAATGACTGATGGCTTTGTGTTTTCTAATGTAATACTTTAAGGACATATTGGTCATGCTGAAATTCTGCTAAAAAAAAAAAAAAATCATGGAAATCACCCAGGATCAGAGGTGAGGAGGACACAACATCCGTCCCAACACTGGGAGTAACTGGGACCAGTGGGGCCAGGCACACAAGAACTCCGCCAGCCCAGTGGCTCAGGTTCCTTCCAGTCTGTCTGAGCTAGTTCCCTGGATAGACTTTGGGTGCAAGCTCCACAGTCAGTCCCACAACACCCAGAGGAAGCTCCACTCCCAGGCGCTCTGACATGCCCAGGATCAGAGGTGAGGAGGACACAACATCTGTCCCAATACTGAGAGTAACTAGGACCAGCAGGACCCAGGCACACAGGAACTCCACCAGTCCAGTGGCTTGGGTTCCTTCTGCTGTCTGGGCCAGCTGGTGCCCTGAGCAGACCTTGGGCACAAACTCTGCAGTCATTCCCAAAACACACAGAGGAAGCTCCACTCCCAGGCGCTCTAACAAGCCCAGGGTCACAGGATCCCAGAATCACAGGATCATAGAGACAGCTTGACTCTGAGGAGTTCTAACACAACCAGGATCACAGGAAGGACAGGCTCCAGTCAGATTTAGCAAGGACAGGTAGCACTAGAGATAACCAGATGATCCGGGGCAAGCATAAGAATATAAGCAACCAAGTTACTTGGCATCATCAGAACCCAATACTCCCACCATTGAAAGTCCTGGACACACAATCACACAGAAAAAGCAAGATTCAGATATAAAATCACTTATCATGATGATGGTACAGGACTTTAAGAAAGACAGAAATAGCACCCTCAAAGAAATACAAGAGAACACAGGTAAACAGCTAGAAGCCCTTCAAGAGGAAACACAAAAATCCCTTAAAGAGCTACAGGAAAACACAATCAAACAGGTGAAGGAAATGAACAAAACCATCCAGGATCTAAAAATGGAAATAGAAACAATAAAGAAATCAGAAAGAGAGGCAACCCTGGAGATACAAAACCTAGGAAAGAAATCAGGAGTCATAGATGCAAACATCACCAACAGAATACAAGAGATAGAAGAGAGAATCTCAGAGGCAGAAGATACCATAGAAAACATTGACACAACAGTCAAAGAAAATGCAAGAAGCAAAAAGCTCCTAACCCAAAATATCCAGGAAATCCAGGATGCATGAGAAGACCAAACCTAAGGATAATAGGAATAGAAGAGAGTGAAGACTCCCAATGTAATGGGCCAGTAAATATCTTCAACAAAATTATAGAAGAAAACTTCCCTAACCTAAAGAAAGAGATACCCATGAACATACAAGAAGCCTACAGAACTCCAAATAGACTGAACGAAAAAAGATATTCCTCCCAACACATAATAATCAAAACACCAAATGCACTAAACAAACAAAGAATTTTAAAAGCAGTAAGGGAAAAAGG
>NW_022196909.1:7225912-7226140 GCF_008632895.1 Mastomys coucha
TGTGCCACCCTCCAAGCAGAATCATTGTTCATTGAAACAGTTGGTGAATGACTTTATGGATAGATCATCTTAATTCCTACACCATTTCTTAAATGAATGTAATCTGTTCTCTGTGGGCTGAGAATAAATTCACTCACTCAAGTCAAATAGCTTTAACCACAGCAGGAAGTCTGTACCCAAAAATCAAGCCTACAATTCATTTCTTGGTGCAGCAGAACTATCAACTCT
>NW_022196909.1:7226312-7245360 GCF_008632895.1 Mastomys coucha
CTGGGAGGAGTGGGGGTACAAAAGTGAAACAAGAATGTGATTTAATTCTATTTACTTAAAATATGTTTCTAAATGTTAACAAATTCAGATGAATTGAAACCATGTAACTTTTCTCATCATAATGCAATAAAAGTTTAAAAGAAAAAAAATCCTAATTGAAGACCTTTTAGAAAACACTCAGCTTATTTTTGTCAAGACAGCCAAAGTCATAAAGCACAAGACAATGTAATTCTGAAAATTTTCCAATATTAAATAAGTTGAGCAGAACCAGACAATAAAATAGAATGAATAATCTTGGCTGAGACCCTAGAATTGGGAGGAAACAGCCATAGGAAGAAGATTGGCACAACTGTGCAGGGTGACTGTACATTATCCTGGAAAGTAATGTTACAGTTCCCAAGACTGAAGCCAGACCGTGGTTCTGAAAAGGATATTCGTGCAGACACATACTGACTATTTAGGACTAAGGCATAACAGATGCAGCCTACTTTCATCTGGTTGGGCAATAGTTAAAATACTCACATATAGATAGAGGTAGGTGGACCAATGGGTAGGGGCTAGACAATCACACAGGGGATTGTCAAAATCTAAGCTGTGATTGACAGGCCTAAGAGGAGTGGCTATGGATGAATCTCTGTATAACCTTTACTGATTTCCTGTAAATTTAAAATACTTTTTTAGACTGAGTTGCCTTTTTAAAAGTTGTGATTCGCTAATCTCTTCACTGAAGAACCAATAGCTAGAGGATTAGACACTAGAATTGGAGGTCTGAAATGGCTATAAAAGGCCTGAGCTCAGTGGGGGCTGGAGAGCTTCCCCAGAAGGCAGTCAGTAGGGTAGCAGGAACCTGGATTCCAAGTTGGTGTCCTGGTGACCTTGTCCCTTGGTTGTGCCACTGTGCGTCATCCAAAAAAGCTGCAGGATCCCCAAGGAAAGCATTTTCTATGCAGTTGCTGAACCAGAAATGGAGGGGTGAGCCTCAGCTCCCATCTCCTTCGGCATCTCTTCCAAGCCTACAAATCCACTGTTAGCCCCAACTCAACTCCATTCCTCCCCTGTCTTGTTGTTAAGGTCCTAGCCACATCCTAGTCTGTCCCCTGCCTTTGAGAGCAATTCGCAAACCCACCCTTCTAACTGCATAGTGGAACAAAGAGCTCAGTAGGGCTGCACCCTCCCCTGAGGGAGGGTGCATCTCCTATCTACTGGTGCTTTCTGATACCATCTTTCTCGCTGTACTCTCTACATAGTCTTTGCTCCAACAATTCTGAGTTATATTTAGCCTCTCAAACACATAATTGGGGTTTCTGAAAAGGTCCCAAATGCCATACTTCTTAGCTTAGCTTGGAACAATGTTAAAAATAAAGAGAGCAAAGATAAAAGCCAGGTTGTAGCTCAATTGGTAATGTGTTTGTCTAGCATGCATGAAGCTCTGGCTTTGAAATCCAGCACCCCATACAGTGGGCGTGGTGGTATATGACTGTAATCTTGGCACTTAGGGATCAGAGGAAGGAAGTCAGAAGTTCAAAGCTACCCTTGGCTACCTGGGGAGTTAAGGCCCCGCAGGGCTCTAATAGACCTTCTCTTGAAAAGGGGGCAGGAGGGAATTATAAGATAAGGTGATAAGATAAAAGCAAGAATACTTATCTCTGAGTAAGGTTGAGTTAGAGGCTGTGGTCTAGAAGCCAGCAGGCAAGGGGCATTGTGAGCAAAGCAAGCCCCCATGTAAACCCCAGTGCCTCAGCAGACAAGACTCTCCCCTTCCAGGGGCCAGCAGAGGAATGGCTGACAATAGGTAGGTCTAGTCTCCAGGAAAATCTCCATAAGCCACCATGGTAGAAAGGTGCTCCCTCCGGCACAGCCCAGGCAGCAGCGTACCCTAAGAGCTTACATCAGAGAATTAGAAGTTCCCACGCATGCCATTTTCTTAGTTTAATAGCATTATTAAATTCAATTGTTTGTTTCCATTCTTTTTTGTTATTGGCGTGTCCTGGAACACACTATGCAGACCAGGCTGACCTTGAACTCACAGAGCTCCTCCTGCTTCTGCCTCCCAGGGCTGGGACCAAGGGCGTGCCAGCATACCTGTCCTTCCATTCTTAGTATATATTAATACCCTGTTTAGAATGCTCTCCCCAAAGCCTTTCCTCTTCCCCTTCCTCCTCTTCTTCCTCTTCTTTCTCCTCTCCCTCCTCGGACTGAGTTCACTGCAATGGGTTGGGCAGCAGCAGCAGAAGGCCCTGTTGCCACGTTTCTTTCTATCAGGAAACTTCCCAAAGATGCTTTTTCCTGCTATGGCTTTGACCTGGAAAGTCTGCATTCACTTTGTTTTGTTGTTTAGTTCCTCATTCTGCTGAGTTGATTTCTTGCTGTCTCTTTTGACATGTGCTGTGTGTGTGTGTGTGTGTGTGTGTGTGTGTGTGTGTGTGTGTGCATGAGGGCCAAGTTTAGGATGCTCCTAATACATGGGCTTAGGGTAGCGACCTGTAGGGTGATTCAGGAGCCTGCCTTCCCTCCCTCCTTCCCTCCCTCCCTCTCTCCCTCTCTCCCTCCTTCCCTCCCTCTGTCCCTCTCTCTTTCCTTCCTCTTTCTCCCTTCCTTTCTTTCTTTCTCTCTTTCTTTCTTCCTCTCTTCCTTCCTTTCTTTCTTTCTCTCTTTCTTTCTTCCTCTCTTCCTCCCTCTTCCTTCCTTCTTCCTTTCTTTCTCTTTCTTTCTTCTTCTTCCTTCCTTCCTTTCTTTCTTCCTCTCTTTCTTCCTCCCTTCCTTTCTTTCTCTCTTTCCCTCTTTCTTTCTTCCTCTCTTCCTTCCCTCCTTTCTTTCTCTTTTTCTCTTTCTCTCTTTTCCCTTCAGATCCCCCTCCCCCGTCATTATCTGGATACTTTTTCCCTGGTACTAGTCCGATCTCCAGAGAAAGCCCAGCAGCCTCCTGCCTGAGAGCTACCCTGCTACCAGGATCCCAGGGGTGGGAAACGAAGAGGTCTGGGCCACAGTTCCGTCTCCCCTCTCAGGGAGCACTTTGCTCCCCTGTCTGGGCCACAGTTGCTCTGGGTGTTGCCTAGGGATGGCTCTTTAGCTCCTTGACATGGGCAAGTGACCCAGACTTTACTTTCTCAAGCAGTTTCCATCAAACTTCTTGTCCCACTTCCACCCCATCCCCTCCCCCGCCTTTTTTTTCCTGACAAGGTCTTGCTTATGTAGCCCACACTGGTCTCCCAGCTCGGGCACTTGCTGAAATTGCCAGCAGGCACCCGCCAGGCTTCTATTGTCTATTCCATTCAGAGACACTTCTCTTTCCCTGGGCTCTCTCCAGCAGGTTCTTCACTCCTCGGGGGTCAGGCCCTATTTATTTTACTATTTCTACTATCATTTTAGTGCACAGCCGTGCGGGAGACAGGTGTTAGCTGTACTGTAGATCAGCTGGGTCCTCCTGGGCTCAGGCCTGGGTCCTCCTGGGTCCTCCAGGGCTCAGGCCTGCTTTTGCATTGGGCTCCTGCTCTATCTCCTCTCAGGGTTCTCATTTACATCTCCTGTGGGGTTTCTGAAGGCGTCTTCAGTCCCTTTCCTAGACCCATGTCATGAAAGAATCGTCAATTCGATTAGACAGAACGTGATTCGTGGCGCTCCTCTCTGGAACGCCAGAGGAGGAACCAGTTGATCACATAAGCTGGCCCTCCTCAGCGCTCCCAGTTGCTGCTAAATGGAATCCTGGCGGCTTTTAAAGACCAAAGCAGAAATAGCAAACTCCTACTCATAGTGTGGCTTGTTTACAGTATGTACAGCTTTTCTTGACCCTTTTTGAGAAGTGCCTGTTTTACTTAGAAGTAATTGCCTTTCAAAGGCTGGCAGGGCTCATTAGTTCCCAGGAGCCTGAAGCTAATAAGAAAGGTCTCCCGACTGAGCCAGGAAAAGCAACAGAACAAAATGTAAAGTGGGTCCCCACCCCCACCCCGGCCCCCTGCCTTGCTGATCAAATAGGTCCTGTGTGTACATAACTGGGAGAAAATTGACATATTCTCTAAGATGTGTTTTTGTTTTCTGGTGGGTACAAGCAGCACTGGGTACTCATGGGGAGTCCTTTGAGGGCCAGGAAAGAGCTGGGGGGGGGGGCAGGGTGTGCCTTCCCCTCAGATGGAGATTCAGCAGGGTGAAGTTCAGCCACTTCTACAGTAAAACCCCGGAAAGGGCATTTTCTAAGCCACCTTAATCACTTAGCTCAAAAGCAGTGCTTCAGATAACTAGCGTATTGTCTTAGGGGCTGAGCAGGCTCCAGCCCCCAGTCCAGGTGTCAGCAGGGTTGATCCCTCTGGATGCTCTCTATGCCATTGGCTTAGCTTCTGGTGGTGGCAGCCAATGTGACAACGTTCGTCCTTTCATTTTTGGCTCTAAAAATGGAATAACATTTCTTTCCTTAGTCCTTACAGGTTCGTAGCTGGGACCGAGTTCTGTTGACAAAAATACATTAGTATGGAAAAAAAAAAACAAGTTTTAATAAGATGTGTCACGTGTGCCACATGGGAGAGAAGGAACTCTTTTTGGAACATACCCTTCTCTCAAGCCAGCCTGTCATAAATGGCGTTTTAACAAAGAACCAGGAATACTAGCATGACCAGAGGAAGGGTATAGACACCTGAGAGTCTTAGAGTCAGAGAAAGTCAGATTGTTGTGGCATCTGCAGGCTGACAAAGGTTTCCAGTTCCGGCTATAGCAGTGTGGAGAGGCAGAGGGAGGTAATGCAGAGTGCGAGGTGAGCATGAGGTTCGTTTCCTTGACAAATCTCCCTTTTACTCTCAGGCAGAGAGAAGTTTCTGATGATTGTCAGTGTCTGGGGAAGAATACTTTGGTGTTGGTCATATCTGATTTTCCTTGTCAACTTGACAAGAGTTTCGAATCGCCAGGAACACTGACACAGACCTATATCTCTGGGCGAGCGGGCCTAAGAGAATGGCTCAGCCTTAACCAAAGGGAGTTAACTGAGTGGAGAGTGCCCTCCCAAGGGATGGGGGCTTAGAATTGAAGAGGGCAAAGGAGAAATGCAGATACCCCATTTTCTCTCTTCCCTGGCCTGCTGTGTTGTAAAGTGAGGGGTCTCACTGCACCTTCTTTGCCAAGATGGACTGAGCCTTTGAACTCAAGAACCAAAATCAATTCTTTCTCCTTGAGTATTTTCTAGCAGGTTTGGTCAAAGTGACAGGAAGGTGCCTAATTGTGTTTCCTTCAGCGTAACGATGAGTCATTCTCGTTTCTGCATCCACCTTCATGGGTCCTTCTTCCTTGTTACCCATCACTAGCTTTAAGGGCTATCGTAACCCAGCATGACTCAATCTCAGCTTCACTACACGTGTAAAGACCTTAGCTCTAAATAAGGATACATCCTAAGGTTCCAGGTGAGCATGAGCCTTTTGCTGGTGTTATTCGGTCAGAACATTGCCCAGAATCCCGATCTCTCTGCCTCCTCCTACCCCAGTCCTGGTTACAGTCTGAGAAGCATTTGTAGTCAAATGTATTCATAGTATAGGCGAGGACTCGGGAAGTCCCAGAGAAGATTCTGGAAGACAGGAAAGTTGGGCTTGTCCATAAGGCTCTCTTCCAGAGCAGACGTTCCTAACACTGCACATGCCGCACATCGGAATCACTGTCAGTTTTTAAAGTTCTGCTTTCCAGATGTCAGTAAAGTTTTACGAATGCCATCATGTGGTTTGAATGTGCAAGCCCAGTGCAGCTCACAGCTTCAGGGACTCTCTGGGGACTCTGCTGAGGACACTGCCTGGTGTGAGCTCCCTGCGGCTCACAGCTTCAGGGACTCTCTGGGGACTCTGCTGAGGACGCTGCCTGGTGTGAGCTCCGTGGCCTTCCTGGTGCTGACCACCTTTTGCCAGCTTTTGTTGGCTGCGGAGAGTTTGACACCAGCCTTTCAATTCCGCTCCTTCATTTGCATAGAAGGAGACTAGCTCTGCTATGCCCTTCCTAAAGCTCAAAGTTAACATGGAAAAAGAGAATTTGCATGAGGGGGTGGGTGTGCAGGCCACACACCCACAGACAATTTCATATTTTAGAAGCAATCTTTTGTATTTATTATATCAAAGTAATGTGCTCATCATAGACACTTAAAAAACATAAAAAGCACAGTGGAGGAGCGACGCACTCAGGACTCCTTCTCTCTGGGGAAGGGTGACATGGGAAATGTTCTTTTCATGGTTCTTTTCCATGCTTTTTAAAAACACAGTATATGTCTTACAAATGGTTTCAGTTTCTCTTAGCAACATATCATGAAATACATATCAATGATGCATATCAATAAATACTTCCTGCTAAGTGATCTTTGGGTTTTGAATAACTACATTTAATTCTTTTGCAGAGAACAGCTCATAATTGTTTAATCAAAATGTAAGAACTTTTCTTATTGTCTAATTATCGGGATTTAAAAGAAAGTGGCTCTCATACCTGCTTTCCCCTCAACCCGTGGTCAGCAACCCAAATACCCCCACCCCAACATTTTGCCCCTGTACCCTGCTCTGTCACCTTTACCCCCACCCCAACACCAGTCTATCCACCCCAACACCAGTCTATTCACCCAACACCCAAGGTACAGAAGTTGGAAGAGGCCTTGGACTAGAACTTGTGACTTATGGGAGAACACTCCCTGGGGCCTGGCTTGGGATCATGTAGACCCAGTGCTCTGCTAGAAGAGAGGCATCTTTTCTCTGGCTATTTGCTTTAAAATTGCCAAGCTGCATTTTGAACCCACTGTGAACAGAAAAGGAGGACTGGTTAGAGCTCGTGGGGCAGAGGAAGGAGGCACTTAGTGCTGCCCCCCCCCACCTCTTTATTGGGTTAGAGATGCACGAATTGCCTGCAGCCAAGGGGACGCCACAGAGAGGAGCCAAGTTTGTTCCTATCCAGAAGAAAACTATCTGTACAAAGATGGAACTGGTAGGAAGCCTATTGGCTTCTGTAACACAGGTGGATGGCAAGGGTGTGGTGGCCACAGGAGTGCCCTTTTATTTGAGTTAATTATGCCAAGAGAAACCTCTTACATGCCCTCAAGCATGTGCCCATGTGATCCATGAGGATCCAAGCATGCCATGCCTAATACCTAAAAGAGATGAAGATAGGATGGCAGCAGATAGAGTTAGTATTTTCCCTGTCCCTTGTGCCCCCTCATTGCCCCTGCCCCCAAAAGATCTGGAATCAGAGGAGTTCAGAACATTGAGTCCGAGGCAAGAGGTGACAACTTGGCCATCTAAATCAGTGCCTGAATGCCTTTGACTAAGGTCTTGAAATTCACTCTGAGAATAAAGAGATGTGTTTTGCAGAACAAACAATTGCCATACATTTTTTCTTGTGTTCTAAGTAACCATAAGTTTTATGTTAAAAAAAAAATCAGTGCTCTTCCACTACCTAACAGTTCACAGAATTATGACTACCTAATTTCAAATGTATGTGTGTGCATCTCTGTGCATGTATATGCACATGTGTGTGAGTTCCCACAGAGGTTTGTAAGAAGGCATCAGATCTCCTAGAACTGGACTTACAAGTGGTTGTGAATCACCAGACTTCAGTGCTAGGAACTAAACTCTGGTCCTCTGCAAAAGTATCAAGTGTTCTTCAACCACTGAGCCTTCTCTCCATTCCCATGACAACATAATTTTTATATAGATTTTTATATAGTCTTGATAATATATAGACTCACTCAAAAATATAAAAACGGAGTTTTAAGCAGCTGGTCATTATTCAGTGTTGAAGACACAATGTTCTAGTTACTATTGCTGGCTAAAAGGAAAAAACACACTACCCCAAGTAAACAGCCACAGGATTATATTCGAGTGTTTTGTGGGTCAAAAATGAAGCATAAGGGACGATAGGGTGGCATGTCTCCAGAGTTCTGGAGGCCCTAAGCTAAGAGTCTAAAAGGTTGGCAGGTCTCAAACATCTGGGACTGGAAACATCTGGGGAGGCTTTATTCACATGGCAGGAACCCAGCAGAGATAACTTAATGTGAGCTCATCTGAGACAACTGGCAGTTGAGCATCGATGTGTGGCTCTGCCTTGGAGCTAAGGTGTCCTACAGTACAGCACTGGGTTCCAGAAAGGGTCCCCAGAGGGAAAAATCCAACAGAAAATCAAGAGGGTGACCTTTTATGTCCCAGTTTTGGAAAGAAGTTATGTATTATTACAGCTGCTATAAAACTCTGTCCTGTGTAAGGACCTTATTTTGGAACAGAAATAATGTTAAAATAGATAGAATTCTCAATGGTTGACACAATTAAAATATCCCAGTTAAAGTCAACTCATGCTTTATACTAATCCTCAATTATTAGTGTATATACACATATGTGCATATAAGATGTAATACCACATACATACACTCATCTAGCTCTATCATCCCTATCTCTATCATCTATAGATATATTTTCTATATCACTTATCTATTCCTGTATATCTACATGTGTATATGTGTGTGTGTGTGTATTTCCCAACAACAGTGTTCCAACATGAACAGTCTGTCTATCCTCTGATGTCAACACTCAACTTTGACACTAATTTTTTAAAAAGATTAATTATTTTACATATATTTATCTGCATGTATACCTACATGACAGAAGAGGGCATCAGATCACGTTAAAGATGGTTGTGAGCTACCATGTGATCACTGGAAATTGAACTCAGGACCTCTGGAAGAGCAGTTAGCACTCTTAACCGCTGAGCCATCTCCGCAGCCCCACTAAGTCTTTATAATTATAGTTAGCATGAAACCACAAGCTAAGAGCTCAGTTCCACAAGATGACACTCAGAAGTCTTAGATCCTCAGTCTACCCTCACTTCTGCCTGACTTCTGACTTCTGTCTCCTAACCTTCTTTTTCCAGTCTGACGATTTCCTAGAAAGACTAGGGACTCAAGAAAGCACTTAGCTCACAATGACCCGGTCTCAGAAAGGCCACATGACAGAGATGTGGGCTGAGAGGAGCTACCTTCTGGGCACCTGCGTTTTTCAGTCCAGAGGCTTCCAGACTCTGTTTCCAAGTTGGCCTGCAACCTCACTTGCTAGGCAGGATTATTTGAAGCACTGCCCACTGAGGCTTAACCTCCAGCTCCAGCTTCCCTCCAGTCCTCAGGAGACTGCTGCAAATCCCGTGGGGGGTTTTTCTGAGCAGCAACCCTGCTCTGCCAGTCACCGCTAAGGCACAGCAGCTTCCAAGGCTTCAGTAGCTCTGACGAAGCAGCCAGGGAAAAGATTAGACATACTAGGTAAGCTTGTTGCACTGCAGAATGGTCAATATTTGTATGCGGAATGTGGGGCTTGAGCCTGGGACAGTGGGAAGCTACAAAAGGGGACCTGGAAATAAACACAGTTCTGAAAATTCTGTGAATTAAGTACCTAGGGGACTTAAAGGAAGAGTGACTAACTGCCAGAGGAAGCGTGCGCTTGAAGCACTTTTTTTTCCTGGTAAAGAAGAAATGATTTGCTTGCTCATATTCCCCAGTGTTCAAGACTGCTGCTGAGATGCTGCTGCAAATGTTGGCCTGCATCCAAGGATGCCATGTGACCACCGGAGCGCTTGCTTTTCCCACCCACGTGATAGAAGGTTGGTCAGGGCTGAGAGAAATACCCGGCGAATAGAAACAAGTGTTCTTCCCGAGATGCAGCAAGCATGCAGAGAACCTGCTGGCGTGTGAAGACAGGCTAGGTGGTGCGGTTTAAACACGCAGAGCTGGGTTCCCCTAAGCACTGTGCTCCAAACCTTCCTGGGGGCATCCGAAGCCATTTGCAGGCTGAGGCAGAAGGGTAGGAGAAAGTCATGGGGGTTTTTGTTTAAGACAAGGTGGAGTCAGGCTGGGCCCTCTAAACTCAGGACTGGGGCACAAAGCTGTTAGACAAGAAGGTGAAATGATTTCGTGGAAAGCCATGTGTCTAGTAAGAAAAGACTGGGCCTAGGCACTAGGCCTCTGTCTACTCTGCATGGTAAGGCACCGCTGCTGTCAGAGCCATTTTGCCCCCCCCTTTTTTTTTTCTCCTGCAGAGGCCCTCTTCTCCCACAGCAATACTGGATTCTGCTATTTCTTTTTTTCTTTTTAAGCATTTGTGTGAAGCCTTGTGGGTACTGTATAGTTGATACATTTTTTATCTCCGCTGAATTTCCTGGGCTCAGACCAGCATTAGGCATAAAGCAAGTGACACCTCAGTTAGAAGGAAATGTAAGAGGCACCCTCTTCAGTACCTTGAGTAGTCTGGGTGCCCCACATGGGAAGGATGTCACGTGGCTTAGCTCTGTTCTTCAGTTTCCAGCCTGGATTATCCTCATCCTCGTCCATTGTAGGGCTGAATTTAATAGATTATAAGGTGGAATTCTTATATTTAAAACAAAACCTTAAAATGATCAGTTGGGTTTTTTGGTTAGAAGAGGTTTTAAAACAAATATATTAATCTGTAACTAAAACTAGGTGTCAAATACGAAGGTTTCATTGTTTCTGAGCAAAGGCTCTGGGGGTGGGTCCAAGAGTGAGGGGCTGAGACACCCCCCTTCATCTTCCTGTTCGAGCTTTGGCTTTGCCAAAAGCTGTCTGTCTGAGACCTTTGTGAGCATCAGGCACGTCCGTTGTTCTATGGTGCTGATCCTCCTTGGCCCTGGGCATGTCCTGCAGACTGGACCAGATTGGACCAGATGAAACAAGACCAGACCTGGAAGGTCCAGACCAGAGCAGTGTACTGCACTGCAGAGCAGTTCTGTCTCAAAAGGAGGGAAGTAATAGTGGAAGATGTCTGATGTGGACCGCTGGCCTCCACATCCACTCACCATTAGATGCGGGCATGGGCATGCGCACGCGCACACACCCTAAAACCTAAAAGCAACTCAAATCACAAAGCATACCTAATGGCAGAGGGAAAAGATAACTAGAGAGGGAAGAAAAGCACCCATTCTGTACACTTATTTGTTTACATAAATCTGGCTACCCTGGGGGGAGCACAGCCAAGGCCTGGAGTTATGAAAGAGTTTTTTCCTAGTTGTGGAAGCATTGGTGGCAACGGGTCAGAGACCCACTTCATTGACAGTTCATTCGGAGGAGGGGTCTGAAGAAAGTGCCAAGTAGCACAAGCTCAGAGCCTGAAAGCGTTTTTCTCTTAAGGAAACATTTTCCTGGAAGTGCAGGCTAGATGCAAGAGGAGACATTTGTAGGAGGTAAGAGAGTTCCGTGGTTGCGGGACCAGCCAGATAAAGCTCTTATGTCCCGGGGCCAGTCTGCCGTAGCTGCGTGCACCAGCTGAGAGTGCAGGTTGTAACAGGCAACCGTGGGTGCAGATGTGCACTTTCCAGCTGTGCTTGCAGAAGAGCCATGCTCATTCTGCACAGGTTCACTGATAGCCTAGTGGAGCCCCAGCTCCTGTTGGTGCTGAGGAAGGTACAAAAAGATAACAGAGGGTCCCCCTGGGCATCCTGCTATTCTGGAGCTTGTGATTGAATGCTAGAGACTTCCGGAGCAGACAAAGGAACACAGGCAAGAGATAAGGAATTCTGTGGTAGCTCTGAGGTGCCCTAACCAGGTGACCTAGAAGCATCAGGCATCTCTAGGTCTGCTTCGGCAATCTCTTAAAGGCATTGCACATGTAAGTTCACTGCAATCCCGCATCCTGGGCCACTGAAGAAACATAATAATCTCCTGGGGGCAGAATCATCAATCCTGGACATAAACTCTCATCTCCACAAGTCAAATGAGGCTTGGTAAAGGGAACAATGACTTTGTACATGCTCTCAGATACCTCTCCACTTGAGGGTGTCCTAGGGTACTCCTCCTATCCCTAAGTGGCTCTTACAAATGCTCACTGTCTCTGATGCCCAGGGCCCTGTGCCTAACAGGCCACGTGGAGCAGGCAATGTGATGCTCTCTCCCTGATCCCCCTCCCTGAGCCCCCAAAGCCTCTGCCGAGTATGTGATTGCCAGAGTCTCTGGTTGTATCCTGGAATTGTCTTCTTGAACTGTCTGCTGTAGTCTTTGCGGGGACTGAAGCTTTCTCTGCCTAGTGCTGCCCAATACATTGTGTGTCACTACCCTCTGTGCTATTTCAGCGGACTCCAGGGGAAGTTCTTTTTCTATGCTTTGTTACTTACCTTGTCTTACCTTGTCTTAGAACTCTAGAGACACTTAATCAAAGGGGATAAGAACTGCAGAACCAAAGTATCAGGTCTGATTCCTGGTTTCTCTAGAAGCTGTGTGATGTAAGGCAAGCTACTTCTCCTCTCTGGGTTTCAGTTCCTCTTGCGTCAAATAGAAATGATAATGTTATTTGTTGAGAGGGTTGCCCTGACAATTCATTGAGTTATCACACACGAAATGTTTGGACCCGTGTGTGTAAATGCCCAATACATGTGTGTATTTGCACAGTTCCCGATGGCTAATAGCCAAAGAGCTAGGCAGAGACAGGGTTTATTTGTGTTTGCACGCTAGCTCCTAGCACCTGCCCAGCATGGGAAAGGTGTTCCTGTGATAAATGAATAAATGAATGAATGAGCACACAAAACAAACAAGGGGCCAGAAGGCTGGATGAAGTAAAGCTGCCAGATGAAGTAAATCACATGCCAGAGGCTCCAGGTCTGCTGGTCCTGGGGGAGCAAAGAAGCAGATGTCAGGGAGACCAAAACCACATGGGCAGGAGCACATCTGCAATGTGAGGTATGTTAGCATCAGGGCCTCCAAAGCTGTGATGTCACATGGCTTCGCATGGGCGGGTCTCACAGACCTGTTGCCAGGGCAACAGCCGCCATATTCCCAGAATCCATTGGGCTCACCTCCCACCTTTACCTGCGGCCACTACATCAGAACCCTCCATCTACACCCTACATCACTCCTCCATCTCTCTCTCTCTCTCTCTCTCGTTCTCTCTCTCTCTCTTTCTCTTTCTCTCTTTCTCTTCCTCCCTCCTCTCTTTCTGCTTCTACCCCCCCTCTCTCCCTCTCAATTAAACCTCTTACATGTGGAACTGTTTGGGCCTAGTGTGGTATGTTCTGATGAGACCCGCAGTCCTAACACATCAATATGCAGGCCTGTGCCAAAGGTGTGGAGGCCTGTTTTCTCCTTGGAGGTGAGGAAGGGTCTAAGACAGTCAGAGAGACCTCAGTAAGAGATGGTCTCCATTGTGTGGAACTTTGAGCTCCCTGGACAGTCAGTTGTTCACTTTTTACTTCTGTCTCAATACACACCATGAAACAGAAGTTTTGTTGACTTAGAATTAAGTCAATTGAATTTTCACTCCCCTCACACATGCATGGCAGTTTTATTATCCCTGTTTTTCCTGGCACTGCCTTCTAGTAATACATTTTCTGTTGCCAAAACAGAAAACACATACAGAAATTTGAATGGGCTCATGATTCTAAAAGAGGAAAGGTAAAGGGCCAGGGTTGGCAGCAGGCTTCTTGCTGGCAAAATCCCAAGGTGATGCAGGGCATCTCCAGGCAAGAGATGGGGAACATGCATGTGGAATCTGCTGTAAAGTCATTGTGCTCAGACATGGGGACTCCACCCTAACAACTTCAGCCAGTCTTAGTCACTGCCCACAAGCCACCCACCCGGAAACATCTCAGCGGGTACAGTTCACATGCCTACCCTCTTTGTAACTCGCGGTGGGTTTCACTTTCAGTACTAGAGGCTTGGGGGGATTCAGGTTGAATACTGAAGCATCCTGAGAGCAGCAGGTGCCTTTAAGCCAGAGCTAAGCAGTCAGAGTGGCCACCAAGGGCTCCTCAAGAGCCCTCTGTCTTGCCATCTTGCAAGACGAGAGTTTCATATTGTTTACTCCCCATGATCCTCCATGGAAGCCTAGGCCAGGATCACCAAGCTGGAAATGCTGACCTATGTCTGGGTTCTATGAGGAGCAGTGGCTTGTGGCCACAGCCTCATGGAAAGCAGGCAGCAGTGATTCTCAGTCCGGACATCATCACCCTCCACACTTCCTGGTTCACGCGCTGTGTCATTCCTCAAGAAAATAAACTCATCATCTTCTCCAGGATGAGTTACAGACTTTAATTAGAAGACCCAAGAGAAACACTGACTCTTAGTTGCAATACAACAAAAGAGTGTTAATCTCACTCAGTTTGTCAAAGAAAGACATATTCTTGATACTTGTCAAAGGTGGGAAGGCATTTGTGCTTGTCAGGAGATATATTGGTGGGTCCTGGACACATTGTCCAGTGTTTAATGGATGGTGGGAGAAGGGATCCGTTCAACCCTAACTCCAGCAAAGATAAAAGTCCCCTTTGACTTACACAGACAAAGAAAGTAATCTGGGGCAGCCTGTTGTTAGCCATGCTGCCTCTTGATTGGTGTGTTGGTGGGTTGTTTGGTTGGCTGGTTGGTGTATTGTTGAGTTGGTTGGTGGGTGGGTTGGTTGGTTGGTGGGTTGGTTGGTTGGTTGGTGGATGGGTTGGTTGTTTGGTTGGTTGGTGGGTGTATTGTTGGGTTGGTTGGTGGGTGAGTTGGTTGTTTGGTTGGTGGGTGGGTGGGTGGATGGGTTGGCTGGTTGGTGTATTGTTGGGTTGGTTGGCTTATTGTATTGCTGAAGACTGAACCCAGAACATTTCGAGTGCTACCCATGTGCTCTTCATCTAACCCAAGCCTTTTGTTTTACTTTGAGACAGGGCCTCAGTATGTTGCTCAGGGTGGTATTGAACTAACACTGTAGTGCAGGCCTAAGCCTAAACATTTATTTATTGCATGTACACATGCAGTGCATACATGCATGAGCATATGTACTACAACACTGTGTGGATGTCAAGGGCAGTGTGTCAGAGCAAACTCTCTTGGTTCTGGTGGAGGATGTCCAAGATTGAGGCACCAGGAAATCTGGTGGCTGGTGGGGTTGTTTTCTGCTTCTGGGATGTGCTAATCAAGAGACAGAAGGGTCAAGGACAACCGGGTCCAGCAAGCTTCCTCTATCCCTTTCATAAGGTAACAAATAACCCTTCATGAGGCTCCATCCTGAAGTGGACATAAAGTTTAAACTATGAGTGTAACGTTCACATCATGACACCATTCAAAGAGATCTTTTTATTTACTTATTTTGGTTTGTTTGGTTTATTTATTTTTTTTAAACAGAAAGAGAAAAAATAATATGGAGTTGGGGTAGCTGGGGAGCTTGGGAGGATCTGGGATGAGTTGGGGGAGGGGAAACGGTGATCAGAATGTATTGTATGAAAAAATAAAATAAACACACACACACACAAACACACACATATATATAATAATAGTTTTATTATGTTATGTGTTCATACCATGGTTAGATAGGATTTACCAGCCAAGGGTTTATACGTTAGAAGCTTGATCCTCAGTGTTGCGATTCTAAGATACGGGGCCTCGTGGGAGGTCACTAGTTCACTGAGCTATGCCCCCAGACAGGATTAAAGCAACTCTGTGACCCTTATAAAAGTGAGGCATTACAAGAGTGAGTTTCATACCTAAGTGGCTGTGGTGGTTTGGATGAGAAATGTCCCCCGTGGGCATCTGAACACTTCATCCGAGTGAGTAGTGCTGCCCAGGGAGGTTTAGGAGCTGCGGCCTTCTGCTGGGCAGACTTTGAGAGTGCACAGCCTCACCCCACTTCCGGTTTGGTTTCACCTTTGTGCTTTGAGTTGAGGATATGAGTTTTGTTCTGTCCTTCTACCTGCTGTTTGCTATTATGAATCCCTGCCATGGCAGACTCTTACCCCACTGGAACCATAAGCCTGCCATGGCAGACTCTTACCCCACTGGAACCATAAGCCTGCCATGGCAGACTCTTACCCCACTGGAACCATAAGCCTGCCATGGCAGACTCTTTTGTAAGTGGCCTTGGTCTGGTGTTTGATCACACTCTGGCTTCCTGCCTGCTCATGTGATCATTTCCTGTTCCAGGACATCACCAGACATCAGAAGAAGCCAGCCTAAGACATCAGAAGAAGCTGGCCTAATGTGGTCCTCTAGGCTTGAACACTTTATCTTCAAACCTGAGACCTAAAAGGGATTATTCTCTTTACAGTTACCCAGCTTCGGAAATGTTATCATAGTAACAAAAATGATGAACAGGGACCACATAAGGACATTTTGCCTTTCTCTGTACTCATGTCTGGGACCTCAGATGGCCTCAAATTGATACCTCAGAGCTGGGGTCATCTGGAGGTCCCTTCATTTGGGTTTGTATTACTTCTCTTGTTACTGTGACAAAATGTCTTACAGAAACAACTTGTGAGAGTGCCCTGGTCAGGGTTACTATTGCTGTGACAAAACAAAACAAAACAAAAACAAACAAACAAACAAACAAACAAACCTATGACCAAGAGCTGAGGCAGAAAGGGTTTATTTGGCTTTACACTTTTTTTTTTTTTTTTTTATCATAGTTCACTACTGAAGGAAATCAGGGCAGGACCTCAAACAGACCAGGAACCTGGAGGCAGGAGCTGATGCAGAGAAGTCATGGAGGGGTGCTACTCAATGACTCGCTCCTTATGGTTTGCTCAGTCTGCTTTCTTATAGAGTCCAAGACCATCAGCCCAAGGATGGCGCCACCCACAATGGGCTAAGCCCCCCACAGCAATCACTAATTAAGAGAATGCCCACAGGCTTGCCTACAGCCCGAGGCTTGCCTACAGCCCGATCTTCTGGTGGCATTTTCTCAGTTGTGGCTCCTTCCTCTCAGACGAGCTCAGCTTGTGTCAAGCTGACATAAAACTAGCCAGCACAATTGACTCCATGTCAACTCGACACACAAACACATTAATGTTAAGCCTCAACCTTCTCTTTCTTGTTCATCCACAAGATCCCACATTAATATCAACAATATAAAACATTCTGCAAACTTAAAATGTCCCACAGCCTTACAAAGGGGGCAAACTCATTTTGCCTCACATGTTCAGAGGATAGCACACGTGTCCTGAGGATAGCACACATGTTCAGAGGATAGCTCACATTTCCAGGGGATAGCTCACATGTCCAGAGGATAGCTCACATTTCCAGGGGATAGCTCACATGTCCAGAGGATAGCTCACGTGTCCAGGGGATAGCACACATGTTCAGAGGATAACACACATGTCCAGAGGATAGCACACATGTTCAGAGGATAGCTCACATTTCCAGGGGATAGCTCACATGTCCAGAGGATAGCTCATGTGTCCAGAGGATAGCATCCATGTTCAGAGGATAGTACACATGTCCAGGGGATAGCTCACATGTCCAGAGGATAGCTCATGTGTCCAGAGGATAGCTCACGTGTCCAGAGGATAGCATCCATGTTCAGAGGATAGTACAGGGGATAGCTCACATGTCAAGAGGATAGCACACATGTCTAGAGGATAGCTCACATGTTCAGAGGATAGCTCACATGTTCAGAGGATAGCTTACGTGTGCAGAGGATGTACATCATGGCAAGGCGGGCATGGTTCCATGGTTCCATAGCTGTGACAGTAGGAGGAGCATGTGACAGAGGCTTGCTCACTATCTGCCAACTAGAAGTTAAAGAGATAAAACTGGAACTAAGGCCACACTAGGCCTTCAAAGGCTTTCCCCAGTGACCCCTCTATGAGTCAGGTTCACAGCCATCAGTGTCACCAGTTGAGTATCAGGTGTTCAAACACAGGAGCCTACGGGAGACGCTTTAGATTCAGAACACAGCACATATGAGGCTGATGGCAGCTGAGAGTGGGAACATCAGCTCAGCTCTTGTCTAGTGTATCTGGGCTTCCACACAGCAAAGATGTTCTGGAGAGTGTCTCAGTTCTGAAAGCAGAACTCTTCGGGAGCCTTTTAAGAACTACTGTAGTGGCTGGGCGGTGGTGGCGCACGCCTTTAATCCCAGCACTTGGGAGGCAGAGGCAGGTGGATTTCTGAGTTCGAGACCAGCCTGGTCTACAGAGTGAGTTCCAGGACAGCCATGGTTACACAGAGAAACCCTGTCTCGAAAAACCAAAAAAAAAAAAAAAAAAAAAAAAAAAAAAAAAAAAAAAAGAACTACTGTAGCGAAATTGTTGCATGCTTGTCTAGCAAGCTTAAGGTTGTAGGTTCAATCAACCCCACTTTCACACAGACAAATGTCACAGACTGTTACACACAGAGCCTACCCAGACCCGGTGGAGGGTGGGAACATAGTGAACTGTTTGGTGTTAGCTCAGGATCCCCGAGAGCAAGTTCTTAGCACAGAGGGGATTGATTTGTCCCAGAGGGACAGAGGGCAGGGGTAAAAAACAAGGACAGGAGATAGAGGATGAGAGGGAAGGGGAAGGGAACAAGGGAGAAGTGGGGAGGGATATTTGTCTCGAAGGGACCAAGGATTGCCTCTGGATAGAAAAGAGACAAACATGGCCAATAGGTAAATGGCAAAAAAGGGGAAACCCCGAGTTAGGATGTGCTAAATTTTAGTTGGACATGTTAATTAGGTGAGCCGAAGGGGACTTTTGATTGTTGAACTTCAATATCTTGATAGCCAGACCTTGGTGGCCAGCCTTAGGAGGAGGAAGTGGACAACAAAGGCACACACCTGGGGGACCTTTAGGAATTTAATCCAATGGCTTTTAGCAAAGCAAAGGGAATGAGAGAAGAGCAAGGCCTGCCAGAGCCATGCTCACCACACTCAGGCTAGCCAGTGTCCCTTCATTTCTATGTTTTTGTTTTATTTTGGGATCACTGGGCACTGGGTAAGAGAGCATCGTTCTTTCTGTCTGCTTCTTGCTGACATTTGAGCATCGCTGTTAGGGGACCCAAGGAAGCTGGGTTGTTGGTCAAGGCCACAAAGAGAAGGCTGTGTCAGTCAATGTCCAGGTCCTGCTGGACCATCTGAGGCTAGGGAAATGTAGTCTGTGAGACTGGACAGCTGGGGCCGCTGCTGAAGTCGTTGGAGCAGTCTGTAGTTCATTTGGAATCTGTTGGGACAGATAGACTATGGACAAAGTAAAGGGATTTAAAATTTTTTTTTTATCTTGGTTTTACATTTGAAACTTGTGGGTCATGGCCCTGGTAGTTGGGAAGAGGAGTACCAACACCACAGAAAGGAGGGGAGGACCAGGGGAAGGGGGGAGGACCAGGGAAAGGGGGGAG
>NW_022196909.1:7246333-7249847 GCF_008632895.1 Mastomys coucha
GGAAAGGGGGAAGGACCAGGGAAAGGGGGAGGATCAGGGGAAGGTGGGAAGATCAGGGAAAGGCGGGAAGACCAGGGAAATGAGGGGAGGATCAGGGAAAGGAGGGGAGGACCAGGGAAAGGAGAGATCCCACCCTTAAGAATAGGCAATAGGCAGGAAGACTGTTTATCTGGAGTCTGTTTAAGAGTTCTTAGAGGAGCCAGGGAGACTCAGATTGTCTATATAAGGTTAATTAAGGAGCAAGTTATCTGAAAGCAGGGTCTTGTTGTGTTGGGGACAATATGATTTGAGAAGCTTTCGTGACATCAGAGTAGTTTTCCCTTTGGTCTTCAGGTGGGTTCTGACATTGAAATAGTTTAGGAACATGGATGATTGGGGAGGCTCTTGGCAAACAGTGAGAGGTTTCGACCTGTAACAGGATTTGAGGGTTGGTGTGGAGAGGTTGAGAGAACTTGGCTTTGCTTTCCAACGGGGAATGTGGGATGCTGGGAGGACCTGGAGGCCAGGTCTCCTTTGGTATGTTAAATAGGAACCTCAAATACTTGTCCTGGGTTTGAAACTTCACAGATTTCATGTGGCTTTCTTCTTTTTCTGCAATCTGAAATCTCAGCCCACAGAAGGGCGATGCCCACTTTTAGATCTTCACACTAATTTAGATCTCTCAGAGACCTGGCCGGGTCCTGGTCTCCTAGGTAACTCTAGATCCCACCAAGCTGACAATCATCATTAACGATTGCAGGAGAACAGCTTTCCTTCGGCTCATGGTTTTAGAGGGATTTCAGTCCATCATGGTGGGAAAGACAGAGCTGCACAAATGACGTGGCAGGAAGGGGCAATCAGGCTGTGACTGGGGGAGGGCGGGTATCTTGCCACTACTGACCCCCTTTTCACAGCCAGGCCCCATTTCCAGTGTGATGGGTCCAGACAGTGTAGATGTTCCTCATCTTGTATTCATGCTGAGGCTATTTCAAGTTTAGCTAGAATTTGATCTACTTGATGGGAAAATTACCCAGCTAGCTTAGGAAGCGCCTAACTATTGTACCGACCCCTTTTGAGCTAACCCTTATCTTAGCTTCTGTTAAAGCTGCTTGCTTCAAACTGCTTAGTCTGTGAAGCAGCTGCTAAGTGGGAAGCCTCGTCGAAGGCCCTGCCCTAAGAAGCCCCAGTGTTCTGGACACCCAGGGTCACACCTAGGTCTCTGAAGATTTGGGTGTGGTCCTTGTTAGCTGGAATAAAGACTTTCAATTGGCTATACAGTGTGTCTGAATGGTCATCTCTGGTTGGGTACCCATACTACCAAAGGGATCTGTTGTAGCCAGCGGCAACAATAAGAATGGGTTTTCTGGAATATGGAGTTGGGAAATTGGCAAGCCATTATGTTGCCTTAATCCATGTGGAAGATTCTTAAAAAACTAGACAGCACTCAAGTGTGATCACTCAGCCATCTTTCATTTAATAGTCCTCTTTGTTACAAGCCAACAGGTAGAATAGGTGAGGCAAAACCCCTCCCCCAAGTTCCTCAGCATGCTGGCCCAGTCAGCAGCTCCTTATTCGGTCTCTGGAGGTGGGACTTCCGATGTAACTGGAACCAGGAGAGAGGCGTGGCAAATAGCAGGAGGTGGGCAGAGAGGTGTGGTTGTGAGAGACAGGCAGGGTCAAGCAGGAGGGTTACAGGGATCCACATCACCAGCTGGGCACAAAATGTTCAGCATACGATGAGCCCACGGAGCACTATTCATATCCAAATATGGAGTCAGGTAGAAAGCTTGAACTCAGCAAGCCCCCACGAGTGCTGTCTCAGTAACATGGTGATTTGAGGGTATGTCTCAGGCTACAGGTTAGTCAGGGGGGTCCTGGGTTTACCTAATTCTTAGGGTGGGGTTCTTGCCAGTGATGCCAGTCAGCCTATTTGTGGCATTTTCTTGACGTCACTGTTTTTGTCTGAGATGAAGTACCCGCTCAGCAATACCCCCTCTGTGTTCCAGAAAACGCACTTCCGGTGGAACGAGGATGTCCCATTGCCTACCCTGCCACAAGAAACGCTTGCCTGTGATAAGTCGCAAGTGATTTTTCACAGTCATGTTTTCAAATAAAGAAATGGCTGGGAGGAAACACATCTAACTCCAGGATTCAGGAAGTAGAGGCAAGTGGATTCCTATGAGTTCAAGGCCAGCCTGGTTTAGTGAGTTCCAGGCCATTTCCTGCTACACAGTGAGACCCTGTCAGCAAAAGGAAAAGAGAAAGAGAAAGGGGAATAACAGATGATGTGGGCCCCAGCATTTCCAAACAGAAATCTTCTTCATGTTTGAGGATGTAGATTCCATTTTCTCCGTCATATAGGAATTTTATCTTATTTTTACTTTGAAAACCATGTGCATTGACATGAATTCTAAAGGGATACTCACAAACCTGGAGCGATCGAAAGCCATGATTCCATTCTCTCTGGAGGACCCTGGAGTCTGTGCAGCAGTGGGGTTGCCTCAGCCCCTCTAACAGTGAGCAGGCCACGCTAACCACCACTTCCTCTGCTCCTTCCAGTGCAGCGTGTGGACTTAAAGGAATCTTGAGACTTGCCTGAAAGCCAGAAAGTATTCAGCAAATGGCAGAGGAGGTGGAGGTAATTTCCAGTTCAGATTTCAGACATGAAGGAGAAAACATCAAACATATCATTTAAAAAGACTTGAAGATTTTTACACCTGGGTATTCTTTTCTGGGCACTGAATCAACTCACCGGCATGCTCACTGGAAGAACATTCTGAACTAAAAATGAAGACTTTCTTCAGTGTTAGGCAAAGCATATCCTCATGTGGTGTTTCTGATGGATACAGCTCTAAGTGAGGAAACTGAGTCAGCCAGAGCCAGGCTGCCTCCATGACAGGCTGCAAACTGGCAATTTGGGAGACTAGGCCTAAGTTTCTGTTCTCCAGAAATGAGGACCCAGATCCAGGCACCCCTGGTAAGCCAACCGAAGCTGCGCGCAGCCAATCCGGGGATGCCTTTCCACCCTGAAAGGTCCCCAGAGCCCTAATCAATCACGAAGGCACCCATACTCATGGACATAAAGCCAAGCAAACAAGGAAAATAAAGAAAAATCCCCCACTCCCACCCTAACAAACTTTAAACTGACCTTGCAAAGTCACACCTCTGCCTTCTATCTCCATGCATGGTTGACCCCTGCATGGTGGTCTCTGCAGAATAAACCCTTGGCTGCTGCACACTCTTTGACTGCTGCACACTCTTTGAGTCTGGGCTATCATTCTTCAGGGAATCATGGACCCTTACATACATAGGCTTGGCTTGAACCCCTAAGGAACACCAATGGTACCATTGGCGCCCTCTGACTACATGATTATTCTTCAACAGAATAATTTATTATATAATAATAATTTATTTACTTATTTTTATTAGATATTTTCTTTATTTATATGTCATATGATTTCACCTTCCCCAGTTTCCCCTCCAAAAAACAAACAAACAAAAACAACAAAAACAAACCCCTGTTGCCTCCCCCTCC
>NW_022196909.1:7250118-7251482 GCF_008632895.1 Mastomys coucha
TATAGTCCTTGGTTGGTGGCTGAGTCCCTGGGAGCTCTGAGGGTACTAGTTAGTTCATATTGTTGTTCCTTTTTGTCAGGAGTTAGAATCCTCATGTTGGCTGGGGTCAGGCTGGTCATTTATTTATTCCTAACTTCCGGTAGTAGGGGCAGTACACCTTCAGACCTATAGTACATCTGTATGCTTCCAGCTGAGAACAAGTCCCAGGGCCACTCTGCTCTGGTCTGTCCAGTATAGACACCAAGTGTCTACTTCCTGTGTTTCTGGAAGCTGCTGCCACAGTCCTAGGGACCAGGATCTCTCATCAGAAAGAGGAGTCTTCACAGAGCCCAGAGCCAAGGGAGATACTCTACAGTATGGACAAGGAGAGTGGAGGAGAGCTGCACTGAGAGAATGGCAACCGTCTGTCTGTCTGTCTGTCTGTCTGTCTGTCTGTCTGTCTATCTGTGTGCCTATCCATCAGGCAATCACAGTGTTGGTTGCAAGTTCTAGATTACTTCAGCTTCAGATGAACTCCATTCTCTTTGGTTCTCACATAGTCAGCTCTTGTATGCCAACCTCTGAGGACACAGACATGTAACCCTGACACAACTGTGCCAATTCTAGGATCAGCCCATGAGAGAAAGTCCATGCTGACACTGCCTGAATGGCCAGGATCTAGAAGCTGGATAGATCAGAGACTTCGTATAGAACCAAATATAGATGACAACAACAATAAGTCAATGAAATGATTCCTAATGATATTCTGCTATATTCATAGATTGGTGCTTTGTCCGGTCGCTGTTGGGGAGGCTTCCTCCAGCAGCCAATGAGAGCAGATGCAGAGACCCAAAGCCAATCACTAGACAGAGCTTGGGGAACCACGCAGAAGAGGTGATGTAGTAGCCAGAGGGGTAGAAGACCCACAGAATCAACGAAACAGGGAGTATAGACTCTGAAGTGACAAGCATGGGGCTGCATGGGTCTACGCTAGGCCCCCTGCACACATGCTGTGCTTGTTCAGCTTGGGTTTTGGTTGGACTCCGACTACTGAGAGAGTCTTGGACTCTTTGCCCTTACTCATGCTACCCCTTTCCTCCTATTGAGTTACTTTGTCCAATCTTGATATGACGGTTTATGCCAAGTCTTATTAAATCTTTTATGCCATGGTCGGTTGATAACACTGGAGGCCTGCTCTTTTCTGAAGGGAAACTGAAAAATAGTGGATCTTGGGGGGAGAGAGGGTACTAAGAGGAGAGGAGAAAGGAGAGACCACAGTCAGGATGTATTATATGAGAGAAGAATAAGGAAAAAGAAAAACTGTAGGATGCCGTCCCGCAGCTTCCTACTAGCGTGGGTTTCCACGAACCGGGAATGTGGGAGAC
>NW_022196909.1:7255014-7280663 GCF_008632895.1 Mastomys coucha
AGACTAGCTGTCAACTTGTAGTTTCGGTTTGAGAATCTCCGAGAGCACAGCAGGGCTTCCCACAAAAAACAAAACCAAAAACTCTCTCCGAACATGCACATATACTACAGCACTAGTCACATCCTAGTTCAGATTCAGTTATGACAACCTACTATCTTAGTCAGGGTTCTGCTGCTGTGAACAGACACCATGACCTAGGCAACTCTTATTAGGACAGCGTTTAATTGGGGCTGGCTTACAGGTTCAGAGGTTCAGTCCATTATCATTAAGGCGGGAGCATGGCAGCACCTAGACAGGCATGGTGCAGGAGTGTTGCAGGGAATAAAAAATTGAACCCACCAACTCTCCACGGAGTCATACCACGCCCCTGCCACCTGCCAACTAGACCACAGGACTCCTGGCAGGTCATCTCACTTGGTGGTCTCTCTGTGATCTATCTCTCCCCCCCAAGTTCATCTCGCTTCTACACAACACCCCACACACCCCATGATCAGCCATCTCAACACCCAATTACCTGGTAGAATCACAACTCTTAATGCTTAATTAGCCAATTAGATTTATGTATCAATAATAACACAATTTATAAGATGCCAATACAATAATTTCAAAGCCAAATGATAAAACCCTCATCCCAATATTGCTAACCTTGTGAAAATCTTAACTACTTGTGGCTATTTAAAACCACATGGGATCAGGATCTTCTTGTCCGTCTGCCTCCATGTTGGTTTCTCCTTCTCCTTGTTCTCCTGCAATCTCTCTGTCTCCTTAACTCCTAGCTCCACCTCCCTTTTCCTATCCAATCACAGGCCTCCAACTGCCTGAATGCAATTGGACAGGGAAAATCCTGCAACAGAGGAGCTGAGAATTCTACATCTTCATCTGAAGGCCACTAGGAGAAGACTGGCTTCTAGGCAGATAGGATGTGTGTCTTAAAGTCTGCACCCACAGTGACACACCCACTCCAACTAGTGCCACTCCCTGGGCCAAGTACTGTAGTGGGGTCCAGCCGGCTGGCGGACCCTCACTTCTGATAGGTGCTCTTGGACTGGAGATTATTTGGGTACCTGTGAACACAAGCGGGTAAGAGAGAAAGAAACACACCAGGTAGCTGCATCGAGAGATGTGTGTCTCCTTTACTATCGAGAACTGGGTTTTTATGGCACAGGCGGAATCGAAACCAAAACCATTCTTGGTTTTTAGCATAGACGTGACAACAGGGAAATAGCACCCCAGTCTGTACACACAACCCCTTCAACATAGTTCTAGGCAGGAACGGCTGAGTTTCAAAAAGTTTCAGTTCCTTTGATGTTCAAGCTTCAAGGTCCGCGTTTGATCTCAGGGGCCGCCTGCGGTGATTCACGCCACAGGCAGGTAGTCTAAGCTCTGGGCCTGTTAGGCCTTTCTTTCGCTTTCAGAATCCACAACAGGGCAGAGCGGCAGAATACCACAAAGTACATAGAAGCCACCACACCTACCCTCTCTGACACCCTTTCTCTCCTTCCTACTTGCCCCAAGGGAAGGCTCCTTGACCACGATGCTCTTTGTCTTTTGTCCCCATCAGTCACCCTTCATATCTGCAACACCACATGATCCCACCACAGAAGGCTTTCTGTATTGAGTTTCCTTGTGAGAATTTGTTACTTGGAATGATGGTGAATGGGAATTCTTCGCATACCCATATAATCCATTCTTCTTAATCAGCATGAATGCTCTCCTGCTCTAAGGGGCTCTCCTTAGCCCAGAAAAATGTCCTAACCTTGGCCTGTGTCTCTTACCCAATATTTCATAGTCTCTAAAGGGGCATAAAATAATCATTGTGGGACCTTCTTTCTTACATCTGTCCCAGATGTATGGGGAACATTGATATACAAAAGCTCTATCAAACACTAGGAGTCTACTGACATCCCAGGGCCATATGTCTGAGTTGAGACCCCTCCACTCTGAGCATTCAGAATCTTTCTTGAGATTGGCTGCTCTCTTCTGCCTCCCCTAGTTTCCCAATAAGCTACTTCTTGTTGTTTACTCTCCACCAGAGAGATGGGGGCTGCAGTATACAGGCTGAGTCATGTAGACATCTCAGACTTTCAGCAAAATATTCCTTGGCTGGGAAATTTCACACAGCTTTTAGTTTCATAGCAATCTCTGGGCCAGGAATTCTTCTAAACATTTTTTTTTTCATGAAATAGCTCTTTTAATCTTCAATATTATACAAATGCAAGCAATACTATTCAGAAAGTGTATTATCATATGTCATTTAATAGATATAGAGAACGAGGCAGAGGTACCCCTCTGCTCAGAATTTCTTGTTCACCGTGTGCTGAAACATGAACTTACAGGCAGTTTTTCTAAGTCCAGCCCTTAGCCAATTAGTTCATACAGATGCCAATTGACACTGATACCAGGAGACCCAGTGTCATCATAGTCCCCGTGAGAGGAGGGTTCTCATAGGCCAGGTAACAGGCAGAGTCCAGGTCACTGTGAAGCTGAGACTGTAATGGTCACTTAAGTCTCCAAGGTAAGTGTGGGCACAGGGTGCTTCTACTCACAGCTAGCTCTAAACCTTATCCATGGCAGCCATCTCTAATGGAGTGATTATTAAGAAATGCTTAGTCTAGCATGTAAAATTGTCTTCAATATAGGCAGAAATTTGAGCTTTTTAATTAGACTGTTAGAATTTTTTTAATGTGGAAGACTCTCAGAAAATTTATAGAGACATTTGATTTAATCCTAACCCTCATGGGGAAATGATGAATGGATTTTTTATGGTCTGACCTAAACCGATTATTAGAAAGGTCATATGCTTCCATTTACTAAATATTTCCTGTGAACAACCTGACCTGTGAATTTCTCTGAAGATACAGACAAAATTAAATGTCTTATTGGATTGAATTAAAGATGACTATATAATCAGGGGAGAGAGATTCAGAAAGTATTTTCTAAATTACATGTGATTGGCCAACATGTGGTATTTCTTCTCAAATTTATTTTCCCAAGGAATTGGGCTCTTTTAAGGCAGAACAAAACTTAACAAAATTGTTATCAGTGTTTCGTGGCAAAACTGAGCACAATAAACAACTAAATAAATGTGTATTAACATGATCCATATTTGAGTTTCCCTGTTGAGACATCCTCAAATATAAATTAGAAAATATTTTGAAAATACGTTAAGTGTTCTTAGCTGGGTATGTGACACGTGCTCATGATCCCAGCACCCTGAGAGGGTGAGGCAGAGTGTTTGGGAGTTTGAGGCCAGCCTGGGCTACATAGTGAGAACCTGTCTCAAAACAATAAATAACATGTTAGCATTGTTTATACAACTTATACTGCTTTGGTGACCAAATCCAATGAAAGTAAAATTCTATATTCCCTGATTCTTTTGATGTGATAAAGTAAGTTGTGCTGTCTATAGAAATATCTTTCTCAAGAATAGCAGGTATCTGGTCTACCTTCAAGTACCCCTGGGTAGTAGTAGTCTACAGCAGACGTGGGGTGGGATTAAAGAAAAGCGAAAATCTTTCTGGTAGGTCTTTCAAAACAGGAATAAGTTAGTATCCTTCTAAAGGAGTTAGCTCAAAATCAAGAGGATGACTCAGAGCCCCTGCTGGGCCTAAGGTTCCAGAGACATTGCTGCCGGGCTGGTCCTCCGTGACCTTATTGATGGGCATCTCGGTGGGCTCTGGGTTAGGGAGATGAGTGTGAATTGGTCAGTTCTCAGGTGCTCCAGCCTCTTGGGACACAACAGGTAACTCATGAGTATAGCATATGGTTAATGTGAGTGCCCAAAGGACAGCACGTCCAGTCATGACACTCCTTCCATGACAATGGGCCCAACTCTACACTTGAGCACAGTAAATCTGCTATCTCCACAAAGAATCACTATGCAGCTCTTGCATATAGAGGAATTCCTGAGGCCTGTCCAGGGCCCTCACAAAAACCATTTCCGAAATGATTCAAAGCTATCATTTGACTTTTTCCCTACCACGTTGACATTTGTCCTCATAGTGGAAATGCAGGAGTTGGGGCTAAAATTGCAGAAGTCTTCACACAAACCGAGGTAGGGCATCAGACTACAGACAGCACACTCCACCACCACCCAATGCAAACTAACTCGGTTAAACAGCTGCCTCTGAGTCTAGTCCTGAGAATATTCTGTGAGGCCACGAGAGGTAAGCCTACAGAGCTCCCATGCTGACTAAGTACATCAGCTGCCTTCAGAATAACGTGAGCTGTACAGGAACCAACTGCTTTTTCATAGAAGACCAGCTTTACCTGAAAGAATAATTCTCAAACTCGAGTTATTCAGACTTGGGTGTTTGGCAGCCTTCTCTAGAAAATGAAAAAAGTAAGTCTGTTCATTACAAAGAAAGTTGGAACTATTCCTTGCCAATGATAAAATGTGAGCTCTCAAGCAAAGACTTGGAATTTGGAAAGCTTGTATTTAGCACTATGAACCTGGAAGCCTCCCAATGCTTAAATGGGTTTTTTAGACAGCTGATTGGCTAGACATAAATCTGTCAACATTTGGAAGATCTGCACAGTTCAGTGAACCAATATTTTCTGAATGATCAATGCACAGTGTCACAAAACCACACAGGCAAAAGGTCTATTCAAAGTTGAAAACCAACTGATGGATTTTAATGTCACAGCCCACTGACAAAGCTCCAGAGTTCACCAGGCGACCGGCCTTGATGAGGTGGCCACTTGAGTTGACATAGTGAAAATAAAGCACGTGCTGTTGTTGTTAACACATGATGAGTATACTATGTTACACTTCTAAATGGGTTAAACAGCAGCAGGTAAGGGCCTAAGTGGGCACAAGCTCTCTGAAGGTCTTAATAACTTGTGATTGCAGGGCGCCAGGGGCACTCTATCCTCTTCATGGTCTACGTGCCTCACGTTTCTCATGTTATTCCTGACTTTGCTCACTACCTCCCTTCCTTCTGCCACCATCTTCATGTCCAGAAATTCCTGGTAGCTTTCAGGACACCATGTCCCCAGCTTAGGTTATACCCCTATTTCTACCATCTCCAGGAGTGTCTTCTATGTTACCCAAATACATAATTTTTAAATGATCTTTTGAAAATCCAGATTAGCAAATCTCTTCCTGACTACCCTAGAAAGCGGGCCAGGAGTCCTAGACTGCTTTCACATCTGGCTTGTAGCCCAAGGCTCTTCAAGGAAAGAAATCATTTCCATCACCCCAACAAGTCCAGGGCAACAGCTGGTCTGGCTCCGAAGGCTGCTGGTACCCAACGTTCAAGCTCAGAAAGAGCAATTGAGAGGGGCATGGCATTTCCTTCTCCTGTCCTGACATAATAGTCAGAGTCAAAAGTGAGCGTCATTGACAAAGCAGAGGAAAAACACTGTGGACAAGCCAGTGGCCTTGCACTCCACACCTTAGCTATCCACTAGACATACGACACACACACAAACACACACACACACACACACACGCACACACATCATACATACATACATGCATACATACATACACATACAATATACACACATATCTCCTTTTAACTAACATGAGTGAAAGATGCCCACAACAAATTTAATCATGAGCCCCTGTCCAGAGGAGACTACCCAGAGACTTATCCAGTTATAATTAAAGGTGATACTAATTGTTGGAGTCCAGGAATTGTCTCATAAACTACACAAAAACTGATCTCAGTCAGACAGGGATAGATTTTTGAGTACCACCCCAGAACTGGTCCACCAGAGCCATGGTCCAGACTGGGGGACTGAACCACGAATCGGAGTCAAGATCCTACAGAGTTTTCAAGCCCTAAACCCACAAACATTTGTGCCAAGTTATTTCACCAATCAGGATTTAGGGATAGGTGATTCCCTTAGGAATGTGTCTTTGTTGTACACTTATCCTGTGCCCATTGGTTGGGGTATTCAGCTGTGGCAGGGGACTTGCCTTATCTAGTATTCATGTCTTAACTTGCCAACTGGGCTGTCAGTTCCCAGGGAGGTCTTGGAACTTAAACTTTACTCAACCCCTATTCAAAATGGAAGTCTTATTCCAAATAGATTTTTACACTGGTGCAGTGTCTTGCTTATGTCGGAGGGGTCCATCCCAGGACCAGCTTATAAAAGCAAATATCATAAAAGCTCATGCACAGGTGCAGGAAGTGCTGCTGGGTGGTTGGTTCAGGTCCAAGCTTATTGTGGGTAACTACACAAAGCAGGTTTACTGACTGCCATTGTGATTGGTTTCCAAGGGCACAGAACATAACAGAACATGTAATCAACTTGGCATTAGAAAGTTTCCTAGTAACAGCAGGAACATGAATGGCAGACTAGCCAGATAAGTTACCTAGGTCTTACCATTTTACCCATCTAGGCCCTAACATTTTACCCCGGTCCTAACAACTATGATGGTGCTGCTCCTAGAGTCAGGACGTTTGCATCAGTTTAAGGTATTCTGCAGCCTTGGGGCCCGCCCAGTGATGCCCTGAAATGGCAGCCCAGTCATCTGTAAGGTAGGATGTTGAGGAGATGGGAGAGAGGTGCTGGATGAGACAACTTGGTTTTGTTGATTCATATTGTAAGTGAATTGTATTGGAGAACTGCTGGAGCTATTTGGTTCTTAGTAGGGAAACAAACAAACAAAAAATAAAAGACTGGCAGAGGCGCACTCCTTCTCGACAGCCAATCCCATGGCACTAGTGTTTGTGGTCCTCTCCACCGTCGTTATCTGTGTGTGTTGCTCTAGCATTGACCAGAGACTAGGTACTGCTTTGTTTAGCAAATGCTATTGTGGATTGGCTCTAACACTTGTATTATGTTAGTTGGGTTCCCAAATCTACACGGGAATCCGTAAGTCTACAAGTAAGATGCTGAGGGTCCCTGTCCCTAGTTGGTTCTGATTGGTAAATAAAGTTGCTAGTGGCTAATGGCTGGGCAGGTGTATACTTCCTCCAGTCCCTGCTCTGCCAGCTAAGCTGGCCCACCTAGGGTGGAGTTTTCTGAGATAAGAGAACTGCTGCTTCTGAAGTTTCTTACAAGGAGTCACCACCTGCTGCTTACTGAGTCTGCCTGCCTGGCGAGTTCCTGACTAGCAACAAGATGCTAATGAGTTGACGAGATCCTGGCACTGAGGGGGGTGGTTTCCTTTCCTATATATACTGAGTCTCTTAAGTAAACATCAGACCTTGATGGAAACTTTGTCTTGGTCTCCTTATTTCTCTCGCAGTCCTATCCCCTTCTCCAAGACCCCAGCTTTTCTTTCAGAAACCCGGTTTGCATGACTGCTGGCAGCCACAGGCAAGGAAACAGAGGCAGGAAAGAAAAAATGCCAGGCCAGGAGAGGAGTAAAGGCCAGGCCTTAGAAACGCAGAAGAGAGCATACCGATGGTGTAAGAGCTGCGGAAGAGAAGCTAGCCCCAGCCTGTCCCCCATTGGGTCTATGGCAGCAGAGATGGAATATAGATTTTAGTAAGCAATAAATCAGGAAAATCAGAAAGGAGGTGTTAGCCAGGTGGAGGATTGGCAGTGGCCAAGCCATTGAGCTGTTTAAGGCATATTAAAACATAAGGCTGTGTTTGTGTGTCTTTCATTCAGAAACCCAGAACTTTGGGGCGGGTAGCAAGGAATGAGCATGAGTGCCACCGCCACGGTTGCCACTGCCACCACTGCCACTATCAGGTTGATTTGAGCAGGGTTAACTGGCAACTACAACAAAATTCTGTTCCCCATCCTTTCCCTCTCTCAATAAACTAAGGCAAGGCATTTACTTTTATGGAAAAACAAAACAAAACAAAAACAAACAAGCTTTCAACCTCTAGGCGTCCATTTAGGTTACAATTTTTATTAACCGGTTGAAAGTTCCATTAGAGTCCACTCAAGTGTGCTAAGGCAGGGAGCGTACAGAAATATTTTGTGTGTGGGAAGCAAACATTAAGTGACAGCTCACTGTTCTTTACTAATAATCAACCTTCCAAGCTCTACAATGGAAAGGGGCTCAAGAGTCAACTGAAGAAAGTTACCACGTGTGGATAGAGACACGTGGCCTCTGCTACCTGCACACCAGAACATGTGCAATTTCCAAATAACCAAGCACTTCTCCCACCGAGAAGGCAATCTGCTTCACTAAATAAGGGAAAGTGATCATGCCATGCTTGCCAGAGGACTCATCTAGCTGGAACAACTGGTTAATCTGTCAGGCCCAAGAAGCAGATCTTAACTGATCAGAAACAATTGGAAAAGGCACCAGGGAGCAAAGGTAAAAAATGAGAATGTGATTTTAAGAAAGCCCCCACTGGGACAGGAGAACTGCTCCCCCACTGGGTGCTTAAGCAGCCCTTCTGACCAGCCAGCTCCCAAGGCACAGCGAGGGGGACAGGCTGGAGGCCTGTCCTCCAAAGGGACAGGCCATTCTCACTCAGCATCTGGCTAAAGCCCCAGGAGAATACTCAAGAGCTGGGTGAAAAAACTTCCCTGCAGAACAGAAGTTAGAGGGGAAATTTTTGACCGAATCTTATGTTCAAGTGACAGCTACTTTATCCTCACGTCAGGGAATGACAAAGTATGTGGACTCTGACCAGTCAGTTATCTACGGAGGAATGGACTCCACAGAGTCATTTCAATTTACAAAATCTGGGCTTAAAGTTATTTCGGAGTCGGGGGACAAATCACATTTGTAAGATTTTTCCTCATGGCAAAGAATGACTTTTCATGATAGAATCGTTTGCCATGGATGTATCTAGTCTTGCCAATGGCATGGCAGGGAAGGGGATACTCGGGAAAGTCCAACCAAGACAAACGGATCTCTTGGTTTGGGCAAATGAGATGTGATTCTTTTACATCACAGTGGCATCTAGGAGAGACACCATGAGACCATGCTGAAAGATGGGGTTGGGAGAAAGGATATGAAAGGAGGGGCGTAAAGACAACTCACTCACTGACTCCTCTCCATCGGGTGCACATACACCTTCCCAGGACTCCCTGTGACCGTGTGAACACTCTGCTGCTGTGGATGGAATTATGGTCAACATATAGTGTTTATTTCATAGGATATGCCCATTATTTGATGAGATTTTTGATTGGTGATCCTCTGTTACAAGGCTCATCTAAATTGCTTAACCTATGGGATTCAAATCTATAGAAACATGTTGAAATGTGACTAAAGCCTGCTGGAATGGGCTAAGAAGTCCCACATAGCAAGCTGCAATGACTGTCCTTGGGTCCTACATAGCAAGCTGTAATGACCACATCCTCAGTGACCTTTTGAGTGAACATTTAGTGACCATTTTCATTCTGATAAACACTGAACTCCACGCTTTAATACATTTCCACTTTTTTTTCTCTCTGCAGCTATCTACACTAGATGAGAAGGCAGCCTAGAGATGCTACAGTAATTGCTTCACGTCCAGTGGAAGCCAGAGTCCATCTTCCTAAGCACCATACTTTTTCTCCCTTTGGGTCTACGAAGACAGAAGTCTGTATTTTCTTTGCTGTATGGGCTTTTCAGTGTGTTCAGGCACACAGTCACTTGGTTTACAGGCCCCTTGTGCTCATTAACCTCTCTATTGGGGTTAAATGCTGTGCCTGCTTAGCTCTCATTTGCAAAGCATCATCAATTAGCTGAGGCAATCAAAATCAGCGGCAAAAATGATAAGACACCATCCTGTCACATCAGAATCAGGTTAGCTCATTTGCCTGCCTGCTCCACGGCCAGTTTCACAGCTAGACAACTCAGTGTTACTCTCCCTGACTTTTATTATTGTTTGCTTGGGGAAATTATTGTGGATTTAACAACTCAGGAGGCTGAGGCAGGGCCACCAAGTTCAAGGCCAACCTGGTTTGACCTAGAACTTGTTTCAAAATAAAAAGTTAAAAGAGGGCTAGGGATATAGCTCAAAAGTAGAATGCTAGTCTGGCATTTTTGGCTTGTTTTAATTTTCTTTCTCTTGTGATTCTGTGACTAAAACCTTTATGATACTGTGACTAAAACTCTTATGATGGCTAATCTTGGTTGTCAACTTGACATACTTAGAAGGGGACCCTCAGCTGAGAAACTGCCTACACCAGGTTTGTCTGTAGGGCACTTTCATAACTGCTAATGGATGCAGGTAGAGCCCACAGTGGGCGGTGCCATTCCTAGGTAGGTAGGCCTGGGCTATATGTGGCCTCTGCTTCCCTTTTTTCTCCATGTTTCTGCCTTAGTTTCCTTCAGTGATAGACTATGATCTGAAAGATGAAAGAAATATTAGAACAGGTCTTAAACATTTCAGATCGGGTTTAACTTTTGAGCTATATCTCCAGCCCTCCTTCAACTTTTTATTTTGAGACAAGTTCTAAGCTGAGCATGTTGACCTTGAACTTGGTAGTTCTCCTGCCTCAGTCTTGAGAGTAAATTGGATAAGAGGCCTATGCCACCAGGCCTAGCTTATTTTCCCCATTTTACAGTAAAGCAAGTCGGGATCAGAGAGGTTACAAAGAGAAAGGTTCTAGATCTTCCGGGAACTTAGGATCAAGCTTCTCCTTATCATTATTAGGTGAACCACCAGCAGCCAAAGACATATTAGAAAGTGAAGGTTCATGTCTGCTTTAGGACTGGCAGCTGAGCAGCAGCTCCAGATTGTTCTGTGACCTGGGAAGAGGCACGTGGGAAGCCACACAGCCAACAAGCTATTGTGCAGAGATGCAAACTGCACCAGTACAGAATCCCTCTTCCTCTGTCATTCTCTAATCTCATTTCGTGATGGTGTCAATCAAAAACATCTGCTAAATGGGGCTCCAACTTTATCTGCCATGTGAAACCTCCCGAGAACCCAGGGTGCCAGAGCTGCTGTTATACTCCTTCGCGGGCTAGATGGTTCAGGTCTCTTCTCTGTCACTTATGGGAGTAGGGGCTTTCTGGGAACTGAGACATTTGAAATGGCATCAAACCCTGATGACAGACTGTCTGAAAACTCTGCTGCCATGTTAGTGTCTGCCTCTGTGAAGTACTAACCAGATGTGCCCATCCCCTGCCTCATTTCTAAATGTCAAATATGCTATACAACTCTGCACCACAAAGTTGTTAGAACAACCACTAAGGAATTATGTTTTAAAATGATGTGTAGGGGTGGGGTGGGGTGCATGTGAGTGCATGTGCCGATGGAGTCCAGAAGCGGGCTGGCATCAGGTCCCTTGGAGCTGGGGTGAGAGCTGGTTGTGAGCTGTAACATCGGTGCTGGGAACTGAGCTGAGATTCTCTGCAAGCCTTGTGTACCCTGCCAACGGCCCACCTCTCCAGGCGATCAGATGGCTATTTTTAATGTTTTCTTTTTTACGTAATTTCAATTACAGAGCTCTCAGACTGGTGGAAATAACCTGGTCTCTCCTCAGACTTGTCAGTTTTTAATATTTCCTCTACATGCTTTGTAACATGCTGTCTGTCCTCACTCTGTTTAGGATGGTACTTTGTTGAGATCTGGTCTCTTTATCCATAAACATGTCAGAGGATATTTCCTAAGAACACAGATTTCTAAGTAAGAAAATATTTTTTCCATCAAAATATAAAATTAACATATAAGCCAACCAGACTAAATTTAAAACGGCAAGTATAAAGAAAAGTACATTGCTTATTCTTTCTAAGAGAAAATACTTTAGGTTCTTTTGTTTCTGGGCTATTCCTAGACCTTGCCATAACTCCTGGCACACAGCAGATGCTCACACAAGTGTATCAACTTCATAAAGCAAAATTTCATGTGACATTTCATAATGTGAATTTTTCCTAAGATAAGTCAAAAGCAACAGAGGCAGCCATTTCTTTATTACATGTAATTAGTAATTTGCATGGTACAAAGGGGTCAAAAGTTTTGAATACATAAGATTTGGATGGATTGATTTTTAAAGATTTTACTTTTCTTATTTTTACTGTGTATACACATACATGTGTGTGTATGTATGCCTGTGCATGTGTGTGTGTGTGTACCCACAGGCACCCACTTGCATATGGAAGATAGCACTGGATTCCTTGTAGCTGGAGTTCCCAAAGGCTGTGCTATGGCGCTGAGGACCCAGAGCCTCTGGAAGCACACATCCGTTAGCACTGAGCTACATCTCAGGATCCAGGGCATACCTTCTCACAGAGGACACTGTCCTCGGGGCTGTCTCTCTCGGAGCCATCTTTATAAGTAGCGGTTCCTGATATACTCCCGGTACATGGCAGTGTCTTCTTTGCCAAGGGGCTGCATGACACCGTGGCTAGCCTGGATATGGGCCTGGAAGATCTCTATGGACTTTCTGTCTACTCTTGGGGGCTGAACTTCATAAATGTTGTCTTGTGAGAAAGCTGAGATGGGAGTTCTGTAAAAGACAAAAGACAGGGCTGCATTATAAGAACCACTCACCACAGCACGGGCTTCACCAACCAGAGGCAACCTCTGCAGTTGTTACTGCCTGGAAGGTCGAGGGATAAACACTGCCTGGGAAGCTGTCCATGATGCCAGGCAAGGCAGAGGTCCCTGTCCCTTATAGCATGCCAGCTCTATGGTTGTGTGTCCCTCTGGCTTCCACTGGAAGCTTCAGGTGGTGGCTATACCAAAGTTTTGTTCCTTGTCCTTGGAGACACTTGTTTTTTAAAAAGAATGAATAAGTAGAAATCAGTGTGGGAGACAGTGATAATTGTGCCCAATGGGTTTATGGCAGTGAAGTGCCTGCTCAGTGCAGTGCCTGGCCCAATGCGAGCACCCAGTAAATAAGGTTCATGGTTCATGTATAATTCCTTACTTGAAGTTCCAACATTTTAAAAGCTTTGACAACCAAAAGCTATATTGCCTGAGACATCCCGGCCACCTAAAACACTCTGTTCTCAGTTCCTCCCCATTCTACAACATGCACGTTAACATGTCATACATCAGACATGGCCTTAGATCATACTGAAGATATTAGTATAAGGTGACTCTATCTTGCTAACACCCACTTCTTAACTCTATAGTACATCTGGCCTCTGACTTAAGGTAAGGAACTGTGGATCTGTGACGGACAGTTCCCTTCCTTTCTGAAGCACTCAAGAAAAAGCCCCCACCCTCCACCCCCGCGCCCTGCACCTTGAGAGCAGCACAGAGGAGCCGGCCCTGGAAATGTGGGTGTGGGTGAGCAGGGCCCGAGGACATGAGGAGAGCTGTCCCTGCCTCCTGCCAATGGCAGCACTGGGTGCCCTCGCCTGAGCAGTGCTGGGGAGCCTGCCCTGGATGCTAGTAGGCTAGCCAGCTCAGCTACTACTCAGGCCCAGAGCTTGAGTGAGCCCATCCCCAAATCTATATCATCTTCAAATGGTTGGGATGTGTGACAGGGACAGCCCTGCTGATCCAAAACTCCAGGATCTTCATGACACAGGGCAACAACAGGATAAACTGGAGGGGGCCCGGTGAGGATCCAATATTGCTGGTGTCACACAAGCCAGAGGTCTCGAACCAGAACAATGACTTACTGCAATGAACATCTGGAAATGAAGATGTGCGGACAGAGGGAGTTACTGTGGGATGCACCATGACACACTATAGCCTCCATGATGAAATCTTTCTATGCTTTATTTCTTTTTGGTAGTGGTTGTTGTTGTTGCTGGTGGTGGTGGTGGTGTGTGTATGTTTGTATGTATGTGTGTGTGTTTTACTAGGGGGTGTTGCAAAGACAAAGGGTGGGGAGATGAACGAGACTGGGCTGAGTGAAATACAACTCATGAAGAATAAATAAAAAGTTTTAAAAAATTAAAAAAATAAAAAAAGAATTCTAATCCATCCCTCGAGGAAGGCACTGTCTCCAGAAAGGCCTTGTCAGAATTCATCCTGGTGGTGTCGATTTACAGCTATCTGGACACCCACTAGTTACTGCATCCTTAGCCAGGGGCAGGCAGGCAGGCCCTCGGGGATGAGTCAACTAGCAAGTCAGAATTGACACAGAGGATGCGCGCGCGCGTGTGTGTGTGTGTGTGTGTGTGTGTGTGTGTGTGTGTGTGTGTGTGTTCATGGGTGTGCTCAGAAGGTCAGAGAGAGTCCACTGGGGAGGAGGGATGAAAAACTAAAGACACGGTGAAGGACATGGACACAGGGTGACACACTATCATGTGACCATCCTCCAAGACGCTTCTTCACACTCTGGCAACATAGACAACTTTCTGCTGGGCAGGGGCCTCAGCCTTGCTCCTGTGGGCCTGGGAGGAGTCACAGAGGAATGGGATATTTGCTTAGCTGGGACCCTGGAGCTATGGGAGGGGTCTGTGGGTAGCAGTGGACATCAGAAGCAGCTGGAATGGCAGCATTCTTCTGGGATCTAGGCAGTGTGGTAACATGAAGCACAAGAGCTCTGTCTCCATAGGCTGTGCTCCACTTAGATGTGGACTTTTCTCACTCTTCTAGAACACCATGAAGGTGCAGACTGTGGAGAAACTGCTGGCTCTGCAAGCAAGAAGGCCACAGTTCAGAGCCCTAGAACTTCATGAGTGCCAGGTGGGCACAGATGCACTGTTCTAGATTTGGAAAGAAAAGACAGAGGGCCACCTCCCCCCCCCCGACCCCCACCCCTGCCCCCAGAGCAAGCTGCCTGGCTGGACTAGCTGTAGAAGTGAGCTCTGGTTTTGATTTCAAGCTCCTGCCTCAAAGAATAAGATTGAAAAGTGATCAAGGAAGATTCCTGATCCCAACCTCAGGCTTCCACATATATGTGCACATGTATGTGCATACCTGAACATACACATGTGCCCCCACACATGGAAACATGCATATACCTAAGCTTATACACCTAAGAAAGAAAGAAAGAAAGAAAGAAAGAAAGAAAGAAAGGAAAAAAGGAAGGAAGAGAGAAAGGAAGGAAGAGAGAAAGAGGTGGGGAGGGAGGAAGGAAGGAAGGAAGGCAGGCCAGCAAGCCATCAAGGTGGCTCACTGAACTTCGCCTTTGTGTATTAACACACGCCATCCCATGATGGCTGAACTTTGTAGGACATCTCACTGAAATAAAATTAAACTGAAAGGGAATAGTCATTCAAGAAACTAAGGTACTTGCTTGTTTGTTTACTTGTTTTATCTCAGGATAATGTGCTTCAATTCAAATTTGCATACAGTTTGTGACACACATGTGCTCTCATTTTAAAAGCATTCTAATGATTTCACATATCTTACTGAATCCTTACCAAAGTAATAAACCTCGAGTGCAGAGTGATTCATTTAGGGTTAAAACAATAAAAAGTGGGCTGGGGAGATGGCTCAGTCAGTGAAGTGCTGGGGAGACGGCTCAGTCAGTGAAGTGCTGGGGAGACCTCACTAAGTGAAGTGCTGGGGAGATGGCTGGAGTTGCGATCAGAAAGAGACAGGCAGATCCCTGGAACTAACAGGCCAGTCAATGGGTGAGCCCCAGTAAAAGCAAGGTGCAGAGCAACTGAAGAAGACTCTTGATGCCAACCTTAGCCTTGCACACATGTGCAAACATGGACAAACATCTGTCTCTTTGTCTTTCTCTGTATCTCTCCCTCTCTGTCTCTCCCTCTCTGTCTCTCTGTCTCTGTCTCTGTGTCTCTGTCTCTGTCTCTCTCTCTCTCTCTCTCTCTCACACACACACACACACACACACACAAACAGAGAGAGAATGAGGGGATGAGGGAGGGATGAAAGGCAGAAGGGGAAGAAAGAAGAGCCAAGATAAAGGACTCCTGAGACAGCTAAATCTCTTTCTATGCCAGCTGGCCAGGCCGTGCTTCGCAAGACAGACACAGGTTCACTGAATGTCTGTGCTTAGCACATTATTATGGTGGGTGGTTGAGATTATACACAAATCTATTCATAATTTTGCCTCAGAACAATACTGGAACTCTACAGTTAATTTAATTCAAGACGAGCAGCAAGGATTCTTGAATGGCTGGTTGTATTCAGTGCCAAACTATTTTAAGCAGGCCCTTCTATAAAGTGGCTAGCTCCATTAGTCTTCAGAGATTGCCATCAAGTCAGCTACCATAGCAGCTCTTGGACTCCGCCAGCAGTACACGGCCTCTCGGAGCTCTCACACATACATCATAATATTTAGTGTTCACATCTGCTCTGGAGGAGGGAAGTGCAGATTTTCCCTGCTTATCACTCAGATGAGCTATCTGTAACACTAAGCTGATGGTCCCTGTTCTCTCCTTGAAACTTGACCTTTGCATGGAACCGCACGCACATAGCAAGCCTGGAAAGAATAGCAGACACCCAATGGCTGTTCAGAGACACCATCCGGGAACTAAAACCTTATGACCAGCATAAGAAGAGACCCTGCCGTCCCAGGGGTAGTAGGGCCCGGGCAACCACAAATGGGACCATGTACTTCATCCAACATCTTTAACTTCTTATCAAGAAATAAATTGGGAGTCGGGTGGTGGTGGCGCACGTCTTTAATCCCAGCACTTGGGAGACAGAGGCAGGATTTCTGAGTTTGAGGCCAGCCTGGTCTACAGAGTGAGTTCCAGGACAGCCAGGGCTATACAGAGAAACCCTGTCTCAAAAAACCAAAAAAAAAAAAAAAAAAAAAAAAAAAAAAAAAAAAAAAAAAAGAAAGAAAGAAAGAAATTGGGAGTCCTCCCTCTGCTTCTCAGAGCCTGATCCCAATGAAAGCAAACTCACAGAAAATGATGGCAAACTCCACGGGCAAAACATGCCAACCCCAGCTGGCATGGCTTTACCAAGCAGCAGGTAGGTCCGCCCATGATACGAGTGCTACATTGAACAATAAATCTGTGATGTTAAGATAGTCCCTGCTGCATCTGGGTCAGAATAAAGCTCAGATATCCCCAGGGCTGCTGCGAAAGCGGGGAGCAGGGAGAAATGGATTCACAACCATTGCTTCTGGATCCAGTCTCAGGGAGCCCCTCATATACCTAAGCTGTAGTTCAAGGTGGCCCGGAGATTCTCGGCTCCTACACTAGACCTACTAAGTCAGAACATCTGAGGGGGAGGGTAGCTGATGAGTCCACCGGATGATTCTAACACCTGGGAAAGCTTGGCAGCTTCTGGTCTTTCATGGCCACCATCAGTTATATAGATGAGACATGTAGAATGCTAAATACTAGCTTGCTTAAATTCTTACAGTTCTGGGAATCAAACTGAGGGCCCTGGACACCTTAGGCAAACATACCACTCAGCCATACTCTAACTACTTAAATAGTTTTGTTTTTAAACTTATTATTGATTCTTACGAGTTTCACATTGTGAAACCGAATCCCACTCATCTCTCTATCCCTTCTAATCCAACTTTGTGACCTCCCCACAAAATAAAATAATAAATAAATAAACAAAACATAAAAAACATCTCATCGAGGAAGTTGTAGTGTGTTACATGTGTTCTACAGTATTCACTTTTGTCCACACGCCTTTAATTGCAAACATCCATTGCAATGAATCACTGGTCTGGTTCGAGGCCTCTGGCTTCTGCTACACTATCAATACCAGCTCCTTCACTCGCTCCGGCAGTGCACAGATGGGGTAGATGTTGGGGTGGGCCAACTCAAGGCCCTGGATGGGTACCTGGGTGGTAGCTGAGCTGGCCAGCCTGCCAGCTCTCCTGCACCCGCACCGCCAGGGTGAGCTCTTCAGCACTGCCTGGCTAGGAAGGAGAGGGGTCAGCTCTCCTGCTTTCATATCCTCAGGTGTGGCCACAACACCTCATGGCGGATGAGTGGCAGGGACAGCTCTCCCATGTTCGGCTGTGCTCCCACCACCAGGGCCAGCTCTACTGTGCTACCCAAGTGAGGTGCAGAGTCTGCTCTCCCAAGTTCTGGAGCCAGTGAGGAGCAAGGCCAGCTCTTTCCAGCCCTTGGACATCAACCTGGTCCCAGACCATGGGCAACTCAGACCAGGGACTTTCATATGGTCTTTAGTTGGTGATCTGAGCCACAAACATGGCCCTTAGCAGCACCGCAGCCACAGACTTCACCATGGCCTCGGGTGGCACCCCAGGCTACTCACAACCCCTCTTCACCCTCGCCTCCCAGTTCCACCTCTCTTCATAGCATTCAAACCATTCCACTCCTCTTTCTCTCCCCTCTGTCCACCATACAATTGCACACTGTAATGGCTCCTGCTGTGGGCAGGCCACATAGCTGACAGGACCTGGGTGTCTTCTACTCGCACACACTGTGAGTGGGCCTCTGGGTGTTCCCTAAATACTCATATCTTGTGGCAGCAGTCTGGCCAATCTTATTGTGTAACCCAGGCTAGCCTCAGATGTCTGGATTCTGGAATTACAGGGGCATTCCACCCACCGTGCCTGACTCAAGCAGGCTACTGAACTTCTGATCCTACCCCCTCCATGTCCCAAGTGTTAGGAACACTGAACATTTCTAAACATGAATTTCCTTTTAAATGACAAAATACTACCAGCCCTACACTGGAGGGCACAGTTTAATGATTAAGACATGAGCAGCAATAAGAGATTTATCTCTGATTTTCTAATGAGGAGGATTTATTTATTTATTATTTATTTATTTATTTATTTATTTTTACTTCTTAGTTGACATATGCATTTCTGAAGTGGGAAAGAAAATGAAATCCATAACCCTCAGAGGCTGCTGGACAGAGATGGAGGGCAGTTAAAGACCAGCACTGGATGGATAGTCTCTTATCACAGTGGTAGCACTGGTTGCCAGATTAAAACCAAACCAAACCAAATCAAACCAAACCAAACCAACAAAACTACCATTTAATACCACACACTTCTTTTATGGAGAAATTTCTTTTATGGATTCCAGTAGAGAGACCTAGCTTATTAGTGCACTTTGATGACAAAAAGTAAATAAAAAAATGTTTAAAAAAAATCAACACTTGTCTCCTGGGCATGAGTAGAGGGAATTTATTTCAAGCTCCTCATAGCCTCAAAGGGAGAAGTCTAATTGCCCTCACTCAAATGCCAGTTGTATTTTTGGACATAAAATATTATAATTACATTGCAGACTCTGGCAGGGTGTTCTGTATCCCCCAAGGAATGCAGTCTTATTTAGGATAATGTATTTGCCCAGTTCTTTACGGGCTGCTTAACTCACATCACTTGGTGAGCGCTGTGGCAGTCAGCCCTGACTGCGGCTCTCACAGCAGAGGAGAAACACTGCAGGCAGAGTTCATTAGATAGCAGATGTCTGTGAGAGAAGTCCTTACTGGGGCCCTTTAACGCCCTTTCTTCAGGGAGGCTGCTTAAACACAGCCATTTCGGATAAGAAGAGAAAACCCTGCACCTTATACTGGAATTTGGAACTAATGTTTGAGCCCTGTAGAGCTTAATCCCTGCTAAGATAACTTTTCTGGCGTGTGCATATTGAATAACCAGTAAATGGTCACTGGCTTGGAGCTGAGATGTTTTCAGAACTCGGTGACATCATGAAGATTCATGGTTAGCAGTTAAACTACTAGACAAAATTTGGTGGTTAAACTATTAGACAACACTTACACAATTTTAAGAATCACACTATGTGATTCTTTTTGGTATGCTAAAATCTTATACCCTTGCTTTGATCAGTATTTTTGCATACATCAAACCTCATGTAGCATTTTCAGAAAATCTACTAAGAGTTTGACTCATAAGATCCACTTCCCTTCCCAGTACTCTGCCTGTTGCACTATGGTTTTCTCATAGTAAACACACAACAGCCTCAGACTAACAATGCAGTGGCACCTGCACCGGCATCGGCATCTGCATCGGCATCGGCATCAGCACCGGCACCGGCATCAGCATCAGCATCAGCATGATCCCTGAGAACAGATTTTATGGCTGCATGCTCTTCCTGTCTGAGCTTCCTCACAGCTGCAGTACATACACAGTAAGGCACACTATTTGACCACAGAGCTATGGCATCTTAGCCTCTCCCTTTAGCCCTTTATTTTGTCTCTGTAGAGAACCGTGGTTTACCATTGACCCTGTATTTTACATCAGTGTCTATGCTAATCAGCTTACAATGAGAGGAGGGTTTACTTTGGTTCACAGGTTTGAGGTATTAATCCACGGTCTCTTGTTCAACTGCCTCTGGGCCTACAGTGAGGCAGTGTGCCCTGGTAGGAGTGAACGGTGGGAACAACTAGGATGCAAAGAGAGGAAGAAGAGAGGCAAGGGTCTCAGGATCCCCTTAGGGGTGTGCTTTCCATAACCTAAGTTCCTTACACTTGGCCACTCCTTTATGGGCACCACTGCCCCTCAGTAGTGCCACCAGCTGGATGTTAAAACATGGGCTTCTGGGGTCACTTGTGTAAGCCACAGGAATGTTTCTAGTCATGTTGTCTAAAGCTCATCTCTACTATGTCCATGCAGATGACACTCTGTGGGTTCCCACTGACAATGAGATCTAGTTTTACACAAAAAGCTTAAGCTGTTAATGGCTCCTGCATTCTTTCCTTGAGCATTTGAAACACATTGCTCTTTTCTTCCTGGTATGAAGTACTGTGTCCACTACGCCTTGCAGCAGCCTAACCTTCTTTCCATAAGAAGTCTTTCTGTGTAGGTGCCTAGACGACACTCTCCCCTTCTGGTTACACTGCATCTGGTTTTGCCAATGCAGGCTGTACTCTCAGGTCTTCCATGTGCTCCAACCACACTGACACGGAAGGAAGGCTGCTATTCAAGAGAGACCTTTCTTTCTGCACCGCTGATTCTAGTAGCTCCTTCTCTTTTAAAGTACCTGCATATCCACTTTAAACTTTTGCCTGTTGGCAGCATTTAACACTTTAAATCTTCTTTGCGCCTTTTGTTCTGAATTTGATATTATTATTATTTACAGGTACTTATTTGTAAATACACAATATCTACAGCTCATTTTGAATGGCTCGTTGATTGTCTATGAGATGTTTCTAGGCTCTGTGTTCTCTTGTAAGCACAATTCTACGTAGGGTGGCCTCTGGCACTCTCCTGTTGCATACTCTATGAGCTCCCCTGAGCCCCCGGGGGGTGGGAGGAGACTCAGGAGAGCTTCCCTAACTCTACAGGACTCCCATTTCTTGTTTCATCAATATGTACCAAGGCAAGTCAGCTTGCCCTCTGAGGCTTCCTTTGTGCTTAAATTCTTGCATCTTTTTATTTCTTTTTGGTTTTTGAAGAAGGGTCTCATGTAGCCCAGGCTAGCCTTGAACTTGCTATGTGGCTGAGGCTAGCCTTGAACTTGGTATGTAATCTTGAATGCTCAATTCTTCTGTTTTCATCCCAAGTGCTGGGATTGCAGTCACATGCCTCTGCCTGTTTCCCCCATCTTTACTGCCAATGTCCTGCTCAGTTTTGACACAGCAACAATTTCTCCTCAGATTGTCACCTTTCCAGGAGACGAGCTTCACTTATTTGGTTTCAAGAGTTTAGTGATCTACCTCAGCTTCAAGCCTTTGAGAACTCATAAAGGGCGATGGACACAGCTGGTACTGAGCTGGTTAAGCCCCTCCCTGTATGAGCAGCCACACCCACTGTCATAGTTACGGTTTTACTGCTGTGAAGAGACACCATGACTAAGGCAACTCTTATAAGGACATCATTTAATTGGGGCTGGCTTACAGTTCAGAGGGTTAGTCCACTGACATCATGGTGGGAGGCATGGCAGCATGGTGCTGGAGGCACTGAGAGTTCTACATCCCGATCAGCAGGCAACAGGAAGAGAGAGAGAGACACTGGGCCTGGCTTGAGCATCTGAGACCTCAAAGCCCGCCCCCTAAGACACACTTCCTCCTAATAGTGTCACTCCTTATGGGCCTAGGGGGCCATTGTCATTCAAGCCGCCATGCTCACATCACATGCTAACTTCTAAGGTACCTGTACTCTTAGATCCTCCTTTTCTGAGCTTACCAGAGTCCCCAGTGCTCAGCACAAACCCTGGCATTCCACTGTCTGCCTGTGTTCTGAGATTTGTAGAACACCCTGCTGTGGAGTTCTGAGGCGAGTGCTGTCCACAGGTGATGCCATTGGGATGTGTCCTGTGTTAAAAGGCTTGGCTTCCAGCTGATGAGCTTTGGGGAGGTGACTATGAGGGCTCCGACAGAATCTCTGACTGACCCACTGATAGATTCATCATAATTTGGTGATGTTAATTGGAGAGAAGTGGAATACAGGAGGTGTAGCCCAATTGGAGGAAGCTTCTGAGGGGCAGATCTTGTCCTGGGCTCTGCCCCTGCTATTTCTGCCTCCTGCCTGCCGTGAGGGGAACTATCTCACCCCGCTACAATGCTTTGGCCTGCCACAACCCAGAAATAATGGAACCAGCCACACATGGACTAATAATTCTGAAAGTGTGACCCCCAAACCAATCTATCCTCCTTTTGAATGGTCTCCGTCAGATATGTGTTACAGAAATCACTAGTTGACAAACATCACTAGTTTTACTACCCTACTATTTATGCTTTTGTATGAAGATTCAGTGATAGAGAGTTTTAAAAGATGGCTCAGTGAGTAAAGGTGTGGGTTGAGCAGCCTGATGGCCTGAGTTTGATCCCTTAGAACCGCCATGGTGGAAGAGGGCTGAGCCCCCCACCCCCAAGTTGTCCTCCAACCTTCACACAAGCGTAGTGTTTATTTTCCCTGCCACCACAATGCCTGCGAGCAGACAGCAGTCTTTGGTAGTAGGTTACGAGGTCACGCGCAGCCGGATGAGGAGAGCTGTACATGCTCAGAGGACTTGGGCTTTAAAGTTCTACCCTAACAAAGAGTGGGCAGCTCGGTGGCTAGAAGGACAGACTGACAGAGCACAGATTAGATTCTTCAGTATTGACTCTTCCAGTATACCAGGGTCACTGAAAAGAAAAAGGAAAAACAAAAACAAACAAAAAACTAAAAGCCGACCAACCTAGGTATTACATGCTGCTTTGATTTGTAACTGGATCACACAGAGGAACTGTCTACTCTGTAGATAGAGGCAAAGGTAGCTGCATTCTTGACTTGGCCAGAGCAGCAGTGAAGAGCATAGAGGCGGCTGGTTTTGGAGCCAGCAGCAGGTGCTGTGACAGCTAGCTCTCTGACCAAGGCAACGTGGCAGTCCCTCTGACAGCCTGCCGTATGGTTCAGGGAATGACTCCTGGAAGTCTGGTTTGCAGTCTGTTTCTGCTGCCCTGCCATGATCCAGAAAACCCCAAGCCCTGGACTAGGTCACTCTTCGACTCTGCCGAGAGCAGATCACCACGCTTTCTGTGACTGACTCCTGCCCATCAGAGCCAGCAAGACAATAAAGGACACCAGCCACACCCCGCCCCAGGCTTCTTATCTCAGCTGCAGCAGGTACCAGGTGACTCCCATCTTTAGGCAGACACATGTGTCTGTTTCCCCAAGGAGACAGAAGGGACAGTCTACTTCTGGCACACACACAAACGGCAGTGGCAGTACTTCTTATATTCAAGCCACAGCCACTGGTATTTTTGATACTCTTTTTATATTCTCCTGGAGAACTCTAAAATTAAAATGTCATCTGTATTCTCTTACAGAACTTCTCTGGTGTCAGAGAAATGAGGCACGATGATTGTTTTCTGACCTGAATCAGGTAAAATGCTTCCAACTTAGGATGCAGTTTGTGAACAGCATGGCTTCCCTCCCACTAGCTGGACATTATCTACCATGTATAAATGTGAACGAGCTGCTCTCTGCCTCAGCCATGGTTATTATAAACACTGGGGGAGTAGCAGTGATACTTGGCTGGGTCATTTTGAGGGTTCTAAGGGGAAGACCCAACAGCTATTTAATGAGAAAGTGCTTGGCTTTGAGCCCTGCAGGCAACAGGGGTTGGTCATCTTGCACAGGGTTGGTCTGTTCAAAGGGGGTACTTCTGACAGCAAAGGACAGGTGGCATCAAGCATAGACAGGTGTTTTCAAAGGGTGAAGTATGTGATTGCTCCTGTGTGGAGCTGGGTTCTCCCTCAGAGCAACAGGTCACCTCTGAAATGCAGGCCATTAGGACTTGTGTCCCCTATGTCCTTGCATTTCCTGGAACAGCAGCAGGTGTGGCTTGTCACCCCTAGAAACACAACCCAGTGTGTGCAGAAACAGCATGTGTCATGCCTCTCACGTGCAGGTGACAGGACCCTGCTTGTTTCCTTGACACCAATTGCAATAATCAGCAGCAGGACAGCAGTTAAGGTCCCATGAGGCTTCAGTCTAACCAGATCTCTGGAACCCAAGAACTGGGACAAATTAAATTGTGGTGAACAGGATGCTCCTTCAGTGTTGGGCAGAGCCGCAGCCCTGCTCTCCCTCACCCCCCTACTTGAGCCAGCACCGAAGCCATCCCATGGACAGACTTCTGCATACTGAGGCAGTCTCTGACAGCCTGAGGGTGCCAGAACCCATGCAGCATAAAGGTACACAATGCACTGGGGCAGCGGGGGTGAGTACTGGGCACACTTCAGATGAGGTGGGTATCCTTGAGGCCGGTGACTCTATAAAGGAGCCACAGCCTGAATGGACCGCATCTGTACTGGGGACAATCCTGGATGAGGGATGATGGGAGATTCATTACATATGAGGACTAACCAAATAAGTGGTAACAGGAGTCAAATTCTCTCTATTGGAGAAGTCTAGAATAAACAGCAGACACTTTGTAATTAAGCACCATTACCAACCTATAGATGCAAATGTATTTTGTTTGTATCTATAAAGATATTGGATATTTATATTACATAATTAAAATAATATATAATATTCATATATGTATTTCTATATATAGTTTTACATACACACACACACACACACACACATACATATATATCTGTGTATGTCAACATGGCATGCTACTTGAGTTGGCCTGGGATTAGTGACCCTTCAATGGCAATAGGTACACCTAGTGCCCAGATCTTGGCTTTAATATGATTTTTCCACTAAAAAGAATCAGGGACCCTTGGAAAAGTGACTGATTTCAAGGCTAGGACAGGCAAAGAACATGATGAGCTCAAAGCATCTTGTGCCAGAAAAGGCGGAAGATGAGGACATGTCCAAAGGACACGGGGACAGGCTGAAGGGACTCTGGTAGAGCTGGGGACAATTTGAGTATCAAAATGAACAATGGCAATGATGAATTATATCTCACTGAATATAATACATCAAGATCTCATAGTGAGAAAAATAAACATAACGACAAAGTGGATGGCTTGATGAAGAAAGGCTAGTTCTATAATTTCAAAGCACCTTGCTAAAATATTCATTAATTAAAATAGCAATTTCACAGTAGAAGGGCTCAGAATATACTACTTTAGTCGGGAAATTGAAATAAGCTATTTGAACTTGTATGTCATCTGATGCAATGAAAAGTCACACCATGTATATAATATTTCTGCCCATATTCATGATGTACCTTAAGCCGACAGACATTTACTCTGTCTTAGTATATGGCTACTCATAAGGAACTAGTCAGGAACTTAGGAAGGGCCTAGTTTGGTTCTGGCTCAAGGTCTCTCACAGGGCTGCTACCAACTCAAGGCTTCCTTGGAGTTGGGCATCTGATAATCTAAGCTTATTCGCTTGGGTGCCATGGTCGGATGCTCTGGTGTTTTCTGTGTCTGTGCACAGGGCTGCCTCCAGTGTGATAGTTCGCTTTCCCCAAACCGTGACCCCACAGATCACTTTAGAACCCAATCATTTCTCTTCTATGCACTTAGCTAGTAACCTGGATTTTAAATCACCCCAAAGGCCTGTGTTTCAGAGGCTTAGGTTATCATGTGGGGTCACTACTAAGAGGTGACAGAACCTAT
>NW_022196909.1:7280786-7284473 GCF_008632895.1 Mastomys coucha
ATGTGGGGTCACTACTAAGAGGTGACAGAACCTATCTCCAAAGGCCTGTGTTTCAGAGGCTTAGGTTACCACATGGGATCACTAAGAAGAGGTGGGATCTAATAGGGAATTTGGGAAGCTGGATGCACAGCAGGGACTGTGCAGCCCCAACCCCTTGCTGTTGCAGCAGGTCTGCCCGCCACACTCTCCCGTCACTATGCTCTGCTTTGCTGATGGATCAGGAACTGGAGCTTTTCAGACTGTAAGCCAAAGAAACTTTTCTCTTGACAAGTAAATTGTCTCAGGTATTCTGCTATGGTGATAGAAAGTTTGGCTAAACACTGATTTGTTTGAGTTAATTTTGTATCCAGCCATTTTACTGAAGTTGTTTATCAGGTCTAGGAGTTCTCTGGTGGAATTTTTTGGGTTGCTTAGGTATATTATCATATCATCTGCAAATAGTGATATTTACTTCTTCCTTTCCAATTTGTATCCCTTTGACCTCCTTTTGTTATCTAATTGCTCTGGCTAGGACTTTGAGTTCTATATTGAACAGGTAAGGAGAGAGTGGACAGCCTTGTCTAGTCCCTGATGTTAGTGGGATTGCTTCAAATTACTCTCCACTTAGTTTGATGTTGGCTACTGGTTTGCTGTATATTGCTTTTACTATGTTCAGGTATGGGCCTTGAATTCCTGATCTTTCCAAGACTTTTATCATGAAGGGGTGTTGGGTTTTGTCAAATGCTTTCTCAGCATCTAATGAAATGATCATGTGGCTTTTTTTCTTTGAGCTTGTTTATATAATGAATTACGTTGATGGGTTTCTGTATATTGAACCATCCCTGCATCCCTGGGATGAAGCCTACTTGATCATGATGGATGATTGTTTTGATGTGTTCTTAGATTTGATTTGTGAGAATTTTATTGAGTATTTTTACATCAATATTCATAAGGGAAATTGGTCTGAAGTTCTCTTTCTTTGCTGGGTCTCTGTGTGGTTTAGGTATCAGAGTAATTGTGGCTTCATAGAATGAATTGAGTAGTGTTCCTTCTGTTTTTATTTTGTGGAATAGTTTGAAGAGTATTGGTATTAGGTCTTCTTTGAAGGTCTGATAGAATTCTGCACTAAACCCATCTGGTCCTGGGCTTTTTTTTTTTGGTTGGGAGACTTTTAATGACTGCTTCTATTACTTTAGGAGTTATGGGACTGTATAGATGGTTTATCTGATCCTGATTTAACTTTTGTATTTGGTATCTGTCTAGAAAATTGTCCATTTCATCTAGATTTTCCAGTTTTGTTGAATATAGGTTTTTGTAGTAGGATCTGATGATTTTTTTTTAATTTCCCCAGTTTCTGTTATTATATCTCCCTTTTCATTTCTGATTTTATTAATTTGGATACTTTCTCTGTGCCCTCTGGTTATTATGGCTAAGGGTTCATCTATCTTGTTGATTTTTCTCAAAGAACCAGCTCCTGGTTTTGTTGATTCTTTGTGTAGTTCTTTTTGGTTCTACTTGGTTGAACAAACTAAACCCATGGCCAGCCTACAAAACAACTAACTGTATTCTTCAAAGTATCAAGGTCATAGAAATCAAGGAAGTGTGGTGGTGTATTCAGAATAAAGGAGACTTTAACGACTTAAATGCAGTGTGAGGTTCTAGGCTGGACCTTCTCCTAGGCAAGGATGTTACCGGAACAACTGTGAGGTGTGAATGAAAGAGCAGCCATGGGCATACACCTAAGCTCCTGTGAGCCATCTAGTGTGATCTGTCCCACTCAACCTCGCCCTACTCCAGAGCCCTTCCGCTGTGGCTCTCACCACCTTCTGCTTGCTTCTTGGATGTGCCAAGCTGGTTCCTGCCTACTCCTTAGTGTATGCTCTCTCTGCACTGAACATGTTCCAGTCATCTCATAGCAGACTTCATATCTCAGATTAGCTCCTTCAAGAGATCAGCTTTGTGCACACTCAAATAATCCCAGCATTTGAGAGGCAGAGGAAGGCAAAGCTCTGTGAGTTATAGGCCAGCCAAGGCTACATAGTGAGATCCTGTCTCAAACAGACACACAAAAACACAAAACCCCAGACTAAACAAACAAACAAACAACCTAAAGTAGTGCTGGGCTCTTGCCCCAACCACTTTCTCCCATTTCCACAGTTTGCTAGTCTTCAAGGCATTTGTTCCAAGATGAATTGTCTTTATGTATGATGTTACTGATTCATCCTATCTGCACGCCCCAGATCAGAAGGATGCTGAAGGACTCAGATGGTTTGGAGCTTTACTGTCTGCCCAGTGACAGAGCAGTACCTGATACATTGTAAGTACTTAATGCATATCTAGTGCATAAATGCACTGCCCACTTTCTGCTTCAAGTTGTTTATAATCCCAGCTAGACTTGTGGCTGTGATCATGACAATTATACATTTTTGGAAATTACTTTTATTTCAGATCACTTTGCCCAACCTCAAACCAAATGAAGAGATGCTACAACATTGCCCCAAACAACACAGCTTTCACTTTCGTACTCTGGGTAATGCAAGAACATGAGTCTCAATGACAGAGACTCTCATATCGTCATGAATAGCACTAACCACCACAAAGATTTTCTTTTCAGGAATCTTAAATCTTCATCCTGATATGTTCCACTTACTAGTCTCCAAGTCAATGTAAAAACTCTGCTTTACCTCACAGTGATTCAAGCGTTACTCAAGGAAACGATCACATGACTTTTAATCCTCTTTTCTGAGATAAGCACCCTGGGCTATCTCAATATGAAAAATTAACAAGCTGTGAGCATGAGAAAGGGCTGAAAAACTCTAGTAGCCTGGTTTGAAAAAAAAAAAAATAAAGCCTTCCTGGGCATCTTATCTGAGAGCTACAGGATGCGCGTCCTTGTGCTTTCAGAGAACACGGTCTCATTTCTCAGGGCCATCTTTCTGCTGTCTGGAACAGCTTGCTTCTCTGCCCCATGCTCTTTCTGATACTGAGCGAGCTAAAACATTCACAGCCAGTCAGGCTCGTAAGCATCCTCCTGGAGACTTATCATTTTCCAAACACATTTGTGGCTCTATATTTTCTCTGCTGAACACATTTTACATTCTAATAAGATGAGAGAAAACCCAGGTGATGTAATGGTTCGCTAATGAGCTTTGTGGCTGGCGCTCTTTGCTGAGGGCACTAAACAACTTACTTCATGACTGTCCTATGAGGAGAAAGTCATTTTCATTATCCTCTCCTTTAGGCTTTCATTGTGTTTGTGGCGCAGAAGGGTCTGCCTCTGTGGTCACACAGACAATATTTTAGTGACAATCAGCATCGTCTCCTGCATCTTGCATAAGAGAGAAAGCCATCAGTGGGTATTACTGAATGAAGGAGTAAGTGAGTAAGAAATGCATCAGGAGCCACAGCTCATAGAGCTGATGTTCTAGCCCAAGCCCACACTTCACAGAGGGAGCCAGGCTGAGACAGGCAGGATTCAGTCAGCAATGGCAGTATGGGGTCAGCCCCCAGAGTCCAGACCCCCAGAATCATGCTGCCTCTCTTAATGGACACTTGGGCAAACGAACTGCAGTTAACTGACCATGCATGGAGGACTTTGTTTTAACTTGTGTTTAAGAACTAACTCACTGTGGTGGTCAATAAAGCCTACCCCTTCTGGGGCTGCAGGAGGCTAGTGAAGCCACTCTGCCGGGGCCCTGACTGTGACTC
>NW_022196909.1:7284483-7290321 GCF_008632895.1 Mastomys coucha
AGAGGGGGAGGAGGGAGACAGTAGACGATTTTACTGTTTCAACCAGAGGGCTTAGGTGCTTTGGTAACTGAGTCTAAAAAGTCCAGGGAGCTTCGGGAGAAACTTTAGAAACAGAACATTTGCTTCCTTTGCTTTGTAAACAACAACAACAAAATTATGCATAGGAAACAAATGAACACTTCTCCAGTCAGCAGGGATGTCATTTGCTGGAAAGTGCTGTCTTAATGGCCTTGCAGATAATTCTGGATATGTAGAGGTGATACAATAGAATCTGACAAGTGTCTTAAAGGTTTGCAATGTAGAACTGAAACTATATGAATTGACAAACTATCCACAATCTATCTAACTCATCTAAAATCCACTGGTCTATCTTAAACTTGGTATGTATTTTTTTTCACCTATATATGTTTTTTTTTTTTTAACAGCTTGCATTAAAATCCACTGAGCTTTGGCCATCTTTCAAATGGCAGATAACAGACTTTATTTTAACAGTATTTTAAAAAAACATATTTGGGGTTGGAGAGATGGCACAATGGTTAAGAGAATTGACTGCTTTTTTAGAGGTCCTGAGTTCAATTCCTAGCAACCACACAGTGGTTCACAACTGTCTGTAATGGGATCTGATGCTCTCTTCTGGTGTGTCTGAGGACAGTGACAATGTACTCATATATAAAATAAATAAATCTTTTTAAAAAATTCTATTTGTTAAAATCATTTCTAATCTTATCACATATATATAATCAATCTTTAAAAAATCCTATTTGTTAAAAATCACTTCTAATCTTATCAGGAAAATCTGTATACATTGTGTGTGGTACTACATGCATACTTTCAAAAATTTGCTTTTCACTTGAAAATTCTAACCCTGGGTAACAAATACTGCAGACTGTTTTCCTTAAAATGACAGGCTTGCTTGATCATTTTTATGGAATTGTCTACCTAAGTTTGGAGAACCATAGCCCTGTCAGTCATCCTGGTTCTGGGAGGGAAGTAGGGATTCTCTCACAACTTAGACAGCTGCACAAGTCCTTTTCCTCAGAGCCACAGGACTGAGCAGTAGCCAAGAACCTCATGCATATGCATTTTGTAGTGGTCACAGTCCCTAGGGGGGAAAATTAAAAACATATACTCATTTACCCTAGATGGGTTAAAGAAAAGCAAGAAATGATTTTTTAAAACCAAGTATAGAAAAATCTCTTAAATTCCCGAGTCTCTTTAATCTAGAGGAAATCTTTTAGAGATACAAGCACATCCTCCCAATGTCCTATTCCTGTCTGAGGCTCACCAGTTTGACTCCTAGATCTGCACCTACTGGGTCCTGTCTTCCATCAACATATATGGCTTTATCTAGTCAGCCATGCTATGAAACTCCCGGTTGAAACTCCTGTTTGCCTGAGAGAGATGGGATGGCAGAGACCTGGGATTGTCACGCATTTGGGAGTCTGACAGGGGAGGATCACAAGTTGGTGGTTAGCTTGGGTTACAATACTGAGACTCAGCCTCAAAACCACAACCAAATAGCAGCAGACTCTTGCATGCTCCTGAACCATTTAATCTTCACCCTTGGTCCTGGGGACAAAATCAAGGACCTGGTGCATGATGGGAAAGTACCCCACCTTGCTGACAGTAACCAGCCCTCTTTATAGTTTGTGTTTTGAGATAGGGTCTCTCTAGGTTCCATGGACTGACTCTGATCTCACTGTATCTCAGGCTGGCCTTGAGCTTGTACTCTCTTGTCTCAGCCTCTCTAGTAGCCAGGGTTATTGGCCTGCACCAGGCCCTGTTTCCCTTGTCTAAGTGAAGTGCCAATACTGGCTGCACTGATTTCCTTGTCCTGATGTAGCTAGTAGATATGTTTTTTATCCTTGATTGAAATCCATTCTCCACACCATTTCCAAACTGACCTTTCTAAAATGCAAATATAAGCACACCACTCTCTTGATTACAAGACAGCTTTGAAACTAAAGGTCACATTGCCTCACCAGCTTCTTCCAGTCCTGGTCCCCTGCGCATGCCTCCTGCCCCTCACTACTTGTCGGGTCTTCCTCTGGTTTGGCTGTGGTGTGGCCCCTCCCCCTCGATGGCTCATATGCTGGATGGCACCTGACTCCCTGTGTGGTGCTACCCTGAATTCCCAACGTGGTACTGAGGTGGTGAACTTTTAGGGGTAGGGCCCAGTGTAGAGATGGTAAGGTCTTTAGGAAGGAAGAATGATGTCTTAGTGAGTTTTAATAAAAAGAGTGAGCCTGGTCTTGCCCTTATCTCTGGGTTCCTGTGTCCTGTGTCACCATGTGAACTCTCTCACTTCCTATCACTGTGGCATGAGTCCCTTCCCAGAACTGAACAGTCATGATGCTGTGGTCTTAAGTCTTCAGAACTGTGAGCTAAACAATCCGCTTCCCTTGAAAAGTGTGCTGCCTCAGCTATTCTGTTACAGTAATCCCGAGATCTGTGGCAGGCCTCTAAAAGCAGTGTGCAGATGAGGGTTCAGATCACAAACTGCTTAGGGACCACCTGGAGCGTCCTATAAACATGGCATATCTTATTCCTCAAACAAGACAGACAACACATAAAATCTAAAGCGTCAGGCATTTCACAGCCCTTAAAAGTTAGTGACAGCAATACCTACAATTACATTTATTGTTCACGATGCTAGGGACCCTTAAGCATAGCCCTCTTCTGAAGTGTTAGCAAATCCATCTTGACTTCCCCTAGAAGCACTGCAGGTGTGGCTGCTGTGTCACCCGTGCATTAGAGGGTGGCAGAGAGGAGAGAGGCTGGGTCTACACTCATAGTTCTGCCCTGTGAGTATCTGAGTGATTAGTAACCTAACACTCCCTGACAAATGTGAGCTTGAGACAACCCAGTCCAGCGCAGGGGGCCTGGACAGGCAACTAGCCTGAGACTTCCAGACCAGTATGGCTGAGTTCCTGAGATGGAGAGTGAGCCGGAGACTAGAAGAACCCCCCTTGGGACTATGGGTCCCAAGGGGAAGTGAGCCTGAGATAGATGACCTTGCATGGGGCCACCCCCATGGTGATCCCTGATGAGGAGCCAGCCTCAGATGACTACCAGACAGGTACCATAAGGACCAGAGAGATGACCCTTGCCTTGTATTACATTTCACCTTCCCTGCTCTAGAAGAATCCTAAATCAGACAGTATCCATACAAAGTCTATGTCTTGTATTTGGACCCATTTCTTTGAAGGGATTTAAATGAGTGAAGCATCTCCCTGGAATAGGTAAGCCACTGAGAAGCAGGCATTTAGAATATGCATGCTTTGTCTTTAACCTATTGCTGATTGGCACGTGTAGCATAAGAACCAGAGAATTTGGAGGGAAGTAAAAATGACAATATGCCAGTCTTGCACAGAAACACAAAAACCTCAGGCATTCCAATGCCAGGCACAGCAAGTCTCACTGGGTCCTTTTAACTTGTCAAGTGGTACAGGTGCAGAGGATCAAGGACAATTTGGAAAGCCTCCTTATTTCACAAGTCATTAAGGAACAAAGAAACAAGGATAGACCATGGCAGGTAAGGGGAAACAGTGGGGTACACCTGGAGTGTTCAACAGGGGGAGTCAAGAAGACAGTGAAACTGGTGGGACACAGGGACTTCATACAGACTCGGGGGGGGGCAGTGGAGAGAAGGTGGGCGGAGGTGTGGGACACAGGGACTTCACACAGACTTGGGGGGCAGTGGAGAGAAGGTGGGCAGAGGTGTGGGACATGGGGACTTCATACAGACTCAGGCAGTGGAAAGAAGGTGGGCGGAAGTTTAGTATATTTCAACAAATTATTTACCAAGCACACAATTTAAGGCCTGTTATGAAGATCAAGGGAGACTCAGACAAGATATCCTCCTTGAAAGATCTAGCAGGTCTGTAACAACCCAGATATTACCAAGGAAGTTTAAGTATAACTGTACAAGGAAGGATTGTGTGTGTGTGTGTGTGTGTGTGAGGGGGGTTCACTGGGAAAAAACAAAGGCATACTCTCTTTAAATACTAGCAAAAGTCAAAAGCAACACAGTGTTGACAGAGAAAGGTGTCTACAGTCCCGGGTCAGGCGACAAGCGCACAGTATGTGCTGTTAATGCCATAAACTTCCGTCCATTCCTACTCAAGTGGTTTACAAAGGCAGTGGCAATCCTAAGCATTTGTAGTTCACAGGCAGACAGCACGGTACTGGAAGCACCCACTTTGGGCTTGCCTCTACCTGTCGGCTGCTTGGACTTAGGCAAATCCCATCAACTGTGCACTTACTTCAGTTCCCACCTCTGCACAGTGGACATGGTAAAAGCCGCTTCTCCATCATGTCTTTGAGGATTGAGTTAATACAAGAAATATAGGTTAAATACATAGGACAGAGTCGTCACACACTAAATGTACAGTAAAGGGTGGGTGATGTCATTATTCCTGGTGTGAATTAGACAATTGACCAGTGTGGGTTCAGCACGAACCTCTAGGCATGTGGCAATGCTCTACTGCAAGGTCTTGGGTGGCAGTGTCTAGATCCCCCATCCAGGTTTCTGTATCTACAAAATAGGAAGCCTCCATCCCATGGAAACCTCCATCCCATGGAAGCCTCCATCCCATTGGCTTCTTGGGAGTTTTATTAGTGAGACACATATAACATTTGATATTATAGTTCTCTCCAGTTTGGAAAAGAAGAGGTGACAAGCCTCAGAATTTTAGAAAAAACTGGGAGATGATGAAGCACACAGAGATGAGCCAGCGCAGAGGCACGTGGGCTTAGAAGAGTCTCATCATTTTAAATGCACTGGCACCTAAGCTGCAGACAAGGAGGCTTCGAGGGCCTCACACAAGTCTAGTTTCTGCTGCTTTGGATGCAGCTCTAGAGAACTAAAAATGATAGCTGACATTTTAAGAACCTGGTTATAGAGTTCCAGTTTAAAGGGCACACACACAACCCTCTCTAAAAACACGCTTGGCAGTTGCCATGACAGCAGAAGGCGCCCTCACTAAGCTCTTTGTTATCCTGCAAAGGAGGATTTACAAAAACATGCTCATGGTAGACTCTTCACTAATTAAGTGGGAAAGGTTAAGATACATTTCTAGATCCATCTGGGTTTCACCTGTGCTGGGGCTCAGGAGAGAGCAAATGTTGAAATATGAATAAGTAAGAACGAAATAAGTAATAAGTACAACAAATATCATATCTAAGACTGAAACAAAGGAGGAAAACTTTTATTCCTTTCCTTTCATCATTACCATTTCCTAATGAGCCTCACCTTCCTATTTTAATGGAAGGGTTGGTTTGCATTACACAATATAGCTCTTCAAGTCTCTCTCACTAACATCCTAACACAATTTTGCTCTTTGTCTTGTCGATTTCAACTCATACATCCAAATGTTAAGGAGCTATAGTGAAGAAAATGGTTTCTAAATTAATGAGTTCATGTGGTTCCCTGCCTCCAGGGTAAGAGTAAGGGAAAGGGGACACTGGCAGAAGGAGCGGGGAGCAAGGGGCCTTCAGGGTGTGACAGTGTGGCCTCATGCTCCTCCAGCCTCACTAACCACCACACCCCATGCAGAAACCCAGCACCTACCAATTAAGTACACACTGACAACACTGACCGAGTGCCAACAGTGCCAGACCCTGCCCAGACCACCCATAGACCGGCTGAAGCTCCACTCTTACTCCATCTACAGACACCACTCATAGACCTGCTGAACCTCCACTCTCACTCCATCTACACACACCACCCATAGACCCTGCTGCAGCTCCACTCTCACTTCATCTACATATACCACCCATAGACCTGCTGAACCTCCACTCTGGCTCCATCTACACACACCACCCATAGACCCTGCT
>NW_022196909.1:7290775-7291272 GCF_008632895.1 Mastomys coucha
ACACACACCACCCATAGACCCTGCTGAAGCTCCAACCTGACTCCATCTACACACACCACCCATAGACCTGCTGAACCTCCGCTCTCACTCCATCTACACACACCACCCATAGACCTGCTGAACCTTCGCTCTCACTCCATCTACACATACCACCCATAGACCTGCTGAAGCTCCGCTCTCACTCCATCTACACACACCACCCATAGACCTGCTGAAGCTCCACTCTCACTCCATCTACAGACTCTACCCTTAGACCCTGCTGAACCTCTACCCTCACTCCATCTACAGACACCATCCATAGACCTGCTGAAGCTCTACTCTCACTCCATCTACACACACCACCCATAGACCTGCTGAAGCTCCACTCTCACTCCATCTACACACACCACCCATAGACCTGCTGAACCTCCACTCTCACTCCATTTACACACACCACCCATAGACCTGCTGAAGCTCCGCTCTGACTCCATCTACACACACCACCCATAGACCTGCTG
>NW_022196909.1:7291433-7302576 GCF_008632895.1 Mastomys coucha
GAAGCTCCACTCTCACTCCATCTACACACACCACCCATAGACCTGCTGAACCTCCACTCTCACTCCATCTACACACACCACCCATAGACCTGCTGCAGCTCCACTCTGACTCCATCTATAGAAGGAACAGAACAGACTGTTGTCGGGAACCTCTACTTGTCACCTCCATGCTCTGTCCTGACAGACAGACATGATGAGGCATAGAGAAATGATGACCATGATGGTGACTTACTTGTTCCAGACACTGTGCAGAGTGTATTGGCTTCCCTCAGGCCACCGTCATCTGCAGCAGGTCTGGGGTAACACTGTGTAGTAACAGCCACACAGACTCTCAGTTGTTTGTTCAACATGACAACCCAGAAAGTGGCGTAATTTGAACATAGTTCTGTTTAGCTAAGAGTTTACTCCTGTTTCACATCCACCAAGTCATGAAGGCTCATAGGGTCAGGGAGCAAGAAGAGACTACCATGTTCACCCATGCTCTGAAGCAGTGGTTTTCAACCTGTGGGATGCAACCCCTTTGGATGATGGCCGCATATCATATATTTACAATATGATTCATAACAGTAGCAAAATTATAGTTATGAAGTGGTAACAAAATACTTGTATGATTGGGGTTATGACCACAACAGGATAGAACAGTATTAAGGGGTCACAGCATTAGGAAGGTTGGGAGCCACTCCTCTGGAGGATACACCTAAAGTCTCTCGGGCACTGGAACTGCTTCCACGTCCCCTCTCTACCCAAGTCAGGGCAGAGATTGTGGAAGAAAGCCAAGGGGTACAGTTTACAGTTACAACCTCTTCTCCACCCCTCACCCCGTTCTCCCAGGACAGTTTTCAGTAAAGAGAGTAGCAGGAAGAATGCGTCTGTGTGTCGAATTAGACTACGTTGGTGACAAGAATGGCTACTTCCCCTAACAAGTCACCAGACACTCCACGAGTGGCATGGATACAGAGATTTTGTTTTTTAAAGATTAAATATAAAGCCAGCAAGACCGTTCTGTGGGTAAAGGGGCTTGCCGCCAAGCCTGATGACCCAAGTTCTTTCCCTGGAACCCACATGGTGGAAGGAGCGAGTTGACTACTTCAAATTGTCCTCTGACCTCCACATGTGTATCAAAAGTGGTCTGTTGTACTTACAGATTTCTAACTCCATCTGAGCACCGGGCACACAGTGGCTGGCTCCTCCCATCCTGTGTATGTTGACTTTGCCCCAGCTGAACAAACCTAAGGATTACAAAGGACGAGTATAAGCTACTGACGGAAGGACCTGTGTGAGTCCAGTGGCTCACACCAGGTGGTGTACGAGCACAACCATGGAGATACGAGTGAGGTCACTTCTACATTTCCATTAGCAACACAGAATACAGGAAGCATGGGGTTGGTTGGGGGCTTGCAATGACAGAGTAACACGGGGAGGATTAGGCCAGAGACCAGCCCTGAGGCAGGGAAGCTGTGAAGAGTCCACAGCATTGACTTAGCTTCTCAGGACCTAACAATCCTCCCCATTCTCTCACTCCCCAGCCTCACTCCCAAGTGCACTCTAATTTTTCTAGGAAAACTGCTGTCCATCAAACAGAGGAAGCCAGCTGATGAGCCACTGCTGTGTCACCCCACCCCAGAGAAGACTGTGTGGCACCAACCCAAGCATTAACTCAGAGCCAAAGAGGACAGCCACACTCCTGCCTGCAGGGAGGCTGGTACCATGCACACCCAGTTTACCCCTCAGAGATGCAATCTGTTCCTCTGTTCCCATGGGAGGTGACAGAGCAGCCTCAAGGAGCTGATTGCCTTCCTGTTTGTCTCCCACTTAAAATATTTTCCTCTGATGACTATGAATAGCCTTACCATTTATTTTTCATAAGCTTTTCTGAGGTCAAGTGTTTCAGGAGCAACAATTGAGAGATTCTTATGGTGCTTCTGACAAACTTTCTAGGCTTGCTTTAGTCTAAGAAAAGTGACCAATTGTGTCCAGGGTAGGGATGGAGAGATTATATAACACTAGCTATACACACTTAACATTTCTCAGATGAGGTGTGCCATCACTATCACAATAAAAAACATTGTGGGGGTGGGGAGAGAAGACTCGTGGTTAGGGCACTGCCTGGGTTCCAGAGGACCCAGGGCACATTCCCAGCACCCACATGGCATGATTAAAACATGAAGTTATAACCTCCCATAACTTCAGTCCCGGGGGATCCCAGTACCTTTTTCTGTTCCTGGCGGGAAAGAAGAAGGGAGACACACACACATACACACAGGGAAAGCATACATGTAAGAGTCAAACACACACGCATGCATGTAGGGAAAGCATACATGTAAAAGTCAAATTTAATTAATAAAGCAAAAACACTGTGGCCTCTGTATGAGGCTTCATGGAATAAAAAGCTTTCAAGTCTGGTCAGATAGCAAACTAAAGTCACTGAAAAAGAGGAGAATGAAGATGGAGAGCAGGGCTCAGAGGTCAGAGGTCAGAGGTCAGAACAAACCATGAAACTGAGGAATCCTGATGGCTACAGCCCCGTGCAAGAAAAAACAGGCAGGAGAAATAGAGGCAGGACAGGCTGCATGAGAGGGCCGGTGGTGAGCTCCCTCCAAGGGCTCTGCAATCCAGAGCTAGCTGTGTCCTCTCCTTCCCAGTGTTCTGTGGCCCTGAGTCAGCTTGGTGTGCAAGTCATCACCATGTGTATAAACCCCAGTGGGCAACAATTTATTGGGTGCACTCACCTGAGGGTGGGAAGGCTATGTGGTAGCTTAGGGTACAATTAGATGGGATCTTTTCTGGCTCTCTTGATCAAAGGAGACACCAAGATAGCTCTAACACCTAGCGGTCTAAGAGTGGGGCCAGGCAGTCCCTAAGTATGACTGGGTCACCCTGGCCTAGCTACACCATACTAACTAACTTCTGTAGTTTGGATAGAATGTCTCCCATAAGAGGTTCATGCATGAAAGTCTGTTCTTAGAACAGGGCCTCTGGTAAGTAAGTGGTGAAACCTTAAGATATGGGGCCCAGTCAGAGGTTTTAGGTCACTGGGGGCATGACCTCAGATGGAGTTGGGGACCCTGGATTTCTCTCACATGTTTGTGTCCCAGTCATGAGATGAACAATTTTGCTTCAGTATGGACTTCCCACCCTGATGTTCTGCACTGCCACTGGCCCCAAAGCAACAGGATTAACTGACCACAGACTGCAATCTCCAAATCTGTGTCACAAAAACCTTTCTTCCTTATAAGCTGATTGTCTCAAGGATCATTGTTAGAGCAGCAGACAGCTGACTAGTAGACAGGAAGGGGCCACTCATCACACAGAGGGAAGAAATGGCCAGTGCCCCCAACCCCACCTCCCGTTCACTATAAGCATCAACAGCTGCGAGGAGCTAGAGAAAGAAGAAGCACATATTGTCTAAATCACAAGATTCCCAGGAAGCATGGGGTATGTATTCTGGAGCAGTCACTGAAAGCTCTGTACCTTTAGACTTTACAAAGACTGGTAATCTCTTTTTAAATCAACTGCAGAGGTGTTTAGAGAACAAACAAAACACCACAAGCCGTCTATGAACAAAGTGTCATAAGAATGCGACACTCATTCCAGCGTGGATGTCTCCCCGTATCCATCCCTTCTATGCACACTGGCTGCCGGCCTTCTCAGGCTGGTGTTTCCCAGGGATGCCGAGGCTGATAAAACCAGTATCGCACTACCGAAAGGAGACAAAAGAAGTAGACCTTATAGTCTGAGCCAGTAAGACTTCAGTGGAAGCCGTGTCTGAGGCCAACAACAACAGCAGCAGCAACAACAACAACAGCAACAACAACAACAGCAACAACAACAGCAACAACAACAATAACAACAAAAGACTTCTCTTTTTGTTTCGCCAAGCCACTACCTCAGTCCTTGCCACACAGACTCATACTCAGCTAGTGATCCCCGCCGGCTGTTCTTCCAGACCACACTGCTTACAGGTGCACTGCATCACAGTTTAGTTACAGAGTTCAAAAGAGTGGGCAAGTTAGGAACTGTGCTCACGTGCCCAGGAGTGAGCACATGTGGCTCCACTCTGAATGTCCGACTTGGCTCTTGATCAGTGACGCAGGTTTATAATGTGCCAAGCTATGAAGGCTGATTTTATAGTCAGGGTACGGCATGCATTTTATGTTTCATGCACGGTAGTAGTTTGAGATGGAAACTGGCATCCTTCAGGTCAGTGCATACTGAAAGGAAAGGCCCTCTTAAAAAGAAGCTGAGTGCCGGGCAGTGGTGGTGCAAGCCTTTAATCCCAGCCCTTGGGAGGCAGAGGCAGGCGGATTTCTGAGTTCGAGGTCAGCCTGGTCTACAGAGTGAGTTCCAGGACAGCCAGGGCTACACAGAGAAACCCTGTCTCGAAAAACCAAAACAAAAAAAAAGCTGAGCATTTATATAACTTATACAAGTGAGATGTAAATGACCTAAGTGGAGCTGTGTCTCTGTGGGATACACAGTCGTCTGCAGGTTGTACTGGGCTCAAGGGGTGCTTATGGTGGTCCTGCCAAGTTCTTTACGTTTCCAGGGAAAACAGTCCCTTAGAGGTTCTAAGAACTCTGACTCTTTGCACTGCACACCTAATTTGGCACCATTTCAGAAAATGCCTTTTGATGGTGTGCTCCTTTCAGTGAAGTCTGGCTTATCTGCACATCTTGACCTGGCGCCCTGCCTCTGCCACCCTTAACCCCAGCAGATGTAAAGTGGATGCAAGGTCTTTACCTGTCCATGTTCAGGATTCGTTTCTGAGAAGGCTGATCTTGAGAGCTGGGGAACACAGCTGTACTTCTGTATCTAGTTTCAGCACGGCCATGGGCAGCGCAGATATAGAAGTGCCCCCTGATCCCTCCCACTGAGGCAGCGAATGAAGCACTCGATCCTCTCCCCAGGACAAACCAGTGCTTCACATTTGGACACTTAAAGGCACCTGTGCTCCAAACAGAACCTGTTGTCTTCTACATCACTGTTTTGACTTTCTGGTCAATTTTCTGTCATCTTTGTTACATCAACTCCAGTTGACATAGCTGGAGTTAACTGAGAAAAAGGAACTTCAGGTAAGGGACTGCCTCCAGCAGTCTGGTCAGGGGCACGTCAGTGGGGCACTGTCTTCAGTGCTAATGGGAGTGGAAGGCCCAGCTTTGTGACTGGTGCTATTGGGCAGGTGAGCCTGGGCTACGTAAGGGAGCTGAGCAAGCCACTAAGACGAACTTCTCCATGGGTCCTGCTTGAGTTCCGACCCTGACTTCCCCCATGGATGGGCTGTGTGTGACCTGCAACCAAATAACCCATCTCCTCCTCAACTTGGTTTTGCTCAGTATTTATCACAGGGACAGAGAAGGTACAGTGGATGTCACAATAATCCCATGATTCATTGTTATCTCTCCTCTCTATGCTTCAGTCTCTCACCTGGCATAAATGAAGTGATCCTCCTCTGACAGGCTACTGGAGAGGCTAACTCCATACACTTCCTTCATGGGCTGGACCGCACTCTAGAGTTTTAAAAACAAGAACTGCTTAGGACTGTCAGATATTCTCCAGGTTAATATCCCCAGAGATGAAGAAAATGAGTCTAAGAATTTTTCAACAAAAACAATAATATTTTTTTTCATATTGCTCATTAAACTTCAGTTAATAGCATTCAAAAAATCAGTTTGTTAGGATCAATGGCTCATCTCTATAATCCTGGGACTTGAAAAGCTGAGGCAGGAGGACTGCAGTGAATTTGAGGTTCATCTGGATTACATAGTTGAGTTCTAATAGACCATGGTGTGTGTGGCTTGAGACCCTACCTTCAAACAAAACAATAAAAAGTACACCCCCCAAAAACAAATACAAACCCCAACAAAACTATGATTCTAGTTTCTTACTAAAATGGCTTAGTGTAAGGCCTTTTTTTAATGTGCAAAATAAACAGGGCTGCTGTATATAATGTAGGAGTTGGCGATTTGTTGTTTATTTTTTCTGTCAAAGGCCAGACAGTGAACAGTCTAAGCATGCTGGGTTCTACAGCTTCTGCTGCTGCTACTCAACACTGGCATGGGGTGTGAGCCACCATACGCAACATGAATGGGCAGGGCTGGTTTCCAAAATAACTTTATCTTCACAAACACTGAGTGGGCTAGATTTAGCCCGTGTCACCCCACTGGCTCCTCAGTTAGCAGGATGACTTCTTACCACACTGTGACTTTTAGCTATTTCTAGAAAGCAACTGTTTCTGTCCACTTGTTTTCCTTACTATATGAGTAAATTGATTTGGACAGGACTCATTTCCACCAGGGCTATCCAAAGACTGTGGGGGAGCCTCGTCCAAACCCTGCATGCCAAGTGTCCAATGGGGGGAATAACAGACACCGAGTGGAGGGATGCTCAGGGAAGGACAGGACTCTCTTAAAGCTTCTGAAGTTGTAAGTCTACCACTACAAAGAGGAACAAAGGCCAAAGCATTCCTGAGGTCTACTCAGAGTGTAGCTGTCCTATGCTGCACCTGGGGCACTGCACTAAAGCAGCGTGAATCGGGTAACATGACATTTTCTTGCTCTCGGCCTTTTAAGCAAAAGCAGAATTTTAAAGATCATTTCCAGAGCCTCAGGCTAGATCACACATGTTTCCCTGCCCCCGCACCTCAGTCACTTTGGCACTGTCTCCTGTGTCAGTCATCTTCACAGGAGTGGATCGCTGAGAGAAGGAGCCCTCATCTTCCCGGTCGGTGCCGGAGTCATCCTCAGAGCTGCTGGAGACGGCCTCCTCACTGGGGGGTGGCGGGGCGCTGGCTGCTGTCTTCCGCTGCAGGACAGCTTCCTCTCTGTTGCTTTTGTTCCTTTGAGGAGATGGATATGAATGTAAAGCATCTTCAAGATGAACCTTTAACCATCACTGTGGATGGCTGTGTCCCGAGCCAAAATCCAAGTGAAGCATGAGGATATGCAAGAAGCTAGGGTCTAGGGTCAAGTCACATTTAAGTGGAAAGCCCAGTATTTATCTGCACATAACAAAATTGCCACAATTAAAAATAAACCGGGCTAGAGAGATGGTTCAGCAGTTAAGCAGTCCTGAGTTCAAACCCCAGCAACCATATGGTGGCTCACAACTATCTGTAATGGGATCTGATGCTGTCTTATGGTGTGTCTGAAGACAGTGACAATCCACATACATGAAATAAATAAATAAATCTTTAAAAAAAGATAAGCCAAGCATGGCTGGGGAGGGGGCAGAAGCTTTCTCGCCAAGGGCTCTGTAGCATCGTCTGGTAACTGAAATCAGGATTGTCCACATTTCTAATTCAGAAGGAGGACTATGCTTGAGATTTTACAGCTTGTGATGTGGGAGCTGGGGCTGGAACTCAGAGCCTTCAAGGACTGTACTGACTGAGCCCCCATGTCCTGCACTTACTGTTAAAATAGGTCACTATATGTTACTAAAAACACAGCAATTCATGGAAAATCTCAGGAAAGAAAAAAATGCAATTTATCTCACCAGAGTTAGATATTGTAAAAAAACAAAAGACCATCCTGACCTTCTCCATCTAAAACTTAAGCTGACAGTGTTTCTGAGCTGAGCCCATCCAGCTGTCCAGATGTTTACCTGTCCCAGGATCACCTTGGGCTCAAACTCCTCAACACTTTCTTTCTTTTAAACTCTTAGCATCTGGTCAGGGCTTAATGTGAAACTCCTGAAAGGTCGTGGGTTTAAGGCACAGAAACGGTGCATCTAGAAAATATTTGTATATGACCCCGTGTATAAATTACATGCAGCTAAAATCCAACTGGGTTTATAATCCTAAATACAAGTAGGATACTGTATCTACAGTCTTACCATGACTTCTGCTCCAAATTGAGGAGCAATGTGACCACTGTAACAGACAGGTCATGGGGCAAATAAGAGTCTCTGACCAGAATGCGACACACTTCACTCCAGTCTCTCAGTGGGAAGATGCAGACATGGGAGGGGAGTCCCTTCATGTTATTAGATACAGAACTGTCTCTCCTGCACACAGTGTTAGAGCCATGCACGGAAACCTATCAAGTTCTCAGAGTACACTTGCTTTTACATTCAGATTCCAACTAAAAGCACTACAGTGCATAAAATAAGCACAGACTTTAGTTATTTTATGTTGAGAAACAAAGAAAGCTGGGTTATTTATAGAACATCTACTCCGGGATTGGCAAGATGGCTTAGCGGTTAAGAGCACTGACTGCTCTTCCAAAGGTTATGAGTTCAAATCCCAGTGGCTCACAACCATCTGTAATGAGATCTGATGCCCTCTTCTGGGTTGTCTGAAGATAGCTACAGTGTACTTAGATATAATAATAAATAAATCTAAAAAGAAAAAAAAAAGAACATCTACTCCTCATCTTTATACCACATGCTATGTTCACAATTTAATAAGATAGACCATGTTGCAGAGATTACTATCAGTTCTGTTTCCAACAGTGAGCATTTCAATGACCCGGTGCTATAAGTAAGCTACCAAAACAGATGCAACAAACAGACTTTAATGATGCGACTTGACATTGTTAGATCTGGATGGAAATAGTACTGCAAGCACTACTATTTTATAGGAATCTTTAAATTTCCATTCTATATGCAAATCTTACCCCAGGACAGATTTTCCAGTTTCATCTGGTTTTCGCACAGTAAATGGACTTGGATCGATGCCAACAGTTTTAGGCATAAAATCACTAGAAAAAGATGAAAAAGTTAAAACACTCTATAACTCACTGTCTATGTAGATGATTCCAGCTCACTGTTTCCTGCTAACCTTGCCTCTGAGGCTATACATATTCTAACACAAGTACTCATGATCACTTCAGCTGATGGGGCTCCCAAAAAGCTCATAAACTAATAGCTCCCAAAAAGCTCATAAACTAATAGCTCTGGGTGACGCCCATGTGACTGTGGTGACTTCTCTCATCACTGCAGGAGCTGAGGAGTAAAGCTGTGTGTGCTGGAAAGTGATGACACCCCAGGCAGGCCTTGGATGTAAACCATCTGGCTAGATGTGACGATTAGTTCTCAGGTAAACAAAGCAGTGGCCAGACAGTAAGCTGCTCAGGCCTGCGCAGCACGATTAACTCAGACCACTGAAGGAGGTAGACTTAATGATCAAAGAACAGGGGCATGAATTAAAAGAGAAACATCTACCTCATTAAACCAGGGCTCATTCACATACCGCTCTGGGGATGCTTCACACAGAAGCTGACCTAATGTCCACTTATTGAGTGAGCTAAGCCCCGAGTCCCTTGCACAGCATTAAGGTCTACCTTCCTGTCACTGCAAAAGCCAGGCACATCACGGCGGGCCAACAAGGCAGCAGTTCTGTGAGCTCTGCTGAGACTCCTGGCTTTTGGTGAGGGTATTTCTCCAACACCGTGCCCAGGTGCTACTCCCCCAGCCCCTGGCAAGAAATAAGCTTGGGTTTGACTTTAAAATGTCTATCAAGTTTATCTTATTATTTTTCTGCTTTGTTTTCCGGAGACAAGGCCTTACTGCATAGACAAAGCTGGCCTCGAGCTTACTCCACATCTCAGAGTGGCACAATGTCCTTGCCTCTGCCTCCAAAATGCTGAGTAGACAGACCTTTACCACCACACCAAATGTCCATTTGATAGTCTGAAAATGTCTTGGCAATGAAATTGCATTTTACTTTGTTTCTAAACATATAAGGAGGAGGAGCAAGAGGAGAGGAAATGAAGATGAAGATGAAGATGAAGGAGAAGGAGGAGGAGAAGGAGAAGGAGGAGAAGGAGGAAGAGAAGGAGGAGGAGGAGGAGAAAGAGGAGAAGAAGGAGTAGAAGAGGGAGGAGAAGGAGGAGGAGAAGGAAGAGGAAGAGGAGGAGGAGAAGGAGGAGGAGGAGGAGTAGAAGAGGGAGAAGGAGGAGGAGAAGGAGGAGGAGAAGGAGGAGGAGGGAGAGGGGAGGGAGGAGGAGGAGGAGAAAGAGGAGGAAGAGAAGGAGGAGAGAAGGAGGAAGAGAAGGAATCGTCAGATTCTGAGAGTGTGAGTTTGCTTACTCACTAAAAAGTCTGTGTAGCCACACTCTTGCGATTGTTACAAGCACTCCTGGGCACATGTCTGTAAGGGGCAGTGGAAGCCTGACTCACCCAGTTCGAATGCTCCAGGAGAGGATCAGCAGGCCTGAACGTGGGCTCTGTCTTTAGTTTTGCTCTCACTGTAAATGAGTGTCCTTTAAGCCATCTATTCTGGGCTACGTTTTCATATTTGTGTGTCTTTTCTGTTGGCCATCTTGCTGTTTAAAATGGTCCCTGAGCACAAGGCTGTGGCTATATAGTGTTTCTAACAATAAGGAGCCTATGATGAGCCTTGTGGAGAAAATATGCATTTGATAAGCTTGCGTTTCACTAACTTAGCTAGTGGCACAATGCTGGGAGGAAGGGAGGGACAGGACGGGAGGGAAGAGAGTGAAGAGGAAGGAAGGGAAGGGAAGGAGAGGGGAGCAGAGGGGAGGAAAGGAGGGGAAGGGAGGGAAAGCTGGAGGAGAGTGAAAAATACTGAGTTGACTACAAATGGCAAATCACGGCTAGCAGGGGAAAGATCTCAACTTATCAAATAAGAACAATTAACCCAGTTGGTAATGAGGACTGTGAGTGACGGGCTCCCCATCACAGGAGGCGTTCTGACTTGAGGACCCATCTCTGGGCAGCTTGCACAACAGACATACCTCTACGTACTAGAGGAATGTGAGTTTCCCGGTGCTTACAGTTCTGAGGTAGCCACGACATACCGTGCTGAACTTGTCATGGCCAAGCAAAAGGTGTCATCAAAGCTGCTCAGTTCGTACGGCCGGAAGAACTCGCTGTGAATATCAATCTCTTCTTCCCATCTGTGGAATTTCTTCACCATCAGCTTCTTTAAGTTCGCTGCGCAGATAACTGGGAAAGATGACTTCCTGTTACTAAATCACCAGAGTGTCTGCAGCACACGTGTGTGCAATGTCATCAGCGCTCACAGATGGCCTGCCACAGCTTGTGCTGTGCCTGCAGCACACGTGTGTGCAATGTCATCAGCGCTCACAGATGGCCTGCCACAGCCTGTGCTGTGCCTGCAGCACACGTGTGTGCAATGCCATCAGTGCTCACAGATGGCCTGCCACAGCCTGTGCTGTGACTG
>NW_022196909.1:7302620-7305743 GCF_008632895.1 Mastomys coucha
CCTGCCACAGCCTGTGCTGTGACTGCAGCACACGTGTGTGCAATGCCATCAGTGCTCACAGATGGCCTTCCGTAGCCTGTGCTGTGCCTGCAGCACACATGTGCAATGTCATCAGTGCTCACAGATGGCCTGCCGCAGCCTGTGCTGGACACAGCTCTGACCCGCATTCTCAGCTCCAGTTCCTGGGACTTACTGAGGAAAGAGACGCCTGCACAAAAAACAATGCAGGTCTGCCCGTGACAGCTCTCAGGAGAGCCCTTGGAAGCCCAAGGTAGGAGCAAGAGTTTCTTCAGAAATTTAATGACTTGCTCCCTTAAATCCATTTTCACTCTTCAATCCTTCCCTTCTACAGCCTACCTTAATCAAACGGACAGCAGCTCTTCACAAACTCTCTGCTGCCATTCGCATCCTATTAATGGTCACGGGTAAAGTCCTGTCCAAGCCAGGTTGGTGGCTCAGTAGGTGAAGGTGCTTTGCAGCCGAGTGTAATGATGTGAGCTCCATTTGGGAACCCACATGATGGATTCTGTGATTCCCGCACACCTTCCATGGCACATAGCCCCATACATGTACACGGCCACACAAACATAAAATAAAGTGCTTTCCTTTCTCTAAAACAACCAATCCACCTTAGCAATATTATTAATAATTTTGTCCAGAGTTTCAAGTTATACATACTTGGGAGATGAATTCAATTCATAATTTCATAACCTTGGGAACCTGTTCTGAGCTTCCCCGTCCAAAGTTCAGATGCAGAAGCATGGATTAAATAGACTCACCACCTGCTGTGCTTTTACAAGTGGTAAACTGGTTGCCCAAGGTCAAAATAGTAAATTACCAAGATAGTCACAGAATGGGGACCTCACTCTCTCTATCTACTTAAACTTAGAAATGCTGTTCTAATACACAGTACATTTTAGTGTATTACTTTACATAATTTCTCCTGCCTTTCTCACTCACAAATTAATACAATTTAGTTTCAATGTGATTAGGATATATATATATATATATATATATATATATATATATATATATGTTCTGCTTAAAAGTGTGTCTTTACTTCCTCTCCATCTCTCTAAAACGTCATAGAAAAATTTAATACTTAATATAATGAGTCCTAATTCAAAATGAATCATTATGTCAAGCAGACATTTGTACAGCTTATCTAATAAGTATAAGCCACAGCCCAGGGGGCAGGGCCTGCTCAGTCAGACGGAGTGTAATCATCTCCTCCTAGAACATGAGATGTACGGTCCCTAACCAAACCGCGACATCACAAGTCAGCCTCCTCGTAAGGTAGGCATCAAGTGCTTTAAGGCTTTAAGACTTTTTAGGCATAGTTTCAAACTACGTGGTAGAAAATGTGAAAGAGAGGCAGGTACTCACCCTCATCGTAAGGCAGCGGCAAATGCTTCACCACCTCTGGCGTCCACCAGTAAGTATAACTGCAAAACCCAAATGGACAAGGGGACAACATGAATGCTGGCTTTCTACAAGCCACCAAAGGAAAACCTTGCCTTTTCCTTCGATGATCCTTTTTTCTCCCGTGATAACACATTTGGAGAGCTCTTGACATAGTAGGTCTTCATACACTGGACTGCTTCTCACGCCTCTCCTGCTTCATCTCTACCAGACATTGACAAAGTGCCAAGATGCTCTGCTCTTGTTTAGTTTTAGCTCAAAAACAGATTCTCCTAAACTATGCAGACTCGAGGTTACTCCCCTAGAGACAATGTCACCTGGTCAACAGGGAGCCACGTCCCAAGTCTCATTATTGAGTGCTAAGATTGCTTTTCTACTGCTGTGGGATGTGTGTGTGGTTAATAAAGCAGATCAATGAAACAATCAAGGAGTAAATTGGATAGTTCTAAAAAAAAAAAAAAAAAGGAAAAAAAAAGTTCCCTTGGGGCACAACATGAGCAGCTGTTCATTTTAGCTGAGAACATGGGCCCCTTGTGCAGAGGCCAGATTCAAGGTAGGGACTTCAACTGTCTGGCCCTCTCTGGAAGATTCATCTCTGACATAAAGAGAGAGTTAGAACAAGTCCTGAGCCCAGGATTTAGTTATATATCAAATTCTAATGAAATAGAGATTCTAGGAGAAGAAAGAGCTCAGTCAAAATTTGGACGAGCTAAAAAGTAAATTAATACATACAAATCTAAAAGAAAGTCAGATTTCCAAAAGTTTAAAAATAAAGCCTATGGGCTAAAATACTACAAAGAAAAATTAGTGTGATGGGTTTTCAAAGATAAAAATGCTGAAATTATAATCATGAGTATTCCTAATTATGAAAAAACAAAATGGAGGAGCATCCAAATGCCAGAGGCAGGGCATCTCTAGAGATGGCAAGCTGAACCCTGGAAGGACAGGCAAAGGAGCAGGAAGCCCGGGAATCGGGTGTGAGTGTGCTGTCAGAGGGAAAGCCTTCCTGGAGTCTGATCGGGCTTTTTGCCCAACTCCTCCATGCCCAGTTATTCCTGGGCCTTCCTATAGATCAAATCTGAGTGAGAAGACTGGCCTGGGGTTCCTGATGTTTTTACAAGCCACCAGGTGACCCTGAAGAACGGCTTCCAAGCTGCTTTCTCAACAGCAAGGCCCGGGAACATGAGAAGAACAGAGAAGAGAAAAGCCTGCTTGTAGGGACTTAAATCGATTGCTCAACATTTACCCATCACTCACACTAGATCAGACACTGCCCTAAGCATTCAAAGAGCCACGCTGACAATAACAGCAACACACACGGTAGGAGGGAGCACAGACCGCGGAGGAGGAGGTAAGCAGCAGACTATCTCTAGGCAAGTGTCCCAGAAGGGGTTAAACTCATTCCCAATGCCCCAAAGTCAGAGGAACCCAGATCCCAACAACCACGAGTCAGCCAAGGAGACCTCAATCCCAGCAAAAATTAAAAAAAATATATCAAATTTTCCATAGGAATCAGTGTGACAAACCTAAAAAGATAAATTCACATTCAAATAAGCTACATTTATACTAATTTCATTTATTTTGGGGGGCAAGAATTAGGTCAGAGAAAGACACAACCAACTGTCAGAAATGGGGGGAGGTGTGATGGGCACACATGCACATACAGCAGAGATGTGATGGGCACACGTGCACATGAGGCAG
>NW_022196909.1:7306297-7333456 GCF_008632895.1 Mastomys coucha
AGGCCGAGGTGTGATGGGCACACGTGCACATGAGGCCGAGGTGTGATGGGCACACGTGCACATGAGGCAGAGTATGAGTATCTTCTCTCTAATGACCTAATGCAGGCAAAGGAAGACAGTAGAGACGTATCAGACAGTCTAGAATTGTCTCGCTTCCAATCTGCATGCTTAGGAAAAGGAAGCAAGCATTGTCTAAAGAATGAGTTTCCATGTAGAACACACTATGCGGATGAGGTGGTTTGCATGGGAATGGTCCCCATAGGCTCACATATTTGAACGCTTGGTTTCCGGTTGGTGAACTGATTTAGGAAACATTACAAGTGGCCTTGTAGGAGGAGGTGTGTCACTGTGGGACAGCTTTGAGGTTTCAAAAGCCCAGGACAGGCCCAGTCTCCCCGCTCTTCTCTCTCTACCCCTCCCTCCTTCCTTCTCCCTTCCCAACCCCCCACCCCCGCCTCCTGCTAGGAATCAGGATATAAGCTCTCAGGTACTCTCCACTGCTCTTCCTGTCTGCCTGCCGCCATGCTCTCTGTCATGATGGTCATAGACTCACTTTCTGAAATGGTAAGCCCCCAATTAAATGCTTTACTTTATTTTATATGTTGCCTTGGTCATAATGTCTCTTTACAGTGACAGAAAAGTTAACTAGGACAAACGAACAACTAGAATTAAGAAATAACTTTGTCTCAGTGAATTGAGACCAGGCCACAGGTTTTAAAACCATATTATTAGAGTGCATTTCCTTAAGTAATATAAAATGATTTTAAGAATGTTTTTGGAAAAACCTAAGTCCTGAGTATGTCTCAGAAATAAAGAAGCCCATGAGAAAGACAAGTACTGGAGAGGATGGACTGAGACAGAGAGGATGAGGGAGCCAAGCAAGGACAATCTTACACCTCCATCTGCCCCCGGCGCATCTGCTCACAGAGAAGCTGTCTGTATGGGGCGTGAAACTGCCTTGGGGCTAGGGGTTACAGGACAGAAAACTGGGTGCTGGAGAATTTCTTCCTTTTGTACAATACCCCATACATCATTCTTTTCTTTTCAGTCCCTAACATTGAAAGTGCTGAATTCCACTGGGTTACTTCCATCAAAGGGAAATTTAAGATGGATCATCTCTAACTCTCCTAGCTACTGGAGACTTCCTAGAAACAAGACATATGATCATGGACAAAGAAGCCAAGGTCTGTGAACAAGGCCGAGAACCATGGACAGGGCAAGAGCATCCCTAACACTGACAACTGCTAAGCGATCCCAACCAGGAAGTCCCACACAGTGTTAGACGGATGGAGCTGTAAGATGGCATACCACAGCTTTTACATAGCATTCTTCATCCAAGATGAGATGAAGGTGGCCAGCTGATTAAATCTGAAGAAGTATTATATAGACTTCTTAATATGATAAGAGTATTTAGCTAATAAAAAGGATGCCCTTACATGACTTTTTCTTTCTTGAGAAAGCCAGCAAAGTGTATACTATTGCATGACCAGAATGGTGACCATATGGCTGGCCGTGTGATGTAGTTAAGGATGTGAGCTTCTAGCGGATAGGGAGCAATGCTGAGAACAGCTACCGGAAGTAAGTAGTCTTACACTTAATGGTGAGCAGAGATTGCAGACACGGAATGGTGGTCCCAGTGGTCTCACAATCACTGGCAAAATACAAGCCAAGCTGTTACCACTACCGCAGACATGGCCACAAGCTTAGGGTAGACTTTAATATCAACTGGAATGCACAGGGCATGGTGGGCTGAGGAGGGTCAGCATTTAAGATTTCAGTGGAGCAGATCTCTGCTCAATGCGAGAAACAACTGTGTAAGTGATGGCGTCAACAATCAGCTCCTTGCAGGGGCACATTGTGGGCACAAACCTAGGCTTGCCAAACAAAGGAAAGATGGCAACTCTGGATTGACAGAAAACTCACATACCAGACTGTGAGCAGGGCCAGAAAATCTCCCAGCTCTAAAAAGAAATGAAATAATTAATGTGTAATATCTAAAAACAGGCTGGCGGATTATATAAACACTTCACTGGCATCTGCGGTCATATATGACCTATTGACCAGGCTTTGAGCAAAGGTTCACCAAATGGTTTGAGCACTTCAACACATATGGGGTTCAGAGTAACAGAGATAATTACTGGAGTGGGCTCTATGTCCCTCCCCGTTAGCAGTAAAAACATTACATCATTGGTAAACACGGTGTAAGAACAGGATAGCCACCAAGTTTGAAAACACAGATGAATACATAATCAAGTGATCACTATTGCATCATATAAATGTTGAAACAGTGCCCAAGTTTCCAGATTTTATGGACATCCTGTATGATTTTTAGTAAACACTTAAAAGTAGGAAATATTTCCTTAGAGAAGAAGAGCACAAACTCCAGCAGGACTCACTGTGTGCTAAGGCTTTGAAAGGTCTCAGCAGGACTCACTGTGTGCTAAGGCTTTGAAAGGTCTCATCTGATGCCCAGGGAGCGCAGTGTTCCAGATGAGGAAGCAGAGAGTCAGAGCAGTTGACTGTGAAGGGTGACTTGGGGGTCAACTACCAGGAGGTGTACCAGGGCCCGCTTCCTTCACATCTGTATTTCTCACATATGCGTTATGCCCATCTCCTGTAACAGCTTCCATTGGAGGGGCTGCGACACCAATCCAGCCACAAAACCTTCAACCTACAATTGGTCTTGCTTGAAAGATGTGCTGAGGTAAAGGTGGCAGAGAAATGTGCCAATGACTGGTCCAACTTGAGACCCATACCATGAGAGGGAGTCCACACATGACACTGCCTGGGAGGAAGGACTGTAGGAGCTAGAGGGGTCAAGAACCCCAGAAGAACATGGCCCACAGAATTAACTAAGCAAGCAAGGATCAGAGGGCCTCAAAAGACTGAAATCTGTATGGTCTGACCTACTAGGTCCTCTACATACGTGTAATGGTTGTGTAACTTTGTCTTCGTGTAGGACTTCTAACATGGGAGTAGAGGTGTCTCTGACCCTTTGGCCTGTTCCTGGGACTCTTTTTCTCCTGCTGGGGTGCCTCGTCTGGCTTTAATGAGGCCAGGGGCCTAGGCTTATTGTAATTTGCTATGCCATGTTCAGTGGAGATCCCTGGGAGGCCTGCCCTTTCAGGAAGGGAAGTAGAGGAGGAAAGCATCTGGAGGAGAGGGGAGATGAGAGAGACTGGGAGGATAAAAGGCAGGATGTAATAAGTGAGAGAGTAAGGAAAGGAGTGCCATCTCCTCTCCACTGCTGGAAAGACAGGGTCTCAGGGTAAGTAGCCAGATCCATGCCTGGTCTCAAGAGTCCACCTCAGCACTGTGGGAGCTAGGCTGAGCCCCACACTCTCGTCTGATGCTGCCTCTGGTTTAACTGTTCATTGATGCTGGGAATTATCCCAACTTAACAGTCATCAAAATAACCTATACAGCAGGGTGACACTAAAATATCCCAACCCAAACACGAACCACATCTTAAAGTTACAGGCTCTGCTTCCGACCAGTGTCGACTGGTGATTTAAATCAAACAGGCTCCATCTGATACCGCAGAGGGTAAACAAGTGCCGCAGAGTAACTGCTGGAGCCCCATCGTCTGCCTCCACAAAACTGTTCTCTGGCTCAGAAACTACTGTGTTGTAAGTCCTCTTGCTGAACCTCGGGTCCCTACTTGAGGATATGGGCTACAACACTAGCTTCCTTTTGTTCCTGCACATAGGCCCCCAAAACCGCCTGCTTTGATTATGCAGCCAAAGGTAAGCAAGCAAGCAAGCAGCTTTATAGCTGTAAACGCTAGACCTAGGCCTAGGCTGTTCCTGCAGCAGAGAGCAGAGTGCTGGCTATTTCCACGTAGTACATTAACTGTTTCAGGATTGGGTAAGGCTTCATTTCAGAAAACAACCATATTGACCTCTGGTCAGTTACCAGCAAAGCTAAGTGCAAGTGTTTATACACACTTCATAAAACATTATTAATTCAAAGTTTTTGTCAATAAGATTGGTAGTAAATAATCATTTATTAACAATAATTATAATTTTAAAATGGACAGAGCTTCATTTATAGAGAAAATCATGAATTAAGGTATTTATTCTAATATGAGCCAATGAACAAAAGTGTGAAGCCTGAGGCTTGCCAACATTTTAAGTCTTCCTGCAGCAGCACAGACACTTCCAACCACACTAGAGTTTGGATTGTCTGTGGTCTGCGCTCACAATGAGCACAGGCTGGCAATAATTCAGAGTACTGTTACAACAACTTTGCTGCATCTACCAGAGGCTGTGAGAAGAAAGCACTATGGGAGGTCTGATGTCACTATGTGCTTTCAGGGAAAACAAGCCATGTTCCAACTTCCTACATGTTGCTCAAGAGGCACAACTTATCATTTCAGCACAGAACTCCTCACTTAAAACACGAAGGAGTCTGGTAGCTAAGCTCTCATGAGGACTCTGTGGGGTGTGCGCCCAGCCATTCGCATCTTGTACATGAGGAAATGAGGGTCAGAGAGGTCACAGAAATGTCTAACACCACACACATATAGACACTCCAACTCAAATTCACACAACGTGTAAGCTCACATTTCCTGACACCATATAAGCTGCTCTGGGGAGACTATTCTTTTCAGAGAGATCTTATGGCCTAAGGGTTAACACACACACACACACACACACACACACGCAGACACACACACACATGCACACAATACACACATACACACGCACATGCACACACATACACACACACGCACACACAATATGGAGGCTAGACTGGCCTAAACCTGCAGCAATCCCACCACCTTAGCCATCTTAGTGCTAAGACTAAAGGCAAGAACCTGCACGCACAGCTTTTGAAAGTATCATCACTGATTTAACAATAGCTAAATGGCCTGCACTGGTGAACGCCTCCACAAGGCCAGATTGGCAGGCGTAGGTATCTGCCAATAGTCACTGCTTTAGGTTCCTGCTTGGACTATTAACCCAGAGCTATTTATGTTGGAAGAAAGAACACTGGAAAACATTTTGCGACTTCAGTGTAACAGAGCAAGCACCACACTCCAAGGTGGGCTCTTTGAGTCTTGGATTTCTTTCTCATTTGTAGGAAACATTCAAGAATGAAGTTGCTGGCTTGCTTTAGGGGCTCTGCATCACATCCCACACCCAGACACATCCGGGAGATGTATCTGGATTTCAGGGACCATGCAGAACAACCAGCTAGCAGTCATGATTTGCCAGAAATCACCAAGCCCAAAGCCACAGCACACATGCTAAGACACACATCATACAACAGTTACTCAAGACAGCGGCAGACCAGGGAGACCACACACTCACCTCCTTCAGGGAGACTGCACACTCACCTCCTCCTGGGGGGTAGAAGGCTCATGGTGTTCTTGTGATGCAGGTAAAAGTCGGTGGGGAGTTCCCAGAGATGAGGTTTCCCTTCTGTGGGGTGGAAAACACCCAAGAACAGGTTGATGGAATCTTGTCTATCAGCATCTAAAAAGCAAAAATATAGATTTCAGGAAACCCATTACTGATACGGCCTGCCCAGGAGGATATCTCAGGTGACACAGACCCAACTGTAGCTTCTCAGAACAGATCTCTAGGGAAGACACAATTATATTTCAAATTTCATACACACATACACAAACCCAGTCATGCATGTTCTGAGGAGACTAAAAGCCTTGCTTCTGAATGATACTTCCCTCTCATGGCACAGGGGACAGGGGATAGAGACCACTTCTTAAATATTAGCTTAAAAAAAAATCACACAATATTTATAGTGGTTTTATTTTTAAAATAAAAACCTACCCTCGGGATTTATTAACTTAGCTCAAGTAAACTTTACCTAAAAACAAACAGGGCTATGGGGGAAAAATGATCCAATTCCTACAGAAATCCTGCTGTGTGGTGTGACCTCGCCCAAGTCAGCTGTTCACTCGTACTGCTGCACTGCGAATGCCTGCCCTTCCTTCAGCAGAAGTGCTGTCTCCAGCAGCAAGCCCAGCCTCCTCCGCGACAATGAAGACAGCAGCCGCACGTGAACAGCAGCCGCACCCCACTCTTCAGCCACCTCAACACGATCCTCCCACACCATGCTATCAAGTGACAAACCTGACTGGCACGTGTCCTACGTCCTTTTCCTCGTTATGCTTGGCAGTAAACAAGCACACTGAAAGTCTCTTCCCGCCCACCCATCCTTTCTGATCTGCACCTTCTGCTCCCGGCTCCCTTTATCCTTCCCTCTCATTTCCTTCTTGCCATTCTGGTCCGGAAGGCCTCAGTACTCAAGTTTTTCAGAGATTCATAGTATTTTCTTCTAAGAGCTACAGTGAATATATATATATATATACCTGAAATCAGTATTGATATATCTTATCATTTTTGCAAAAGCAAACGAAATGTCAAATATGTACCCCTATGATTAATACTCTATCAGGAAGCATTCCGTTAAACATCACTTACCTTCCAGTCTAAAAGTACTATACAAAAGGGATGTGTTTGTATGCTGAGTGTCAGGGCCGTCTACCGATTTGCTAAGGGAAAACACATGTTACCTGACACAGGCAGCAGCACCACCCCAATTTTTGCCTCAGCACACAGCACTGAAGTGAACACGCTGTTCGTGTAGTAACTGTATTCTCTGTGCTTCTTGAAGAGACTTATGGCACTTGATAATTCATTTCATACAGTGCCCCAGAATAGCTTAATGTCACCTAAAGCAGCTTTCCGTCTCCCAGCCATGTTTTCAATGAGTTCCTCTCACCTTTTAAACACAGAGGAGGTCACAGACGCACCTCCTGCTCATGGGTGATCCTTCACAGACCACTGGGAGGTCCTGAAGCTGCCACTGCTGCTGTCACAACAGAAAGTGTCTCTATGGTGGCACAGTCACCTGAGCTTGGGCTGCAAGGCCACCCTACAAGATTGAGCACTGGCTGGGCACTTCTTGTCGTTGCTGTTGTTATACTTTTTTCTTATGATTTATTTGTTTTATGTTTATGAGTGTTTTGTCTGCACATCCATCTGCACACCAGAAGAGGGCATCGGGTCTCACAGAGCTACAGCTTTAGACAGCTGTGCACTGCCGTGGAGTTGCTGGGCATTGAACTCAGGACCTCGGAAGAGCAGGCAGTGCTCTGAGCCATCTCTCCAGCCCAAGACTTTTTTTCTTTCCTGGCTTTTTTGAGACAGAGTCTCACTATGTCACTCTGCTGTCCTGGAACTCACTATGTAGACCATTTTGCCCTTGAGTTCAGAGACCTGTCTTGCCTCTGCCAAATGTGGTAGCATTTGGTTATGGTCAAGTGAGCCACAGAGGTGGGTCCTCAGTAGAGTGCCACTATGAGAACAAGTGAGTTCCTGCTTTAAAATTATGCTTTAAAAGCAGAGCACCTATGAGCTATTCAAATGCCACTATGAACTAACAAGTTTCATTATTAATTATATTTAAATGACACAGGACTGGATATAATAATTTTAAATTAATTCCCCCCCAAAATATTTGGAACTAAATTATCTGTTATTCTAGTATTAAGTTTGTGATGAGTAGCCTCTTTTGCCAGTAACATAAATAATACTTATCAGTTTCATAAATAGTATTTTGAACTGTTAGGGAGAAAAAAGAAAGAAATTAGATGTCCATCTTGTACCACTTAACGAAACAAATACTAGTGAAATCTAAGAATGGCCCAGATCAACACGTAGTGGGAGCAAGCACAGTAACACTGAAGGACAGAGGCAGAACCAATGAACATATAAAAATCCAGCTTTGCTATTTATCCACAAAGTGTGGACTAAACCACTTCTACCAGAGTGGTAGGACCTGCAAGCTGAGTGTTCTCAGACTCTGCTGAGAGGAACATTAGCTGACCAATCCTTTCTGAGGAAATCCATCTGTGCTGGGTAGAACAGGAATGGCCCCCTTTTGCTGCCTGCAGAACAAGATGGAGAACTTTCAGCTCCTTCTCCAGCACCATGTCTGCCTGCGTGTCGCCATGCTTCCCACCATGACGATAATGGAACCTCCGAAACTGTAAGCCAGCCCCAATTAAATGTTTTTCTTTGTAGGAGTTGCTGTGGTCACGTTGTCTCTTCACAGCAATGAAACTGAAACTACGACAGACAGCGTGCCTGTGGATAACCTTGACTGTCAACCTGACTGGACTGAGAGGCTCCTAGATTAGTGCAGCATACCTGAGTTTGTCTGTGAGGGCTTCCAAAGACTACGGCACCACTTGTGGTGGTAAAAAACAGGCAGTGGGCTTATTTGTAGGAGCAGGTCTCTGGGGACATGTTCTTGGGAACTATCCTGCCTGTCCCCTTCCTGTCCCCTCCTCTGCTTAGACGGGAAAGTGCACCTCCACTACAGTGGTACATTGCTGAAGCACAGAGGGCCAAACAAACATGGACACACCATACAAAGAGATGGGCTTCGGTCAGGCATTTTGTCAGTGGTGAGACTACTGCATTAAGACCCTCAAAGGTATTTCTACCTCTGCCTTAGAAATATGCTTCTATACTTCACCCAAGCAAAGGTAAGAGACTAGCTGTGCTCAAAGACATTTGCTCTGGCGCATCCCAGACACACAATAAAGATAATTAAATAATAGCACATCTAAAGGATAGAGCACCACAATGTTACTAAGCAATCATGTTGTGGAACAACAGTTAGCATCATAAAGCTTATTCACATCATCGAAAAGGGCAAGAGCAGACTGTAAGTCACGTGGGCAACAGAAGTACAATCACGTTTGCCTGAGCATGAGCAACTGCAATCTCTGGGGGTGGGGATTATTTCTTTGTGAGACCCTCTGTACTTTCTAAAATTGACACATAATATGTTTAATTGAAAACAAATCAATCATTCTAGAACCTCCCATGTTCTTTGCTGTAGATACAAGGTTAATAAGAACCTGGCTGTTGGAGTTTTATAATTTAGTAAGAAGCTGGTGTTTCCTTGTGTGTGTGTGTGTGTGTGTGTGTGAGATGGGAGGAGCCAGGGACAGGGTGGGTAGTTAGAGAAAGGAGAAGGTTGTGGTCTACAAACCTAACTGCAAAGACCTGAAGGGAACCAAGCTGCCCCAAACCAGAACAGGGTGGAGCCCAGGGAAGCGGCAGGGTGGTGGCACTGGAAAGAGCCAAGGATTACAGACAGATGGAGCCGCAGCTCATGTTCCTAGGTCATAGGGAGAAATTTGATTTTAAAAGTAATGGAAACCCCAGGAAGTGTCTTCGTTTTTGTTTGTTTTGAAGAGAAGAGTGATAAGAATGATTTAACTTTATTTTTTCATTATTTTTAATTTTTTAAACATTTTATTGACTGTGAATTTCATGTCATGCACCCCAGTTCCACTCATCTTTCTGTCCCTTCCTATCTGCCCTCTACCCTTGTGACCGACCACCCAACAAAAGAACATGAAAAAACAAAACAACTCTTGCTATGAACGCTGTGGTATATCACAGTGTGTCACACAGCACACCGTTTTGTCCATACAACTTTACTGCACTCATTGCAGTGAGTCATTGGTGTGGTTCAAGGCCGCTGGCTTCTGCTACACTATCAATAGTAGAATTTCACTGGGACTCCTCTAAGATACCCTGCTGTTGCCAGGTGTCATAAGGACCCTGCAGCTTTGGATCTGCAGGATACGCCCCTTCACAGGCTCCAGCAGTTCCTAGATGGGGTAGATGTTGGAGTGCACCAGCTCAGAGCCCTGAATCTGGGTCTGTGTGGGTAGCTGCCTCCTGTCCTGACTTAACTTTATAACATATAAGTCACGCTGGCTGAGAGGCACACGTGCCACCATGTGACATGGGTGAGTACAACAACACTTGGTGTGTGGTGGAGAGATGGGAGGGAAGGGAAGTGGAATAGTGTGTGCACTATGAAGAGGGGCAGAACTGGAGGCCTGAGTAGTCTACACTGCCACCTGAGGCCATGGTGATGTCCCGGCCTGTGCCAACATGGAGGCCCATGTCTAGGTCCACAGCCGTGCAGTAGTGGGGGTCTGTGTCCCCTGGCCTGGGGTGTCATGTTGATATCTAAGGGCTATGCAGAGCTGTCTGTGCAGGAAAGCTGGCCCTGGTCATGTGAGCATGGGAGAGCTAGCCCCACCCCTCCCCAGCAGCAGCACTCAGGAGAGCTGCCCCCCATCCCTGGCCAGGACAGTGCTGAAGAACTGGCCCTGACAACATGAGCAGGTGAGAGCTGGCTCAGGTGCAGGACAGCTGCCACCCAAGGCCAGATTGAGGGCTTTGAGCTGGCCCTCCCCCAACATTTACCCCACCTATGAACTGCTGAGCACATGAAGGGGCAGGTCCTACAGAACAAAGCCGCAGGTCCCTATGAAGCAGGGCAACTACAGGAGATCCTAGCGGAGTCCCAATGAGGACCCAGTATTGACACTGTAGCAGAAGCCAGAAGCCTGAACCAGACCACTGGCTCATGGCAATGAACCTTTCAAAGTAAAGATGTTTGGGCAAATGGTATGTTGTATGACACACTGTCTACATTGTCCACAGAAAGATCTTTCTTTCTTTTTTGTTTTGTTTTTATTTATTTTTTTTAATGTTTATTTTTTGTTCTCTTTTGGGGGCGGGTGTAAGGGCACAGGGCAGATATAAAGGGATGAGAAGGTGAGTGGGATTAAGGTACATGATGTGAAATTCAAAAAGAATCAATAAAAAAAATCCTCAGCATAAGCAATTCCTCTGGGGAAAATAAATAAGCCACCCTGCCTACGAACAGCAGCTGAGATAGTAGACTTAGTGATGAGTAAGAGCCACGACGCGGCTACTGAGAGTGCTGCTGTACAAACTGTCTGCTGTGGAGAGGGCTCAGGGGACAGCTCAGTAACAAAACACTTATTTGGCATGTAAAAGCCCTGGGTCTGACCCCACTGTGAAAGGTGGGGAAGGGAGGGCAGAGGAGGGGAGGGTAGGAGAGAGAAGATGGGAGGTGGGGGGAGGAAATAACAGAAAGATTCCATTTGTGTTTAGGACACAGAGTCAACAAGATTTGCTAACACAGGAGACTGTGGGTAAGATCGCTGATAAGGAACCTGAAGGATTCAAGGATGGTTCTTAGGTATGAGGTGGAAAAAATGAGTGGAGAAAAAGGTTAAAGATAATTAAGAGTTTCTGGCTCAGAAACGGTAAGTTTGAGGGGAGTGTGTGTGTGTGTGTGTGTGTGTGTGTCTGGGTATATGTGTTGTTTGGGAGTCAAATCCAGGGCCTTACACATGCTGGGCAAGGGCTCTACCAACAAACCAAACCTCTAGCCTTTGTTCTGTGAGTTAGGGTCTCACTGTGTAGCTTACGCTGGCTTTAAACTTGCTGTGGAGTCCAAACTGGCCTTGACCTCAAGACCATTCTGCCTTAGCGTCCCAAGTGCTGCGATTACAGCACCCCTCGCTCTGCATGGTTCCTCTGAGACTCATATACTAGAGAAACATGGTAGGAAGAGGGTAATCTGGACCTCTGCTCCCTAGTGTCTCATCTAAGAATGTTTTACACTGCATTGTAAAAGGTATTTTGCAAATATAACTGAATTGCTCATAACGACTTCAAGATAACAGGGAAATTATTCTGAATTATCTGTAGTTATGTGAATCCTTTAGAGGCAGAAGAGAAAGTCAGGGGGGATCATATAGTATTCTGAAGGACAAAATGGATTCGGTGTACCAATGAGGGCTATAAGACAGGAGAAGTCACAAGTCACCTCTGGAGTCAGAGCCAGCTGCCCATGAGAACAGCTGCGTGGAATTCTGCCACCAGCCGGGAGGCCAGGAGGCCGGTGCTTCCCACAGGAAAGCTGGGAAAAGCCCGAAGGCCAGGAGGCCGGTGCTTCCCATAGGAAAGCCAGGAGAAGCCTGAAGGCCGTGAGGCCGGGAGGCTGGTGCGTCCTGCAGGAGAGCCGGAAGGCCAGGAGGCCGGGAGGCCGGTGAGTCCCGCAGGAAAGCCGGGAGAAGCCCGAAGGCCGGAAGGCCGGGAGGCCGGGAGGCCGGTGCGTCCTGCAGGAAAGTCAGGAGGCCAGGAGGCCGGTGCGTCTGGCCGGTTAACTGACGACGTGCTGACCTTACTTTCATTTCGGCTTTCTCAGTAGAGAACACACGTGGAATAATGCCGTGGTTAGTCAACAGGAGCCTGAGGTAAGCATGCACATGTGTCTGATTATTATATGTGGATGCCCTGAGAGTAAAAGTACAGAAGGAGAAGAGAGGATGAAGGTTTAGAAATAAAGCAGCCATCCAGGTTCTGGGCGAGATAGTGCAGGGGTTGTGGGAAAGAGGAAGTGTGGGCCTAGACCAAAGTTGAATGGGTAAGAGAGACAGAGAAGGAACCGAGGAATATGGCAACATGGAGACTTCCAGCAATGCAGACATTAGTACAAGAGAGTCCGCTCAGGCAGGCAGAGAGCTGGGGCTGAAGCAGGAGGGAGATGTGGGGTTAGAGAGAGACCGGAGGCTGGATGGAAAACATTCCCAGGCTCTCGTTAACAGAAGGGATGCAGAAGACAGAGAGGGACTGTGAGCAACAACAAGGGTATATTATAGGAATGCAAGAGCAGGTTGCAGCTCGGAACAGAGCAGAGGGCAGAGACCCAAAGGAAGGCAGGCTCTGTGCAGATTTCCATGGTTCCCGCCCTTGGCAGGGAAGAGATGTTCGCTTCCATGACTTTGATGTTCTTGATGAACTGTGAGCCAATGTTAGTGGCTGGGGCTCAGCGTCAGGGAGGAGCAGCCATTCTAGGGAGCTGGCGAAAGGCTGTGCTAGGGAATAGTGTCATAAGACTGCCACACTGTCTGCAGTGTGTTCCTTCCCACCTGAACTGAGAGACAACTTAGAGCTTCCTCTGTCATGTCTAACTGCTGGTGGCACAAGGGGTGGAGAGACTTGGCTTTATCAGTTATCAATGGTTTTCCAGATGCTACGAGGACATTTTTGCAATTGTGTTTTCTGTTATAGGTGAATAGGGTTTACTTCCTAAACTCTGTTGTCATGACGATGACCTCAGAAGGTCATCTCACTCTCTGTGATAAGCGGAAGTGTTCTCCATGCATTCCCCTGCAGGTTCCCTTTCAGAAATAAGTCAGAAAGGGAAAATGATGGGTAGCAGAAGAGTGCCTCCTGGCACTGGGAAATCAGCTCAGTACTGCCTTTGTGATCACCTCTCCCTATGGGTGAGCACGGCAGTTTTCACTTGCTGAGCATGCATTTTACTTTTTGAAATATGTTTGAAGAGAATATGGTCCACTTCTATGCATTTACTACATTTAAGTTATATATATGCATTTTGTGTATGTGTGTATGCATGTGTGCGTGTGTGCATGTTTGTGCACACACACAAGCGTGTGTGTGTGTGTGTGTGTGTGTGTGTGTTCTATTATTAAATACAGCAGGCGGTCTGTTTTTCCCCTTATAATAGGATTTGAAATCAAGATGCTGAAGCAAGATAATGCAAACTTAGCAAAATTTAAATATTAAAAAGGGGGCCGGGGGAGACAGTTTCACAGGGAATTAACAGCTCCTCCTGGCATCTAAGGGACATGCCTAGGTAACTGTGCTTTTCCAGTATGGCATCCTCCACATGCCTGGGAAACTTGTCAGGCTAGAACCCAGCAGATGCTCTCTAGAGACAAATCCCTGAGCACAGTGACATGTGAAGCCTCAAGAACTGTTGCATGTGCATGCAGGCATGTGCATGTGTGTATTTTGAGATAGACCATGCTATTTTTCCCAGGCTGCATTCAAACTCATAGGTTCGACTGTCTTTCTACCTCAGCTTCCCAACTGGGCCCACCAGCCTGAATAACAGTGTCTAGCTTTAAGAACTGTTTTTAAAATGGGTCTAAAAAGAGGTCCAAAGAGTGGTTCACACAGCAACCATCTGTCTATACAAACAAGGCCAAATTCCCAATTATTTAATCTCAGTACTTCAGTGTCTTAATCCTCAGTACCTTCCTGCTCAGCCCAGAGGCGTCACATAGGACTGACTGAAGGAAGATGATTCTACATTCAGCATTATGTAATCCTCAGTTATGACAATATAAGGTGCACGCCCCAGTGACACCAGGCTTCTTAAAATAAAGATGTGTTACAGCCGCGTTACTCATAGAGCCTTTCATAACATCTCACCCTTCAGTTTGCATAACTTGGCTGAACTGTTCTATCTGCACACACTGATCTCTGGCACCAGCCTTGCCCTCTAAACTGTGCCTTTCTTTCTAAATCGTCTACACAGTGACATTCATTTCTGTCTTCTAGTCCTGCTAAGCAGCCTTGGTCCTGAAGTGTCAATCAGGATCCCCACCGAAGGGCAATGAGACAGGAGAGGGGCAGCAGGGTGGACGGGCGCTGCCTCTCGAAGAGCGGTCCTTAACCTTCGTCATGGAGGCCCACACCCAGGAGTGTGCCCCTGCTGCTTACACGTGCAGTCTTCTGTCTCCACAGGGATATGGAAGCCTGAACCCCACAATGCCAGGGAACGTGATCATGCTCAGAAATAACATCTTTGTAGATATAATCAAATTAAGATGCGATCACACTGGGGTACAGCAGGCTCTTGATCCAGTAAGGCTATTGGTGTCCCCATAAGAAAAGGAAAGGGACACACGGCAGAGAACGCCCCAAAGACTGACCTCAACACAGGAATAAAGCGTGTGAGGAGGCTGGAGGTAGAGGTTAAAGGAGAACCCCTGCACCAGTCAACAGACACCAAGGCCTGCCAGCCACCAGCACACAGAAGAAGGGTGGATCTCGTCCTCGGCTTTCAGTGGGAACTGCCCTGCTGTCACTGTTAGACTTCAGGCATCCTGAAAGACAACTGAAAGACAGTGTCTGCTGGTTGTGCTAGCAGGTCAAGCAAAGCTGTGGTTTGCTTCTGATCAGTGGGCACTGGCATGCAATAGGATGTCATTCTCAAGATTAAGTGGTCTATGGGAGACTATCCTGCCAGCAGTCTCACTAACAGGCTCTTTCCATAGCCATGTGTGAAGCAGCAAGTGTCCTGCATTTAGATGCTGTCAACAAACACATGGGCTTGGAGGCGGTTCCTTCCCTAGCTAGTATTTCAAATGAGATTGCAGCCTTCAGACTCTAAGCAGGAAACCTCACCCGCAGCCCCAGCTGTGCCTGGGCCACTGACCCACAAAAGCTGTGGACATTATAGTCTGCTGCTTCACTTTGCCATGTTTCTTTACTGCAGACAAACATAGCCATAGCTAACTCACTTCCATTTGCTCTGGGCCTCGTAAACGTTGAAAATAAATGTTGATGCCTAGGGATGTTTCTCAGGCTCCTATCCCTCCAGATTCTCTTGTGACTCCCTTGATATGAGCACATGCAGCTTTTTACTTGAGAGAAGGCTTCCAGTTCTAACTCCGGATCCTTGGCGGTCAGGGCCTCTTGGTCCTCCCTAGCTAGGGCCCAGGCCAACCCAGGCCAACAATACTGACAGCCTGTTTCCTGAAGGCTCCATCTGGTTCCATTAAACACTCCTGTTTGGTAAGATTTACTCTATGTATGCAGGCAGCTCTCAGCATACAGCACTCTCCTTGGCCATCCCTCTGCTGCAGATCTGGTGTATAACCATCCAGAGTGAACACACGGGATCCCTCCAAGGCAGTGCCTAGAGTCCTCTGAAGCCTTTCTCTCTCTTCACTTGAGGTGAAGAAGTGGGAGTGAGGCACAGGAGAGCCACAACAGTTCATCCCAGAGAACAACTCTACCTCCTCCCACAGCCCCTGAAGGTTCTGTCCCTCTTCTGTTCAAGAGAGGAAATCTCATAGGATCAACACTGGGCTCTTCCTGGAGGAACTCTATGTAGGGAAATGTGTCTCACAATCACTTCAGTCTGTGATATATGGTATATATATATATATATATTGGCGATGGCTTCTGAACAGAGGCAGGATAATGGCTACTGGAAACCTGTACTCAAACGACTTAATACTTGCAGATCATAAAAGTATGATTAGGTGAGTAATTTAATGCTAATGTCATTATTCACTTCCAGCTGACATTCATAAATAACTACTAAGATGTTATCCCCCGTTTGAAAAAACTGATTCAAAGCTTTCCAATGTCTACATTCAGAAACAGTGAAGGAGAAAGAAAGGCACAGGAGGAAGAGCCTAGATGTCCAACCACGCCCGTGACATAGACCCTGCAACCCTGGACGGCAGAGGGAGACAGTGCCCTACTTTAAAACACACAACGTGGGCATAGTGACTGTTGGCAGACTGCTTGCCCAGCAGGCGCAGACTTCTGTGTTTAATCCCCAGCACCCTCTGCATCAGGCATAGCGGGCCCTCCTGCAGTCCCAGCACTCAGGAAGGTTAGAAGTTCAAGGGCATCCTCTGCCGCTCAGCAAGGCTGAGCCAACCAGGGATATGAAACCAGTCTCAAAAGCACCTTAACATGTACTTACGTATTGAACAAATAGTTTCTGAGTACCTTCTAAGTCACAAAGTCCATTTTATTTAAATTTATGAATAATTAAAACCGTATTTAAGTAAAGAGCTAAAAAGAGAAGAGTGCAGGGACCAGGAGAAAACCAGCTGAAATGTGAGAGGTAGGAGCGCCCACTGCCGGGACTCACCCGAGAAGGCATTGCTGTAGTACCGGGACAGGGTCTGCATGATGTCCTTGGAGTGCTGCGTCCACGGCGCTATCTTTCTGTAGGTCTTTACCCGATGAACCAGCTGAGAGCCTCCATACTGCAGGGAAAGTGTGTCTCCATGGTCCTCATAGAGCTCCTCAAATAACCTACGCAGGAGAATGCACAGTAGACACCATGGTCCTCATAGAGCTCCTCAAATAACCTACGCAGAAGGAGAATGCACAGTAGATACCAGGTCTGCTGACTCGTATCCCTAATCCCAGCTACCATGGAGGCTGAGCCATGAGGATCACAAGTTCCAGGCCTGCCTGAACTCAGAGTGAATTCAAAGGCAGCCCGAATAAGTTAGTAAGACTCTGTCCCAGAATGTAAAATGGAGAGAGGGAATGGGCAGAGCTCAGCGATGGAGCATGTGCCCTGGGGACAGTCCCCATTACCAAGAAAAATTAACCCAAATGATGGTACAAGCCATCCAGAAGGCCAGACTTGGGGAAAAGCCTTTAACGTTATGAATTCTTCTGAATCTTTCATGTGGATTTTTCAACAGCTTGAAATGAATGTAAATGTAAAATGTATTGTTTCATACAGAAAACTCCAATGAGAAAATGACGCACCAAAAACATAACTTGCTAAAGCTGGACCAAGCTGTCTCTAGCCATGTCAGAAGCATTCCTATCGTCCACGGTCTGCCAGGATAACTCGATTCCCATGACACCATTTGGTCCTTCTGAGTCACTGTTAAACACATGGTCTTGTTCCAGACAGTGCCTTGTACTATTTGAGCCACCGTAATGGCGTGCCATAGACAAGGTGACTTATAACCCAGAAACCTTTATTTCTCATGGTTCTACGAGCTACAGCATCTAAGATAAACACATCGACAGTCACTGTCTAGCAAAGGCCATTTAATTCAAAGGCGGGGCCACCTTGCTTTGCTATCACGTGAGGACAAGGCTCACAAACATTCCTTGGTCACTTTTAATATGCCATCAATCCCAGGGACAGGCATTTGGCCCTTAGATTTAAGCATGTCCCAAAGATCCCATCCTCTGATACCACCACTTTGAGGTTGAGGATTTCAACATGGACCTAAGGGTGACTGGAACATTCTGACCCCAGCAGACATGCAAGCCATTATACCTTCTGCTTTCACAGAGGCAGTAATCGGCTCAGGAACAGTCATCCCGAGTGAAGACCCTGTCTTCCCTGCCCTGTTCCTTCAGCTCAGCATATGTGTGTAGCAGGAGCTGTGCCACCTATCAGTGCCATTTGGGTTTTAATTTAATCTAATAGTTTGTCTATGTACTTTGAATTTATCTTTAAAAAAGCCCAGTGCTAACGATAATACAAGCAAACAACACAATACCCAATGGCAGTAATACATAAACATGTAGTAGAAATAGACGGGACTTGAATGCTGTCATCCTGCCATAAGCCTCTGAGAAGCTGAAAGTAGAAAGGAGTTCTAAGACCCTTGAGAGTCAAGTCTGCTTTTGTCACTGCTGCCTTTCAACTGGCAGCAGATAAGGATTACCTCACCGCATCCGTATCGAACTGCAGGTTAGGCTTGTCAATCAGCCCTAAGGAATATAGCTGGTACGCCAGGGCACACTTGCCCACCATGAACTGCGCAGTGTTGGTGCGGTCCAAACAGTCCACGCAGTTGGTGCGAAGGACGCCGGTCTACAAAGAGCACAGGGAGGTTTCAGGTCAGGTTCAGACGCCTGGGTTACTTCCCAGCACACGGAAATTCTTCTCTTCAAGTAACAGAGGGAAAGCTGTGGGTGCTAATCCTGCACAAGTACTAACTTTTGGTATAGATCAGAGGTTAAAAGGATAAAGATCAATTTGCTAATCATATAAGGTTATATTTACTGTTCACTTAATGTTGCTCTGACAGTATCATTAAACCAAGTCTATATTTGAATTTACTTTGAAGGCTCAACAAGATAAAGCAAACATCTACTATTTTCTATATTTACTAATTAGTCAAATAAGGATTTTTATCTGATATTGCTCCTCCATTATTCAAACCAACCATTTAGTGGTTAAAGCTATGCATGTATATATGTATCTGTGGTGTGTGTGTGTGTGTGTGTGTGTGTGTGTGTGTGTGTATGAGTGTGTAGTGTGTATGTGTTAGTGCCCACAAAGGTCACAGATGGCATTAGTTTCCCTGAAGCAGTGTCACCCTACAGAAGGGTGGGATAGGATGGGTGCTGGGAACCAACCAAGCTTGCATCCTTTGAAAGAGCAGAAACCCATCATTGTCACAAGCTATGTCATGCTTAAAGCACAGCTAACAAATGGAATGCACACTAGCTTGTTTTATAAAACCAATCTAATCTATTATTTCTATATTCTTGTTTTTAATTTCCCGTAGTAAAAATTTATATGTAGAAAAATGTATAGGCTGTATAGTATCAGCTATACATATTTATATAAGATTTAAACACTAGCAAGAAAGCTTTTAAAAAAATCTTTCCAAGTTATCAATAATTTTGCATCAAATACATCTTCATATTTGCTAATAGAAAACATTACAAAAAGTGAGGTGGGTATGGCGGCAGACACCTGTAATCCCAGCACCTGCGAAGCAAAAGCAGGTAGGTTCTCTGTGAGTTCAAGGCCAGCCTGATCTACAGAGTGAGTGTCTGGCTAGCCTGGGCTGCACAGTGAGATCTGGTCTCAAACGAAACAAAACAAAGCAAAACAAAAACCAACTCCTAAATCCTCAAAAACATGAGCCATCATGGACACAGGTTGCAGTCATTATGAGTATAATATTCTCCATACCTGGAGCCGACCAGTGGGAATCACATGACCTCCAAGTTCATTCCACCTGTGCGTAAAAGCAGATGTTTTACATTCCACTGTCATCCAGTGCTGGGAACTAAACCCAGCCCTGGGCTCCCTGAGCACATGCACTATGACTAAGCCACACCCCAACCCTGTTTTCTATTTTTAAAAGGGGCAGGGATTATGTAATATGTATTTGTAGATTCTAAGAGCTACAGGAATAGAAGGGAAGCTGTGTGACATCAGATAGCTCTGCTCTGTCTGTTAGGTGCAAATAACTGAGACAGGCAGTCACCATACTCAAAGAAAGCTTGGGATGGAAGCATCGTAAGCTGCCCGTGTCCGTCTCGGGCACCCTCTCCGTGCCCGTGTCCCTCTCGGGCACCCTCTCCATGCCCGTGTCCCTCTTGGGCACCCTCTCTGTGCCTGTGTCCCTCTCGGGCACCCTCTTTGTGTTCTTCCTTGACTTGCCTTCAAGCCCAGTCTTTCTCTAGTCTCTGTAACTATGCGCAATTGCAGGCATCTCCCTACTTAGGCCTTCCAGAGCTTCTTCTGCTCCCTGTACCTTAAGAGTCCCTGGAATGCAAACACTGCAATTCTAGCAGAAGGCTTCTTGCAAATGCAGACACTATGTTTCATTCAGACTTCCTCATTCCACCACTGTAGTTAACTATACTGAGAATCAAATGCTGGAAATACACGATATTGGTTCCTTTACATATAAGTAAGGAATGCATCCTTTTCAGAAGCCGCCAACAAAGGAGCTGTGAGCAGTCACTATGGCATGTTGCCAGATTCTACTTTCAGGAAAGTATCCACTGTCAGTCAGAAAGGCTTCCCTGGTCTACTAAACAGCAAACAATGAATTCACTACAGACAAGCTTACTCTCTGTGAGTTGTATGTAATGTTTCTTCTACAGAGTGAATGATACAACTCCTGTGGCTTCCATCTGAAGGGACATAACCAGTGCAGGAGTTCCCAAGCACACAGGGAGTGTTCCAAGAACTGTCCATCCATCCATCCATCCTCTAGTTAGCACACACTTCCTGTGCTTATAATATTTTATTTTAGAGTGTGTGCGTGTGCACACCTGTGTATGTGTGAGTGCACCCATGTGCACACTCATGAGCTGCAAGCATGTGCAATGTGAGTCTCTGTGATGGAGTTGCAGGCACACACAGCCAAGCCTAGGTTCTCACATGGGTGTTGGCCATTCACATGTAGTTCCTCATGCTTATAAGGCAAGTGCTCACTCCCTAAGTCCTCTCCCTAACCCCTAGAATATTTGTACATAGAATACCTTGACTTACGTGTTTTTTGTGTATGTGGTAATGGTGTGTTGGGTGGGGCACTTGTGTACCACACAGTACCCAATAAAAAGGTCAAAGGACAACTTGAGGGAGTCATTTCTCTCCTAATATATGGGGACCGGGGATCCAGGCTAGGTGGACCAGGGATCCAGGCTAGGTAGAAGGTGCCTTTAACTACTAAGCCATTGTGCCCGGGGACTTGCCTACCTCTGCCTCCTCAGTGCTGGGAAGGCAAGCACATGCCACACCCTGGCTTTGTGGTGTGTGCTCTAGGGATTGAACAGCAAATGCTGTGTCTCTCCATCCCTCACGTTAAGATTTTAAGAGTCATACATACTTTTCATCTGGCCGTAAAATACTGCAGTAGGAATCAGGGCGGTTTACAAAGAATCCTGTCTTCTTTACCACGCTTTCTGCAATCACATTCAGCCGATCGAGAACATTACACAGCTTACTGAGAGGGGAAAGCAGGAGAGTGAGAACTTAGTGTCAACACATATTTATTCTTCCATCTAAAGCAAACATCAACAGTAACAGTGCTCGGGGACTTAACTGTTTTAATCTTGTAGTTTATGTAACAGAAACATGGAAATCATTAAGCTGGAAATATAATGTGTACTCAGTAAGTTACAAGCAGTAACATATCAAATACTGGCATATTCCTCACTCTTGGCACCCAACGCTCCTATGAGCCTTTCGCTCCTCAGTAGCTGTCAGTCAAACCCCTGCATAACCAGGCAATGGTTATGACTATGCACAGTACAGTAGCAGGGGAAGAAAAATGGAAACATAAGTTAATATTACCATTTCAAACTACTTAACTAACATGCTTCACGAAGTGGGTACATGTGTGCATGCCTGGTGTACTAACTCTATAAAAGATTCAGGGGGAAAAACACACAACACCATACAAAACAATATGATGATGAAGAGGTCAGCTCAGCTTTGGAAAATTCCACCAGACCCCTCCCCTCCTGGAAGAGAAAGGTCTTGGAGCACTTGCCTCTGGAAAGGAGAGGCTTAATTACATTCCTCAGACCATAGGGGTGAGGGAGGCCCAGACCACATAGACACATTCGGCAGAGCAGAACCAACCCGTGGCCACCTACAGACAAGGGGAGTCCTTGCTACCTCATTCCCTAAGGACCAATCAGTTTAAAAGTCACACCGTTCTGCCCAATTATAGAGTCACACATTATGCCTAATGGCTGCTGCTCTGAAAGCTGTATAAAAAGTCACTGGGCGAGGTCGTTCTCTCTCTCCTTCGTGTACAGGAAGATCCCAGTATGCTGGAACAATAAAATTCCTCTTGCTTTTGCATTGACCCCAACTCAGGGAGTCTCCCGTAGTTAAGGCTCACCAGAGTCTTACAGTGACAGTAAATAAACCCGGAGCTTCTGTGATGCATGGTACACTTGGTAAGACAGCGCAAAGCTCAGTGGGAAAAGGCTCCTTAGATGAGATTAGTTTTGAACCAAATCTTGGCGGTTAAGAGAGGAAACATGGGACAGGGCGGCAGTGGAAGTGAGCGACAGGCAACAGTGGGGTGAGACTAGCTCTAGGGGTAAAGACCAGGCTTTCTCAAACACATCAGCCCCGAACAAGTTTAAGTTATAGCATTCCAGAACCAATCAGCTGATAGGGCTTGATGCACACAGTGAGGAGCTAGGACTTCCTATCCACAGTTGCTGCTTGCTCATCTAGGAGAGAGATGACCCGAGAGTAGAGAATGAAATAGAAAATGGCGACAGCACTGGTGCCCAACAGGAACAAAAGGGAAGAGGTGACAGACTATGCAGGGGGAAAGCCTGACACGTGATGGAAGCACAACATCCTCACTGAAGGAGCTGTATCCCCTAGGAGGCTCAGACAGGCTCTGCCTCTCACTCACCTCTTGGTGTACTTGGCCATGTCCCAGGGGATGTAGACAATGGTGTGCTCCGGGGGCAGGAACTGGTTCAGGTAAGTGACCGCAGCCACCAGCTCTTCACTCAAAATCCTTTCGTGCTTTCTCTTCTCCCTCTCCTTTATCAAAAACATTTGAAATACTCTTTAAATTTCAAGTCTTAAGTGTGGGGCTGGAGAGCTGGCTCGGCGGTTAAGAGCATATATTACTTTTGCAGAAGACCCAGATTCATTTCGCAGCACCCACAGGATGGTTCATAACCATGCATAATTCCAGTTCCAGGGGAATCTTAGGCCTTCTTCTGACCTCTTTGGGCACTAAATAGACACAGTGCACAGACACACATGCAGGTATAACACACATAAAATCAATAAATCTATTCTTAAAAATGGTAACTTGCTAAAATGAAAACAATATAAATTCAAATTAAGGTATCTTCCAGCAGCTCTGAAAAGCCACGGAGGTTGGGTTTCTCTGTGGATCTGGCAGCATCCCCAGTATGCTCCACACAAGCCTGGCCCGCACAGCCACAGCCTACTCTGGTGACAACGCTCACTTATCCCGTCCCAGGAGAGAACCCACCATGCAGCCAGATAGAAATAAGCGTGATCGGGCAAGCAGTCCCCATACAGAGGACTACAGAGTGCTTTTTCAAATCCAACCCATAAAGCAACCGTGCGGTAGCAGGACAGGCATGGACCAGAGCCCTGCCCTGCATGCGTGCCTGCCTGCCTGCAGCTCCTAGGTTACCACACTGCCTCTCACTAATGGAAACTATGCCTATGCTGCTGTGCAGCTCTGAGCCGCCACCCAGTACCCTTGGGCAGGGCTATCACATTTCCTTCGGCTAACAGCAATATATCCATCACATCCGTAATATGGGGTTTAAATGCAACAAAGCATTGGAAGTTCTCAGCAGAGTCTTCAGTAAAAATTAGCTATTACTGTTACCTTCATTGGGCTTTTACTTAAAACGAAGAAAAACTAGCAGAGGCTTAAGAGACTTATAGCACTACTGCTGGTATCAAAGTACTCCTATGCTGTTTTCAATCATGGTGACTGCTTTCCAATTGTCACCAACTGGAAAATAAGCATTGTGGAAACAAACAAGGGCACTTTTTGCACAGCTGAATAAAATAAATAGAGAAATTATGTAAGACATAAGAACAGAGAATTAAGAATCACCCTGTGCATCAGTGGGCCCCAGAGAGGGAGTGCCCATAGAGGGTGGGGTTCACAAGGCAGATGGCAAAGGAAAGCATGAGTGTCCCTCTGGGCAACCCCACACAGCAGCCGTGGGAGAGGCGGACAGCCTGGCTGTTATCCTCCGGCCACAGACATTCCTTGATGGTTTAACCACAACTCACCAAGACCTTCCTCCAAGTGAAAAGAAGAACATCTGCTTTATCCTGTTAACAAAATAGCTGATGACAGGGCCGAGGTGGACTCAGTGGCTGGGCTCTCGCCAGGCATGTGACAGGTCCTTGGTTCGAGCCTCATCATTAGCCAAACAAATGAAGCCTTAGTCTGATGACTTGCTCTAAGAGATGCACACACATTCCAAGTATGTGCTAGTCCGTGCTCATTAAAAGTCTTCATTAAAACATTGTCTTAATAAACTCAAATATTGCTTCATTTTTTTTTAAAAAGCCACATATGAAAAGACTTTCTTTACTGTTCTGTGAAACAGCAGCTTAATCTCTAATTACTCTCTAGTTTGATCTCTGGTGATTGTCAGACCAACATCAAACTACAATTTTAAATCCTCTTGTGGCCTCGAGTATTCAAAGTAAACACACAAAGCAAAAAAGCTCGTGGGAACAGAAAGGTGAGGAGAGAACCCTGCTGATCCTCGCGTTTAGCCTGCAGAGAACCTGGATGACCCTCTGCTTGGCCATAGCCAGGAGAGAACCCCAGGGACAATCCTGCAATTCTGCCTGTGGAGAACCAGGACTGTTGGGTTGGTGAGCTATAAGAGGCAGCCTGGTCCCTGGTCAAGCTCAGGCTTAAAACAGTGGTAACCCAGCAGGTGGCTGTAGCCTGCAAGGAACAATAGATGGCAGTACTGTTTTTCCATGCTCAAGGGCCCCTGGCTCCTGTCACATAGCTACAACCCCCAAGTCCCCCGCCCACCCCCAACCCCCGTAGAGAAGTCTGTGGCCATCAGCCACATAGGAGCAGCACCCCAAGCCCTCCCACATGTAGATAAGGTATTTGCAAGCTCTCACACCAAGCAGGAAGTACCTGCTGTCAGACCCTGACCCACCCCAAAACTGTACATGAGGATCCTATCCAGAAGGAATAAAGGTGTGAGAACTACTCCATCATCTGAGAGCTTCTGTCATAAGAGCTGTCACTCTGCCACTTGGGAAGAGAATGCTCTCCTGAAGTGCCACCACAAGCTCCCCTGCACTCCTCACTGGCTAGGTGGTCGCTCATTGGCCCAGCCTGGCCTGACTCAGTGCAGGGTGACATAGAGCAACTTAGACAGCAATGGCGAAGACTGAGGTGGAGCCAGCTGCAGCAGCAGGGGCAGCAGAGATGACTCCCGCTTCCTGCTCACACTCTGTCCCCTTTGCCTGAACCCTCATACCTGGCAGAGCCAGAGATCTCTGTGGAAAACCTCCAGGACACTGGCCCACACAAGACAATCCTCAGCTCCACCTGCCTCTTGCTCCTTAGTTCTCGACCATCTTAAAGGTCGCATGGCTGAGCAGGCTCCTCCTATGACAGGAGACGCCTTGACCACTGGGCTGTGAGGGCAATCACGGACCCCTCTTCCCAACAACCTAGATACTGCACTGCCTACTTCAGCTGGAACCCCTGACTCTGTACTTGGGTTTGCACAAGTGACTGGTGAGTGTCTAACACAGGGAGACTGCAGTCCACACTCAGAGCACACGGATGGACTCACACCCTATGAAGAGCCAGGATATCCAACTGCACATGTACAGGTCATCAATGTGTCCACTCTTGGTCACTTCCAATCACCCTTCCTCATGCCTTAGACCCCCCCCAGCCTCTTTACCTGCAAATACCCTACACCTTTCGCAAGCAAGGGAGCTCTGGAGCTGGCTCTTCTGTCTCCACATGCTTGGCCACCTTGTAAATAAATATTTTTATAAAACTCATTTCAAACTGCACTGGCAGATGGCAGGGAGGCAAACCAGGCTGAGTTCAATTATAGGCATTAAGTAGCATTTTTAATGTGCATAATTAACACAGGATTCCAATCACTGTAGATATTCAGGGTTCTACTTACAAGAACTTTTCAATTACACACAAGATCCACTCATCTAGAGTTAGGTATTTGTTCCACTAATAGCTCATCATTCACTGCTTTACTGGGAATTTGCTTCTACACTAATAAGCTATTCACACTGGAAGAGCACTCACACTTACCACCATTTGTACAATGCCAGGGACTGAACCCAAGGCCTTACACATGTAGACAAGTGCTCTACCGCTGAGACACATCTATCCCCACCCTCCTTTTACTTTAGGACAGGGTCTCACTAAGTTTGTCAAGTACACTAAAATTCACTCTGCAGCATAGCTAGGCCTTAAACTTGTGATCCCTCTGCCTCTGCTCCTTGGATAGCTGAGATGATAGGCCTGCACCACCAGGCCTAGCAACAGATGAACAAATGTTTTCGTTAAAGTTTTCCACCTTAATTTTCAAAATGTGTGCATTACTGCTACTTTTCAATACCGAAAGTTAAAGATTATCCAGTTCCAACTTCCATTACCTGAAGCAGACAGGGAACAAGAGGTGACTATACAACTTCTGCATTCATGAATAAGTATGTGTGGCATTAACATGTAAAGACAGTTGTGAAGCCAGGCCTTAGCTGCGGGGATCATGGAAACCGAGAGGACATGGCTGCCTCGTTCTCTCCCTCCTCTCCTTTGATTGGTTTGTTTATTAAGCTAACATTTGCTAACCAAGCTCTCAGAATAATCTCACATACACTATATTGTTGGCCACTGCTGTGCATTATGTGCATATATATATATATATTATAGTAAAACCTGTATATTGATGCTTTCACGGTCTTCTCAGCCACTAGCTGACGTGCTTTTAACTTACTTGGGTACTATGGTTATAAATAAAATTGACTGGGTGGCACTGCCCTCTACTGACCTGCACATCCAATTATGCACACTCCCTGGACGGACTAGTCAGTACTCTGATGGAGAGGTGAGGGGCAATTACACCACCTTGCCTGGGCCCCTCACAAGTCCACCCAATTCTTGAACCAATGAAGCCTTTTGGTTCTGTTGCCACACTGGTTTGTGGCTCTTACAGACTGTCAAGTAGGTGGGCTGTATCAAGGTGAGGGTGTAGTCCTTTGATCTGCATCCTTCTTAAGGTGTGGGACTAAGGAATTTAACGTAGATCCAGTTCACACAAGGAAATCAGGAGCCTAGTAGACTCAGTCACCCTCTTCCTTCAGAAAGATCAAGTACCCAAGGCAAGCCCGGAAGGAGTGGCGGCAGAAGCTAAGACCAAAGAACAGCAGCTCAGACACCTC
>NW_022196909.1:7333569-7336244 GCF_008632895.1 Mastomys coucha
CCTCTCTGCCTGTCTGTCTCTCTCCCTCCCTCCCTCCCCCCATCTCTCTCCCTCCCTCCCTCCCTCTCTTCCCCTCCTTTGCCCTCTTCTCCTGGGGAAGGCAGAGCACAGCTGGCCAATGCCCTTGCTCTTCAGAGAGACCTTTAGTGCATCTGAGAAGCACATCATACCTTCACTAAGTTCAGGATGATGATGGGGGAGCCAAACCTCTGGAGCATCTGGTCAAAGTGGAGAGCAGCCACGTGTGCAAAGGGATCTGCCTGGTCCACTGAGAACAGAGAAGGTGAACGGAACTGTGAGGCAGAAATGAAAGGCTCAGGGCTTTCACACAACTGAAAAGAAGTGCAATTCAACTAATGTGGCGCTCGGCGGACACTCAGTCAGCATTAAATCTGACGAGTCTGCTGTTTCTGGAGCAAACTAACAAGCAATTTACTAATAGTTAAAGTTAAGATTTAATTCACTGCAGAAAGGTAATAAAAGCTACTCCTCCATATAATCTTGCTCGCAGGACCAACATTTCACCAAAACCCAGGCACTTCTGAGAGTTATGTGACAGCAGTCATCATCTTGAGTGGCAGCAGACAAAAGCTACTCCTGACAGGCTGGCCCACGCACGTGTAATGGGTGGTTTCGGCATCATGGTTGAGATGTCTTGGGACCAGAACAAGGGAACAGATCCTCTAACTTGTACGTAAGAAGAGTAACTGCCTGCGCTGAAAGACATCACGGAAGCATCACAGAGGATCTGCTCAGTCTCCACCTCATTTGCGACATCCCCCTGGAATGAAAGGCACAATTAAACACAGCCTGTGCTCTTAGAACTTTTACATGAAAAAACTCAAGTACACAACAAATTATAACGACTCATCTTAAAAGAGGTGTTTGGAGTACACACTGGAAAAGAAGAAACATTAAAACATGATAAAGGAAAGCAGAAAAACAAAAATTAATAGACATGGATAATTAATAAACTACAGAGAAGCTAAACAAGAGAGGTACAAATAAAAATAAGCTCAATGAAAATTTTAATAAAACCTTTATACCATTAACAAATAAGATAATAAATTAATACTCTTGTCTAAAAAAAAAAATAAGAGCAGAAAACAGAGTAGAAAAAAAATCAAGTTAACACAAATAGCAAACAGCGAGTGACCAGTGCAAATGGTAGGATGCCAGAGAAAAGAAAAACAATCATGTGAAATTATGCAGGAGATAAAGAACAAAGAATCTAAAACTTTCACTTCTGAAGACCAAAGTGAAGATATGAGTAACACTGGTGGTCAGAAGGACTCAAGGAAGAGACGGGAGACTTTGGAGGCCACGTGACTTACTTATGTCTATGTCTATACAGACATAAGGGATACTTCCAGAAGCACTGAAAACCTGGCTCAGGTATCCTCTCACTACTCAAAAAGCAAATAAGATAGCCACAACATTTTAATTGTTCCTAAAGCACCAAATAAAGTGACTTGAAGCACTGATATAAATTTAAGAAGAGTGTTGCTATGTAAATAGGATCAGAGTCTGATGCTTCAATCATACTCAAGACTGGGGATCTGCCGCAGAGAGCACCCAGCAGGGAGATGACATGGAAGTATGAGAGAGAAAAGGAATAAGAAGTGTCCCATGCCATGGCATATTGCCTTCCCATCATACATACACTTCCTCTCCTTACTCTTCAGTGGGTGCCTGGATGTTTTGTCCCTACATTTTCCAAGTATTTCAGACATGGCTCACCCTCCAAAGCAGTGGACATTGCAAAACTTCATTGTCCAACTCTTTCTAAGATAGTTCACTGCTCATCACACTTGTAGACTGGCCCTTTCTCCTTAAGAGTTTTATACTCTGGAGAATTATTTATTCTCTTGATAATATCCCAGACTAAAAACATTCCACTTTTAAATCCACTGATTAGGGCTGGTGGGATGGCTCGGTGGGCAAAATAGGCACGTGCTGCCACGCCTGGCAATCCGATTCCACCCCTAGGAGAGAAATGACTGCTACGAGTTACCCTCTGACCACCACATCCACACATGTGTGCATGTGCAGACCCCCACGTGCACACCCATGCACACACATAAAACACATTTGGATGTTAAGAAGTTAGTTACTTAGAAGTCCACAGCTTTGTTACCATCAGTGAAGCTGACATGAAAGGTTACAAACTTACAGCATCGCAGTTCGTCATCTTACCTCACAGTTTGCACCTCTCTTGAGAAAGCGCGTTCCAGCAAACCTACTGGATCTTCTGGCTATTAGGGTCACGTACACTGGTCGTCCATAGATCAAAAGCTCTTAAGAACTAAGTTAAAGTGTTTCGGCATTTGTGATTGGACAGAAAGCTATAAGAATCATTATCCTTTTGTGCATTTAATAATCTTGTCCAAGAGCCTTAGAGCACTGAAAGCTCCATGGAGGATGGAATAGCACAGAGCTTCCGAGTTCCTCGGTTCTGTCCAGGAGCGGTGGCAGCACCCACGTGCTCAAGTGGTGATGTCTGTGACTCTCCGAGGACATATACAGGTTACCACTGTATTATGTCTCTCCTTGTGACCAAGTAAAACTGCTAGAAGCACAGCTACTGCTTTTTTACTGGAGCCATACCTCTCCACAAGGGCGTGTCCTTTAACAGGATGTGTACATAGGAACAAGGGCGTGTCCTTTAACAGGAT
>NW_022196909.1:7336254-7350384 GCF_008632895.1 Mastomys coucha
AGGAACAAGGGCGTGTCCTTTAACAGGATGTGTACATAGGAACAAGGGCGTGTCCTTTAACATGATGTGTACATAGGAAGGGAACTGCCAGCACTGAGGGGAGGGCAGGGCTTCACACTGCAAAGGCGGTCCAAAGCTCAAACACGGAAGGTATCGATGTGAACTGCTTGGCCAACATACGGCTTATTTATATCATCTTATTTAACGTTCTGAGTTATAACCTCACCTACTGAAAAAGCAATCAAAAAGCAGCTATAGGGTGAACAACTGTGGTCTAAAAATCAAAAATGCCTTGAAGCCTGAAATTTTTGAGTGCCACTATGACCCAACAGTGTAAAACTCTACATCTGACTTTGTTTTATGGGTCAATCAAAACATAGGTACTCTAAATATATCACATACACATCTTCAGTCCCAAGGTATACATGAAACATATTAACTTGAATTCCATCTTCACGTTATCTAAGGTTTAGGCGAATATTCTAAATATCAAAAAACAAAACAAAACAAAACAAAAACAAAAACAAAAAACCCAAACTCTGAAACACCTGTAGTTGTAAGCCTGCTGGATAAAATAATCACTAATCTGTCCTACTGCTAGACTCTTGGGAGGATGAGCTGAGGTAATTGGTGTAAAATTTCTGGTGTCTGGCCTGTAGTAAATGTTTAATAAACAGCAATTACTCCTACCAGCACACAGGCTTCCAGAATTCATTAAATGCCTGATCACCAACAGCCCAGACTCATCGGTTAGACTAATGAGCTTTAAAATGATAATCTATGATGCTGTTTGCGATTTTAAAAACAAACATTTATTACGATTGCTAGATGCCAAGCCCTCAGCTAGCTCTTGGAAGTACAAACCAGGCTAGAACTGCATTTTAGGAACGGTCTTGAGACGCTGTAGCAATTCTCTTTGGTGGGGAAAAAACTCACATTCTTCCCAGAGAGACTATATTTTTGGACAGGGGCAAAAGTGCTTCAGGACCATCTCATCAGGTGGTTGAAGTGACAATAAAGCAGCAAGCTGGGTGCCTCCCCAACCTCCACGTCAACGTCCCTATGTCTGCCGCATCCTTCTCCTCCCCACACTTGGCACAGAGAAAGGCTGTGCCCCTCAGCCACCCCTACAAACACCCCAGAGGTTATAAGAAGGCATAATGATGGCTACATTGCCGACTTAATGCCCCATCCCCCAACCCTTTAAAGATTTTGCTATATGCTTTTAAAAGCCTAAGATCGGAAGGAAAGTATCAAGTAAACACAGAATTCACAAATGCCCTCTGTTGTCTCAAAAAGAGGCAAGAAAACTGAAGCAGTGCTAGATAGCATGTCCCACTCTCCTCCCCTCCTCCTCCCCATCCTCCTCCTCTTCTTCCTCCTCTCCCTCCTCCTCTTCTTCCTCCTCCTCCTCCTCCTCCTGCTCCTCCTCCTCTTTGTCTTCCTCCTCCTCTTCTTCCTCCTCTTCTTCCTCCTCTCCCTCCTCCTCTTCTTCCTCCTCCTCCTCCTCCTCCTCCTGCTCCTCCTCCTCTTTGTCTTCCTCCTCCTGCTCCTCCTCCTCTTTGTCTTCCTCCTCCTCTTCTTCCTCCTCCTCCCCCTCAAAGCACAATGGCATCCTGTGGAAAGGCTTCAGCATCACTTAGAGTTAGTGAAAAGTCAACCTGCAGGAGAAAAGCCAAGACATCGTCAAACTGAGCTCAGCAGCCTAACTCAAGGACTTCCATTGCAATCCTTCCCACTCTGCACTCCGCTGCGCCACAGCTACTACTTGCAGCTTTTTTCTATCTGACACACATCCCTCATCTCATTGCTACAACATGTAGCTGGAAAATGGCTTTTGAGCTATTTGGGGCCACCCCTGGGCAGATGGTCCAGGGTTCTATAAGAAAGCGAGCTGAGGAAGCCAAAAAGAGCAAGCCAGTAAGTAACACCCACATGGCCTCTGCATCAGCTCCTGCCTCCAGGTTCCTTCCCTGTGTGAGCTCCTGTCCTGACTTCCTTAGATGATGAACAGTAAGCATAAGCTGAATAAACCCATTGCTCCCAACATGGGTTTCGTCACAGTGTTCACCGCAGCAATAGAAACCCTAACTAGGACAGGTACACAGAGTGCTAATTATAATCCTAGGGTGTATGACCATTCTACATACTGGCACAGCATGATGATATGTATCTTAAATGTTTATAAAAAGGATACTTGACTGCCCACAGAACCCATGAATGATATACAATAGCCAGTCACGATGCACGGTGTTTTTAATTATATCCAGAAGTTCACCATTCCATACATACTTCATATACGGCTCACTAGAGATCCCAAATACACCTGAAAAACAGAAGTTGGTAACAAGAACACAAGAACATTGACTGACATTCCGCATACTGCTAAGTTCTTCCATTTCTGCTTCAAGGTCAGAACATACACCTGGACAGCGCTGCACTTCCCACAGCTGCTTTCTATGGCTGTCTACCACGAGCTTCAGCACCCAGGGCAGGGTGCTGCTTCCTTCAAACTCAAACAGGAAATGAGTTTTCTGACTTATCAGAGTTTTTAAATCAAAAGAAAATGGGAGTCAAATGAAGGATGTAATGACAGATACATGAATGAAGACAGATGGGGCAAAGTGAGCCACAGAGAACATAGTCTGAGGTTACAGCGACTGGGCCTAGGACTTCGGGCGCCATGACAGAGAGGGTCCAGAGTGCCCCTTACCACCTGGTGCCTCCCCCACATCTAACAGGAGGCTGCTGTGGGAATGACATGGGACTATAAAGCACATGAAGGTTTACAGTAAGGCGGACACTGCTCACTCTTCCCAACTGGCATCAGCTATTCTATCAGGACTCTTTCCTGTGGAGAAATCAGCAAACACACTGGCAAATCAAGATAATCCACTGCTAGACAGCACTGAGTATCACAAGCCTGTCTAAAGTGGAAACTAAGAAGTGAGCATATTTATATACTCATGGATTAAAAACTCCAGATAACACAGTCAGTACTCCCACTGTCTTCCCTTCAGAATGTGAGCTGGGTATTTATTTGGGCTGAATGTGCTCCAATTTAATTTATAAACTCTATGGGCTAAAGAGATGGCTCAGCAGTTAAGAGCACTTACTACTCTTGTAAAGGACTCAGGTTTGATGCTCGGGACCCACATGGTGGCTCACAACTGGAACTCCAGTTTCAGGGGCTCTAATGTCCTCTTCTGACCTCTTGGCACCACGCCCACACATGGAGCACAGACATTCCACACATAAACAGAAAGCAAACAAACAAACAAACACGGTGCCTAAAGTCCAATGACCTCTTGGCATCAGAAGGGAACGGGTTTTATGGGCTCAGGTGTGCCTCACTGGTAGTGTGCTTGTCTAGCATGTGTGAGGCCCTGGGTTTGGTCCCCAGCACCACATAAAGCAGGCACAGAGGTCCTGCCTGCCCCACATCTCTAATTTCATTTTCAAGGAGAAGAGAGGGCGGGGAGCTCAAGATCATCCTCAGCTCTACAGCAAGTTTGAGGCTAGTCTGGGCTACATGAGACCCTGAAGAGAGGAAAGAGAGATCAGGGCACACCAAGGGGATAAGGCAGGGGAGTGCTGTATCAGACACTCCCCACTCTGTCACTTTATACAAGTGGCTTAGTTTTGACGCCATCTTGTCCTGACTCTGTGTCTTTCTAGACCTTCCTCAGCCTTCCATCACCCCTGTCACGGCTGTAGCCACATTGGTACCACTTTTGGAACTGTCCCTGCCCTGACCGTAGTCCAGATGTATTAACCACAATACCTGATGTCTATGCAGGATGAAACATAAAACTAAAATAACTAAGAGAAAGTGTAAGTCAGTCAAAAGTAATTGTCGAGTAGTATCTGGAAAATATTGCTAAGTTCTCCAGAAGGACAGACGCTGCTCCGACCGCTTTGGATATGGATGCAATTATGATTTTTGACTTTAAAAGTGCCGTACCACTGAGCTTCCGCACCAAGCAGACACTTCAGAGGTTTGGTCAGTCTTTTGGTCATTGCTAGCAAGAGGACTTAAATACTTTTAATTGGCCAATTAGTGTGGTTGCCGATAACTATCTCACGTGGGACATCTCAGGGTCTGTATTAGTTAGCCTGTAAACAGGAAGTACTGCTGCTCGTCTGAGGAGTCTGCACTGAAGAGCTTCTGTAAATGTTAATGCACTTGCACATACAGGAGACTGGAGACTTCAGCAAACCTACCCTTCTGTCTTCTACCCTCACTCCCCAGACAGAACAACCCTGAACCACAAATGTCTGAATCCTCATCACCAGCACCTGTCAATGGCTTATGTTAAATGACAAGGAGAAAGAGAAGTTCGCTAGGCCAACAGCCTTGCACCTGGATCATTGTGGCTCGTGCACGAGACCCACTGTCACTAAGGCATTCTTACAAGTGAAGCAGGACAGCAGGGCACTGCTTGCTTTGAGATGGAGGTCACGACTAACAACAGGGGATGGTCCCTAAAAGATAGAAGCACAAGGACTGCCCTCCCCTCTTCAGCCCTGCTCGGTCCACCTTTGTCTCTCTAGCCCTGCTGTGCTGACGCCTCTGCACTCTGAGCACTCATCTTCACCTCTGGGCCTGTTTGTGTTTGCCACTTACTCTTTATGTCTATACGGCCAGCTTATACTTGCCCAGCAGATATTTTAGGCAACCCGTGGTAACTTTTGCCCCAAACTTGACTCATAATTGACCAATCTCATGAATGAAAATATGATGGTGTACATTCTACGGTATTCAAAGGGTAATTCTTCCTAAAACATCATCAAAAGACTAGATCTGAATGTGCCCCATTAAAAAGTATATGAATGTAGCCTCCCTCAGCCAAAAGCTGGCTGACGGTAACATCAAGTCACGCCTCGCCTGCGTGCCTCCCCAGGGAGCTAGGGTACCTGCCAGACTGGAATGGTTAGTGGGAGAGTGTTTGTGTGAACGAATGAATACTGGCCTGTTTTAGCATTTTATTTGCTTCTTGTCATTCATGAATAAATAAAAGTACTAGATACTTTCCACTGGGTTTTGAGGAATTTGTCTTCGCCACACTTTATGGCCTGAATTGCCACAGTTGGCTCAGCCGCAGACGGACTCCAGTTGGAGTTTGGCAGCCGCTTGGCGCCATCTAGCGGCCATGGTTTAAGCTACAGGCCATTTACCAGGCTGTAGATGTAATGCTTTTTTGATACTGATTTTAAAGAAAACAGATTGTTTAAAACTGGATTTTGCTTTCCAAAAGTTATGGTTATGGCTTAATATTACAAAAGAAATTTGGAAGGTATGGTTAAAATTGACAGTGTTCCATCGGCTGCAGTTTGCAGTCTGATCTCAAGTTCAAGATTCTTAACTCACCTACATTTAGTAATTAAGACAATTGCAAGGGTAATAATAGTTAAAAACAGCTGTGGCCAGTATAGGCCCAATGCCCCTTTTACATAGACTTTATTGGATATAGTAATAAAAGCAAAATTTCACCCAAGACACAAAGAGATCTCAGTGAAAATTTATTAATTAAAAAACAGCATTATCATGGATCTAAAGTAACTTTAAATTTAAAATTTATAAGAGGTCAATGAGACCGTAGAACTTGTAGAAGCATTGCAATCTGGCCTGGCTACTCCATATAGAGTTATTGTGTGCTTGGAAGGTTGTTTTTCCTCTCCATCCTGGTGATTTTAAAGACCTGGCTTCTAGTGAGTTTATAATCATTAGAAAGTTTTGCCTTTAAAAATGGTTGATAGCCTTACATTATGTATATTATTTTTGGTCTCTGCTTCAGTACAAGAGGCTAGGACTTTGAAGTTTTCAGCGTACATTAGAATATTACTACCTTTGCTCTTATACCAAGAGTTTTAACAACAAGTAGTAGTTGTTCTAGAAAAGGTTTCAGAGGAAATATCTTTTTCAATATCTGGGCCTCAGTTATATCAAGAAAGTTATATCAAGAAAGAAAAGATGAGTTGCTTATTTCAGATTACTTATTTCAGATTATTTTTGACTAAGGCCTTACCTTAAGCTCACCACAAGACTTGGGCCTTGAGAGACAAAAAGCCTTTTACAGAAAGTAAAGAAAGCTTCTGTAAACAATTGCTATCAATTGTGATCAACTGCAATCAAATGTTTGAGTTCTTAATATGCCCACTGCAACTCTTTGGCAAAAGATAGCATTAATATCTTTTCTCTTACCCAAAGTAAAGTTTTAAGATCCTATTATGAAGTTGTTGTGATATTAATAAAGAATTATATGATAAAATTCATGAAAGTATTGTGGAAGGAATGTCTTAAAAACCTGATGAGACATCAAACAGTAATTAAATTGGTTAGTCTCATGATTTTCACGTTTAGTCTCATGATTTCCCCCCCTACTTCAGCACAAATAATTGAACTATGTGCTGTAGTCACTATTTATCAGGTACTAAAATTAAGCCTTAATTTGTATATTGATATTTGTATATTGATATATATATATATTTATATATCAGAGCTTAAAATTGATTATGATAATTTGGTATTTTTAAAGAATAATTCTGATTTTAAAAATTAAAAGTAAAATATACACATGTGACTATTAATACCTTTTCAGGCTTTCAAGTTGCAATTACCTTAACATAGAAAGCAACAAAAACTTTAAATGGTTATTTTATATTTTATTTCTATACTTGATGTTTCTAATCATATTAAGACAGATTATGGAACTGACTATTATAGTCAAGCATTTAAAATGTTTTGTCAACAATTTAATGTTACCCATATTACTGAGATAATTTATAATTCCCAGAGATAATAAATGACTCAATGTGCACTTTGCACTTTCAAAATTTAATTTTTAATAACAAAAGGAGGGAGAATCATACCCTTCAAGTTATTAAAAGCACATCTCGCTTTTAAAAATTCTTTTGCAGTCTGATGTTAAAGGTCAGTCTGCTGCCGATTGCCACTGGCATCCATGCATTTCCAGTTCTTAGGCCATGGTGAAATGGCGAGATCCACTTACTAACATGTGGTATGGTCCTGACCCCATTTTAATTTGGGGAAGAGGCACCATTTGCGTCTCATAAAGGAAGACGGAGCATAATGGCTGCCTAGAAGATTAGTTCGTCAGGTGGATGCAGATCCAGAGTCTTTTTAATAAACATGTTTTCAACTAAAATAATGGCTAGAAATTTTTATTAGCCAGCAAAGTTCTCTTGGCTGAAATAGCCTCCAGTATTTTCCTGAGAGTCAACAGCTCCTTTGTGATTCTCAGAGCCACTTCCCCCACACCTGGCGGCCAGACCTTGAGTCTGAGCATTGCTAATTTGCAATTGAATTGAGTGCCTGGGACATCCTCAAAGATAATGTTAAGCTTGTTGCTTCTAAACTTTTGACCTTGTATCTCAAGCAGGTTTGTTACAGACATGCAAGCTCTACTTCAGGAAGGCTCAGACATGCAGGCTCCACTCCAGGCTGGACTTCAGAGAGGCTCTATGTGGCAGTTATTTATCGTGATGAAGAAAAAGTGTTAAATGCATATTGTGGCTTTGGTCTGTATGGGAAAATGGTGTGCTATGAGGGCCTGCAGCCAAAGACGGACCACTGGATCTATGGCTCTCACCAACCCAAGACAGAGTCATGTGACAAGAGGCCGTGTTTATTAATAATAAACACTAAAAAGCCCGGGTTGTATAAATAAACACAAACTAGCTGCATGTGATATCCGAGATGGCTCAGGGAGAGACCAGTAGAGAGGCGGGGCCACTAGCCACCATAATTCCCAGACAGGACTATGGTTCATAAATATATCTTATGCCCCAGTCCAGCTAATTTTTAATAAATTAATAAGGAGGAACTGTAACCTCCCTCAGCCAAAAGCCGGCTGAATCAGACCTCACCTTGCCACACAGGAGCCACCCCACCAAGGGTGAGGCTTCCTGACATAAACAATGCCCTTTTGTTTTACCACTTCTCTGCCTCTCTCCAAGTTCCTGCTAGGAGCTATGCCCTGATGAATTGCTTCACCTGCCTCAAGATTCTAATTTGGCAATGGGATTCTGGCAGACTGGGGGAAGGATTTTCCCTGCCTGCTTGATTCCCAGATTCATAATACACATCGGATCTTGATCAGAAACCATGACTCAGTCTCATGATTCCTTTCGCCGTCCGAGTCCTCATTTTTCTGAGACCCCTTTCCTCTCTTCCAGAGACCCAGTTCGTGTGTAGCCACTGGCGGCTGCAACATATGAATAATTTCTAGAAACTGACAACATATAATTTCTGACTGGCCTATAAATAAAATTACATGGTGATTTGTAATGTCTATTTTGGAATTTTGGCTTCTTTAAAAAAAAAAAAACACAGAGATATTCTCAGAATGTGTTTTCATTTTAATCCCAATTGTGGGATATAGGGTTGCTGTGGACTGACCATAGCAGCTGTCTATGATTTGCCTCATGCTCTAGCAGAGGCATAATTTTGCCAACTGCAGATAGTTTCTAAAGTTGTGTGATGTTTGGAATTCTAGGAACTTTTCAGATTGTATAAAAAATGCCAGGGCCCTGAGAGGTTTCTTGGCTGGTTGGTTGGTGGTGTTGGTCATTCAGGAAGAGGGGGAGGGTTGCGGGGGGAGGGGGCATGTTGGCTTGTTAGTAGTTGTCCTCAAAGAAGAAACAAGAAGAAAATAAATTAGATTCAGGGACCTCTTTCCTTCCATCTCTCCCTTTATCCTTTTTCCTCTCAAATCGAGTACTGGGGTGTTGAAAGGTGGGGACAGGGTGGAGAAGGGTGGAAGAAAGAAGACCCTACAAAGTAGTTAATGCCAGCCACAGTGATTAATCATGGCTTTTAAAATGAATTGGTCAAGTTCATGTCTCTAAGACAACCCAAAAGGATGAAGGCCACCAAGAGATAAAGGACTGGGAATGGGAGGGAGCTTGATGAGATGCCATACTCTAATATACCAAATATGCAGAATTCACCTACCACTGCCACCCTGTGTGATTAACCCCTCATCTTCAAAGATGTCGAAGCTCTCCTGGCAGGCCTTGGATGTTTCCGACTTTAGCATCTCCAGGGGCATTCGCAGAACGGTGAGATTATACTGAAGCGAGTGTGACAAGTCATAGCTGTAACTGAGAGGAGAATTCAGAAGTAAGTAGAAGCACAGACATTTCATGGTCTTGGCTTCCACAGGGAATTGCCATCTGTGAACTAAATCACTCTGCACCTGGTATTCCCCGGAAGCAAGGCCATTTAATACGAGCACTGCAAACACACCTGAATACAAACACAATTGGAAATTAAATAGAAACCTCAGCACCCGACTTGATCATGCACACTAGAAACACACATTTATGATGTGGGTCACATCCATTCATTGATTGGCACATGTAATTTTTTTTTGTTGTTTCATGATGAAATCAATCTCGTATCTCATTCCAAGTCACACTGTCTCACGCCCATGAATGTGGTTCTATAGACAGGACACTGGAGTATAGTATCCTCATCACTTGGCTTCACACTATAATTTACACATGAGCAAAAGTAACTACAAACTTCATAATGATACAGGGGTAAGAATATAATGTAAGCTGCTACAGTGAAGCATGTCCTAGGAAAATAAGAATAATATAAAAATTAACACAGCCTCTGGACAAATAAAATTTATGATTCTAATTTCATAAGATCAACAATGTTTTTTATTGAAAATAGGGTTTTCTTCTCACATAATAAAGCTAATTACAAAATCCCCTCTCTCTGTTGTTCCCTGCTTCTCTACACCTTCCCTCCCATCTGTAGCCACCCCTCTTCTGCTTATCATTGAAAAATAAACAAACTTCTGTATGCACTAATAATATAGTAATATAACATAACAAACAAAAACTAACACACCAGAGTTGGACAAAACAAGCAAACAGAAGGAAAAGATCCCAAGAGAAGGCCAAGAAAGAGACCCATTCATTTACACACTCAGGAATCCCAAAACTAGAAGCCATAACATATATGCAAAAGACCTAAAGGTTAAAAGAGAGGAGAAAGAATATTCATAAATAAAATAATAGTAGTAGTAGTAGTAGTAGTAGTAGTAGTAGTAGTAGTAGTAGTAGTAATAACAGTAGTAATAATAATTATAATGGAGGATCCATGACAAGACATTACGAGGCAAGGAACCTGCAAAGACACTGCCGAGTTCATTCTCTGTTGGCACCTGCTGCTGGGTGTGAAGCCTATCCTAGAACAGCTTGCTCCCCCGTGAGCCTCCCACAGAGGAAACTAAATGTCCACCTGCAAGGGGCTATCGCCTGCAGATAGCTTCTGAGTTGGGATGAGACATGTGTCCACTTCTCCCTTCAGCTCTAGGACCCTGTCTGATGCAGTCCGAGCAGGCCTGTGCATACTGCTGTGGTCTCTCTGGGCTCATATGCATGACAAAGATCAACAATTCTTAAGTATCTCTAGTTATCCATTTTAACACAGAATTCGAGAAACTATCTTGAGACTCAAATACAGTATTTAAGTAACATCTTAAGTATTATAATTTTCTTGGGAAAGCCACACATTATTATTTCCCCAGTTTAGTTCCATAATTTGACTGAAATTAATTTCAATTGTGTCTGTTAAACTCAGTTTTACCACCTTTGCTTAATAGATCCATTTAATATCACTTAATGAATGAAGACAAGTTATTTCCAGTTGGCCACAGTGCAGCCCTGAGATCCCAGCGTATATATTATAACTTGAGGAATGACTTGATTAAATTTAGTATGGAGACCATTTCAGACAGTGTAGCACCAAGCATCAATATTAGCTCACAACACTGTGAGCGTCAGATGACACAGTCTTATGTGAAGTAGATGAATCAGACATACATGAAAACATACAAGCCACTAAGTGCCTATGGATTGAAAACCACTTCACTAAGAACTGTCTGTTCTATGACCTAATAATTTACCTTTACATTATGTTTGTGTTTATTTTATAAATAAATGATTAATTCTATTAACGACTAAAGATAGATCTTTAAAAATGCAAAGTGCACCAGGCAGTGGTGGCCATGCCTTTAATCCCAGCACTTGGGAGGCAGAGGCAGGCAGATTTCTGAGTTCATGGCCAGCCTGGTCTACAGAGTGAGTTCCAGGACAGCCAGGGCTACTCAGAGAAACCCTGCCTTGGAAAAAAAAATGCAAAGCGCCTGGTCTGTGAGCACCACCAATGCACACAAACACTGCAGGCCCTATCTCAGCCCCAGGTCAGGTCATTATTGGTGAACACTCTCTTGAGTCTACATCTCAGTCTGGACACTACAGCAGACAGACACCTGAGTCTGTCTGTCCAGCCTGCAGACTGGTCGCAAAGCTCTACCATTTGCTTATTGCTTGCTTTTCTGCTTGCTGGCTATGTTAAATAGATCTCCATAAATGTCTCTGTACCAAGAGAGATTTCTGTTTTCTCTCCCAAAACATATTCTTAGGATATATTTTTGATCTGCTTAATGTTACATTCATTCCAGCAAAACTATTCACTTACAGGGCCACCAGCAATACATTGGTACATTGGTATTAAAATACTTTTTCCTATTTTAGCTTTTACTTAATTTCACCAGATCATTAACTGAAACTGAACTATGAACTCTGTATTAGAACTAATACAATTTCATTTTTGATTAAAAATTCCAAAATGAAGTTATTTCTTTAAGTCGTATTAATTTCTTCCTGAAACAGGTGATTCTTATCGTGACTATAAGTCCCTTTACACTATCCATTTAAAATGTCAAGAGTCAGGTTTTCAAAAGGAAGAAACTTACCTAAAGTAAAAATTGCTAGATAGATCCACATTTTGAAATATTCTTAGGTACCTAAAAAATAAAATAAAATAAAACATGCTATAAACACAAAATGTTACTTTTCACAGTTTAACATACAGTCAGGGATATCCTTACACTAGTGAGTGTACTCACTGAGCTGAGCCATCCCAGCCTTCTCTGGCTTGCCTATGCACCTGCCAATCATCGCTCAGCAGATACCTTTAACACAGAGTGCACCCCATCTTGCAGTGATTGGGCTTCGCAGCCAGGCAGGGTACAAGCGGGCATGGGGCAAGGAAGAAGTACAGACAACTGTTGTTGCTGGTGTTGTCCCAGTGAGCTACACAAATCTTCAGCAGATGGAGAAAGGGAAGTTGCAAAAGTAACCAAGATGCCATGGGCTACCCGTAACTTTAAGTTGGGAAGGGTTTCAACGTGGAAATGGAAGAGGGCAGAATGAACTATCCCTCAGCCGACCACTCACGAGACCTCAGTTCACAGTTATTCATGTGTTCACATTCACACTTAGATAAATAACTAAAACATAATTTTCAAAGTTAAAATTCTCCCCAGACCCACCGGCCAGCCCTGTTGCCTCTCCAGAGGCAACTTTCAAGTTACTGCCCCATCCTGGCCCACGGTGCCTTTTCTTTGTCATTACATAAATCTTCATATAGTCTACTGGGCATCTTTGAGGGACCACCGCAAACCCCGTGTGCTGTTCTACAACTCTCAGCTCCCATGCACTGTACAGTGAATGTAGCTGTACCAAAAACTAAGGATTTAACTTGCTGGACAGTTAGCTAAGTTATCAGGTAAGATATAGGCCATGTGTTATTTCTGCATTCCTCAACTAGACACTGCAGCTGGGTGTGGGAGCACACACCTGGGATCCCTGCAGCTGGGTGTGGGAGCACACACCTGGGATCTCTGCAGCTGGGTATGGGAGCACACACCTGGGATCCCAGCACTTGGGAGGCTATGGCAGGAAACTCACTGTGATGTGTGTGAGGCCAGCCTGAGCTCCATAGGGAGGCACTGTCTCATGAACTATAAAATGAAAAAGAAAAACCTAAAGAGATGAAGGTATAACGTACACAAGAATACTGTGTTTTCCTGTCCAGACCTGTCAGTTCCTCTGAGGCCACACACAAAGGCTGAACTACCAGGGTAGACAATGCACATTTGAGTTTTCCTGTAATATGTAAACTGTGTTTGTAAGGCTTAACACAGTGTAACTCCAGTTCCTGGTGTAAGCATGCCCCGACACTCACTGTGTGAGTGACATCCCCACATCCCTGCTAGCATTTGATGACAGCAGGAGCCATCCAACTAACGAGAAGGAACTAGCCCTGGGTTAGATATGATTGCTAGCAAGGTGCAAGCTTGTGTGTGCTGCCTGCCCCTCACTCTGAGCACATCTCAGGGCTGGTCTTACCCTCGCTGGCCAGAGCAACCCTTCAGAGGGTCTCTGCACGGAACCTTGTTAAGTGTTCTGTCTATATGACCGCTTCCTCCTAAAGAGCCTATATTCTAAGGACACTTTTAATTTTGAGAGCATTTACATACATCACTGCTTTCTGTGTTTTACTTATGAAATCTTCCTCCATTTCAGGATCATAAAATTAGTCTCCTAAAATTGTCTCTGTACTTCTGATATTGCTTCTTCAGTTTTATCAGAGATTGGAATCTAATTTCATTTTCGTCAAATGGAAAACAGACAAAACTTAAGTTTGTCCTCTCCATGGTGACTTATAGTGCTCTCTCTGTGGGATCCTTTTCCTGGGCTTCCTTGTTTGTTCTGATCAATGTTAGTGGCCTCATCAATAACCAGCACTCTCCCTACAGATAACTATGTGGTCCCTTAATTACTGTGGGTGCTACATCTGCTTAGCCACTTCCCTTCTCTTTTAAAATTGCCCTGTTTTTACTTTATGTGTATGAGTGCACATATGCCTGATGCCCGTGGAGACCAGAAGATGGTGCGGATACCCTGGAACTAGAGTTACAGAAGGCTGTCAGCTGCCAATCCCCACAGGAGCAGCACATGCTCACAATGGCGAGCCATCCCTCCAGCCTCCTCTTTGTCCTTTCGTGTTTCTGGTTTTCATAGTTGTCTAGACTAAGATTAACTTCTGATTTTCTATGTGAATTTTAAAGCCTTTATTTTTAAGTTTTATTTAAGTGTGTGCTAGGGTTATGTGCACATGTGTACCACTACCAAAGAAGCCAGAACTGGACACTGGACCAACCTGAGCTACAATTACTGGCAGCTGTGAGCTGCTGATGTAGGTGCTGGGTTCGCTGCAAAGGCAGCAGGCAAAGTGCTTCT
>NW_022196909.1:7350739-7360426 GCF_008632895.1 Mastomys coucha
ACTGCCCAGCCCTCCCTCCGGCCCCTCACGTGCTTCTCACTGCCCAGCCCTCCCTCCGGCCCCTCACATGCTTCTCACTGCCGAGCCCTCGCTCCAGCCCCTCAATATGAATTTCAAGTAGGTTTGTATGTCCTACTTTCTTCTGAAATCACCTTGGAATTTGGATTTCAGGTGCATTATATCTCTCAGTTAACCAAAAAAAAAAAAAACAAAACTAAACTTATGATTGTAAACCTCATATCTAAACACATATGAACAAGTGGACATTCTTCCTATTTATTTGGGGCTTAAAAAAATGTTCTAGTACTGTTTTGCATTTTCAGCATTGAACTTTATGTAGTTCTTGCCATATTTCCACCCAGGTAACATATGGCCTTCAGCGCTAAGAATGGCATCATTTGTTTTTCTCTTTGGCTATAGCCTATGATGGCAGCCTTGGTTGCCAACTTGACTATGTCTGGAATTAGCTAAAATCCAGGAAAGGAGGGCACACCTGTGAGGGATCTTTGCTTGACTTGAAGTAGGTAGATTCATTTCTAATCTGGATCTTTGAAGTTTGAAGACAGTCTTGAGGTGGGAAAACACACCTCAACCTGGGCTGCGTGCTGCTGGAAGCCTGTATGTGGACATAGTAAAAGGAAGCGCTTGTTCTTTGCTTGTTTTGGCCTTGCTGGCAAATCCATCTCTTCACTGCCATTAGAGCCTACTTCTTGAGGATTCTGGCATATCCAGAAGACCAGCTGAGACATCTAGCCTCAAGGACTGAGCAACTACTAGATTTTTCATTCACAGCCTGCCATTGTTGGATTAGCTGGACCACAACCTGGAAGACACCACTCTAATGAATCTCCTTTCTATATACAGAATTCGTCCTATAACTTAGGATCTCTAGGGAGCCCTGACAAACCACTGCAGATGGGCTGGAGTGTCATCGGTTCTTACACGCTGATTGCTTTCCCTCAGTCACCTTTGCTGAATGTTTGCATGAGTTCTGAAAGTTTGCAGGCATTCTCAGAATTGTTAGTCTCTTTTTTAACTTCATTCTTTATTTTTTTGACTGACTTCTGATTTTATAAACATTGCCTTAGCTAGGGTTCTAAATACAATGTTGAGTATTACTTATGGCAGCATATCCCTTACCTAAACCAAAGGCTTTGCTTTTAAAGTCTTACTGTAAGGATGATTTTTATTATAGGTTTTTAATAAATTCCATCCTAGAGGTTGAGAAACACTGTTGTAAGCTAAGAATTGATCACAAAGATCTGGAATTTTGCCAAGAATATTTCTGTTTCTATGAAGATGCTCATAATTCTCTTCAACAACACCTTGAAGTCGAAATTGTTCCAGTAAATTTCCTAGAGTCAATATGACCATGCAGTACAGACAGCTTCTACTTACCAAATGTATTACATACTTAGTAGTTTGTAATTTATTTCCTGATATTATTTCCAAACATTCTTATTGTATTACTAGATCACATATCTCTATAATTACATTAGGAAATATTACTTCATTCCTCCAATAATAAGCTAGTGATATAATTGTACTATATTGTAGATAATGCCTACATAGTACACAGTACTAATCGTTACACAATTTTATTCTAAGATTATTAAATCATTATATTAAACATGAAAGAACATAGCTAAATTCTAAACTATTACCAACCATAAAAATATAATTATGCCTGGTGTCCTCTGAATTTTTATAGCAGGGCATAACTGAACCTTACATTATAGTGCACATGTTTCCTAACCCTGACCCAACAGTCCTTTATGCTCTGTGTGCGTGTGTGCATACATGACATGTCTTCACTGGGGATCCAAGCGACAATCACAGGGTGCACCTGTCATGTCTGTTCTAAAATCTACAGGTCTATTTTTTTCCTTGATGACTTGCACATTTGTAAGGGTCTTGAAGACCACTGTCTTACAAAAAGTCCCACAATATGGATTTACCTAATTATATCTGTATGCATGAAACATTTTGAGCAGAAGTACTAAGGCAGTTTGTGTTGTTCCCATTGTTTCAGATGAAAAGGTGACATTAGGGCTGGAGAGACAGCCCAATGAGTGAGGTGCTTAACCAGCGTGCACCACCATAAAACCCCAGCTCTGGCTGCAGGCTCCTCTAACTAGAGCTAGCAGGCAGGTGAGGAGGCGAAGCAGCACTGCGGCCAAGAGCAGCCATTCCAGCTGGAAAAACAGCAAGCTCCAGTTCTGGTTAGAGGCCATGTCTCGAGGAAATAGAGCAGAAAAAAACAATAAAGCAGGACACCCAACACCCAGCCTCTGCACACATGCAAACCCACACACGTGTGCACACATACAGCACACACAACAAATAAGTAAAGAGGTGACACTAAGTTCTTAGACACATTTAGCATTAGGCTAAATATGTCTACCAGTTTTAATGTAGGAAATCATTGTTCATCTCTGTAAATTATCATAAGCTATACATTTATTTTAGCATGCTGACACCATGTAGACCTTGTTTCCCACACATGGCGGCTTCAGCAGTGACTGTTGACCCTTGTCAGACCACCAGAAAAGACCTTTACAACCCCTAGCAGAAACTAGGATTTTGATCCAACATTCAATGTTTCTATAAAACATTTGTATTTCTTTGGCTCGGTTGCTGTCAAAAACAAAAAATAAGTTGTCAGTACCAGTGCATACCTAGCTTCATCGGGGTGAGTAATCCGAACAGAATCATTGGGGATATAAATCATACTTGTATCTTCAATCTTATAAATCGCATGACCTCCAATATCTGCCATCTTCCTCCGCTTAGTTATTAACACAATATAGTAGCCTTCTAAGAACCTGACAAAACCTGCAAGTAAGAAAAACAAATATAATGTCACATAAACTTAGCAATGCAAATGATTTTAGAAACATATTTACCAAAGACTTTACACATTTCCTACTTTAACACTTTTATAACTTTACAGTCATATTTTTGGCACTTACATAACCTAAACTTATTTTGGGTAGTGGCTGGAGATGTGGCTAAGCTGGAGAAGTCCTCGCCTAGCATGCACAGAGCTCTGAGACAGTCCCAGCACTGATTAAGTCAGGCACAATGGCACTGACTTATCGTTTTGTCCCTTGGGATGAAAGCAGGAAGATCAGGTGCTCCCAGTCATCTTCAGCTATACAATGAATTTAGGGATAACCTGTGTTACATAACTAGTCCTATGTATGTGATTAAACATATAGAATACCTATAGAATACATATTGTATAAACATACATTATATAAAAAAGTAAGGAGAGTTGTTCAAGGGAACACTTTCAATTCTGTATAAAGAAAACCATCTAGTAGTCTGTCAATAAAGACAAATAACACACTGAGTTGTACACTTTAAAGTAAGATGGAACATTTTATGATTTACGCCACAATTCTATTTCTATATGCATACACACACACACACACACACACACACACTCACGTGCGTATACACACACAGTGCATGGAGTTACACGCACACTCACACAGATACAAATGAAAGAAGAGATTGTAGTAAAGGAAAACAATGTAAAAAATACATAATCAGGCTGGAAAAAGTGGCTCAGTGGTAGACTGTCCAGCATGCACCAGGGTGTAAGCTTGATCATCAGCACTGGAAAAAGGAGGAGTGAGATAAAACCATACATGAAAGGCACACTGACACCCTCTGAGCCAGTCGTCCCTGTCTCTGCATTTCCTAACTGATACAGCAAGGAGCTCACTTCTAACTAGACCAATTCAGTGACTGAGAGATGACTGTCACATACATGAGCTACTTAGAAAGGTGCCACAGGTCAGAGGTTTGGAGCACTTGGATTTTAACTTTCTAATTAAGGATATTCAGCCTATTCAGCTCTGTCTTCCCTTCTACTGCCCAACCACAGGCTCTAGCCTTACCTGACTAATTAAGATTTCACCTGACCGCAGCTGATTAACAGACACTCTTGAGGAAGCAGAATATACAAACAGCAATCCAACACTGCCACGACACCCATATGCTCTCTAGAGCTCATTCTAAACAAGCATAGAGGAGACTGCATACCACACATGGCACACTCCACACACAAGAAACGAGTCCCAGCACTATGTTATGACTGCGAAATACTGATGGGAAGGCTGGCCCTGAACTACAAAAAGCTGAGGAGGGCTGCTCTGGATTCTTATAAACTGTGTATCAACATAATAGCTTAAAAGAGTACAACAAAAACATCCACAAACTTGGCATGCTGAAAGTTAGCAGAGAAACTATTTCAGAATACAAGGTACCCATTTGTAATGTAACCACGTAAAATTTCAGTCATTTCACACACCTGTTCTTTTGACAGTGAGATGACCTTTTTTTTTAAAGGTAAGCACTTTCTATAATTTCAGTGCCCTTCAATATTTCTGAAACAAGACTATAAAGAACAGAAACTTTCATTAGCTATTTAGTCTTCACTTATCAGAACCATCCTTCATATGGGTAAACTGAACCTAGGAAACACATCTCCAGGAACTAAACTGCACTCGGTATGCATTGTATCATTGCTTGAGTCTCTTTATGTTGTCACCACCTCTGTGATGACAGCCTCGAGCCACAGAGGGCTCCCTTACTATGAGAGAAGTAGCTAAGATGGCCTTATCCAGAGCTTATGTATGTGTTAAATTAATACCTAGTTATCAGTTGATCAAATAAGCTTTCTAGTATTGAAATCTTGGTGATCAGTAGAAAATTAGGTAAAGAAGACTGCTAAAAAGCAAGCATGTCAAGAGCAACAAAAAATTATCAAAAAGTGCCACAAAAAAAAAAAAATCAACATTGCACAGTCTAAACATCATTTAAGGGCAACCAGTCCAATACAATGCCGGAGTACCCACTGCAGCTATTTTAATGTGATTTAATAATCTCCATTTACTTTGTATACTTAATCATCAAGGTTATTTCTATTTTAAATACTAGCCAATAAGACATTCTATACCACATACACCTTAGAAAATCACTGTCAAAAAGTTGTCCTATGGGCTGGAAAGATGTCTCTGTAGTTAAGAATGAATTGCTCTTTCAGAAGACTCAAGTTTGTTTATCAGCATCTACATCAAGTGGCTCATAACCTCCTACAACTCCAACTTCTCTGACTTCTGTGGGCATTTTCATACAAATGTATACACACACACACACACACACACACACACACACACACACACAAAGAAATCTTTGGAGTATAATCAATCAAAATTTTGATTATAAATCATAATGTAAATATCTGACATGTGAGTAATGACCCACAGGCTGAGAACGACTGCTCTAGTCCATCTAGTCACTAGAGAGACGGCTCAGCAGTTAAGAGCACTGATTGCTTTTCTAAAGGACCTGGGTTTGATTCCGAGCACCCACATAGTGGCTCAGAACCATCTTTAACTCCAGCTCCAGGAGAAGCACCACCCTCTTCTGACAGCATCAGGCACCAGGCATGCACATGGTGCGCAGACAGACATGTAGACAAAACAATCGTACACATAAAATAACAAGCACAAAAATAGATATTTTAGTTATGGTAAAATATCAGCTTTAAAATAATAAGGTGAGACTACTAAGCAACTATTTGGTTAAAAAACATACTATACTTAAGACCTACTCCTTTGTTCTTAATTGTAAAATATAATCAGTACTTGATTTAACAAACTTAACCAACATGGAGCTTATTAATGCAAGCGGATGGATTCATATGATATGAAAAAGCATCCCCAAGCCCCTGAACGCGTATCCAGTAATCAAGGACCTCAAAGGCCTTGCCGAGCCTCGGGAGGCAGCAAATGAAAGGAGCCAAGCGCCGCACAAGCCAGCTGCACTGTGGTCGTTACTTTTCCTGTTAAGGGAGCAAGATTTACTTTGGTTCCCTGTTTGAAGAGATACAGTCCACAGGGTGGAGAAGAAATGGCACAGAAGCATGGGGAAGAAGGGGCCTGGCCACACTGCAGCTACAGTGAAAAGAAAAAAAGCAGAGAGAGAAAAATGCTGCCATCCTCTGTTCAGGCTGAGGCTCCAGCCTACAGGGTGGCACTGCCCACCCTGGGGGAGGGGCATTTCCTGAGACTCCAGCCTACAGGATGGCACTGCCCACCCTGGGGGAGGGGCATTTCCTGAGACTCCAGCCTACAGGGTGGCACTGCCCACACGGGGGGAGGGGCACTTTCCTGCTCATGTATGACTTTCTGGAAACACACTCATAGATATACCCACAGTGGTAATTCTAAATCCTATCTAGTTGGCAATCAAGAATACCTACTACACGTCCCTTAACACTCTGTCTTCATGGGCGGTCACCAGGACCCAAAAAATGAATGTCAAAGCTGAGACACCACACTGAGAAAAAAAATAATTCAAATATGGCAGAGTATAGTAAATGTTTCAATAAGCAGACTTAAAACAGAGAGTACTAATTGGAAATGACATAAAGGCATGTTAGTCGTCAACATCAGCAGCAATGGCCCAGCATATACTAGAGCAGGTTTAAAAAGTCTCCGAGTCGCAGCAGTTGAGAAGCTGTGATGTGAATATCCTGCTTTTGTCATATTCAAGCGCCCCACATCCCTGAGCAACCTGCCTTTGCTAGGATAACTACCTGCCACCCCTCCAGATACTATAGGTAGGGGGCACCTATGGCCTCTGCTGTTGCTCCTACAGAGCCCCCACCTCTCTCCCTCATCTTCACCTGGACCACACTCCACCCTCAGGATGCAGTGTAAACCTCCTCTGCTCCGGGAAAGCTCTCCTGCCATTCCAGATCTGCGTATTACAAACTCTGACCTGACTGAACTTTCACCATAGGACTTGGCTGTGTAATTCCAACCTATAGTCGCCTTGTCTGAACTGGCTTCCCTCCTCTGTCCTAGACCAATCAGACACAGAGCTAGGAGACAAACCTCTTCCCAGAGTGGATGAACCGAGGCAGGAATAGTTACTCTGACAGTGTGCATTACCACTCACGAGCTCCAGGACTGAATGAAAAGATGGGAGAAGCTGAGCTGAGTGCCAGGTTCATTCCTCTCTGCTTCCTGACCGTGGCTGCACGTGACCAGCTGCCTCCTGCCACTGCCTCTGTGCCTTCCCTGCTGTGAAGAACTGTGCCCTCCCACTGAGAACCAAAGAAACCTTTCTAGGCTGCATTGGCACAACCATGAAGAAAGTAACACGTGTCAGCATGCAGCAAAGACAGGTTTAATGGTCTGTCCCGAGGAGGGGAGCACAGAGCACCTACATACAGGAAAAGAGAGGGAACGGAGCTTGAATAAAATGGGAAGGAGCAGGTGCAGGCTAAAGCAGGCTGTACCTAGAGAGATCAATAGCAGGCTAGCTGTGGAGGCACACAACTTTAATCCCTGCACTTGGGAGGCAGAGGCAGGAGGATCTCTAAGAGTCCGGCAGCCTGGTCTACAGGGCAAACTCCAGGCCAGCCAGAGGTACACAGGCCAGACAGGGAGATCCTGCCTCAGAGAGGTTGTGGAAGAGATCAACATCAGGCCTTTGAAGTGAACTAAAGTCCATTTTCCCTGCAAAGCTAGCACAGCTTGGAATCCCTTATCTGAAGCTCCACTGACCTTGCTATAAATGGGAACTGAGTCTCTCACTCACAGTGATTTACACTCTACAGTACGAATAGAATCTGTCCCTCTGTGATTGTTGAAGAAACTTTCTCACTGAGTAAGAAAGCGGTCGCTGTGATGGCTGGTTTTTATGTCAACTTAACACAAGCCAGGGTCACCTGGTGAGAAGGAATTTTAATCGAGAAGATGTTGCTTCTCCAGGTCTGGCCTATACATGGAGGGTCCAGCTCACTGAGGTGGCACCCTTGGGCTGGTGGTCCTGGATGTATAAGAAAGCAGGCTGCCCAAGTCACAAGGAAGCAGCGCTCCTCCATGGCCTCTGTGTCATCCCTGCCTCTAGTTCCTGCCCTGACTTCTCTGGATAGTGAACTATAAACACAACCCAAATAAACCATTTCCCCACGTTGTTTGTGGTCATTCTACTAACAAAGGAAATCCAAGTAAGACGTCATCCGAAGAACAAGTCTGTGACAGGCTATACTGCAGCCTGCCCTGTTCAATTTAGAGCAAGTTTTACTGTATCTGTAATTCTAGCAGACTGATAGGCAGTGAGGTAGATGCTTAGAGCTCAAGCTAATCTTAACTTTTCATTCCACAGCATGCCAGACAGTAGATACCTCCAAGCATTTCTCTATTTGTTAATTTCTATATAAACCTGAACAGTGCTAACTAAACACATGAGCGGATATTGTCTGATAGATTGATGACGATTGAAATAGCCAGAGCCATAGGGGATATGTTTAGACTATATAGCTATAGAGCCGTACGAGCTCTCTTTAAGTAATCTGTACCAAAACAAAGAAGCAGACGAAGGAGGCACACTTCTTACCTACAACACCGAAAGCTGAGACAGCTCGAAACAACCCGGAGGATCCTTTCTGGCTCATCTTTGTTCTGTTTCCTAGATCCAGGCGGCCAAGAAGTTCCCGCACTTCTTGTTGCGTGTACACATGCTGTGAAACAAGCACAGGGCACCCGTGAGACTTTCCCTGGGGTGATTTATCTGCCTCTGAAAACTGCCAGTTGCCTGCAGGACTCATAAATGATTTTGTGAACTGTGTAACGTATGACTGAGCTAGCACTGGCAAATGGCAGCAGGTACGCAACAACTGGTGGCTGGCTCACACTGCTGTGCTCGAAAACTAGGTTGACGCTTTAGAGTGCGCACTTGAGATCCAGAGATCAAAGGGATACACCTATTTCGGTAAGTTTGTGAACCCCTTAAGATGAGATGCAACCCCTTGAGTAGACGTGCATTTGTATGAGGTGGCCCATAACTGTTAAGTTCCTCAAGAGTCTCCCTGATCACTCATCCCCAGCACCATGTAAAGCCAAGAACACCTCACAATATTTATAGAAGCTTCCAGGCATATCCGGGGACATGGACTCCCAGGAGTAGTTCAGGAAATGAAAAACCGTAATAATGAATTTATCTACAATTGTTAGAACACAAAACATACTTCTGCAAAGATTTTAATGAAAACTATTCCAAACTACAACTACTAATGTATTTCATAAGACTGGAACCTATATGGATTCAGAAATATTTATCTAGGAAATTCAACATAAAGAATAAGTTTCCTCATTTGGAAAAGCTAAAAATTAACACGTCAGCACCACCACCTTATATGGTTCCTTTGACTAACAGCATCGTGTTCTTGCACACATTGTCTAGACAACACAGGATATGCATAACAACTGTTTAGCGTTTCTTAGTGTACAGCAACCCTTCAAATGTGCTTTCCATCAGCCTAATGAAACATCTGTACTGAAGCACAGCCACACAACCTCTGGTAGATGCAATATTAGTCATACTAAATCCTTAAAGGCCAGTGGGTTAGGAAAACGTCTTCATTGACTTTCTAGGGGATGTGTGCACAGACAAAATATAATTCTGCCTAGTTCTCAACACTAGTAATTTCTAAAAGCCAGTTAGAAAATTGGCTGGGCGGTGGTGGCAACACGCCTTTAATCCCAGCACTTGGGAGCCAGAGGCGGGTAGATTTCTGAGTTCGAGGCCAGCCTGGTTTACAGAAGTGAGTTCCAGGACAGCCAAGGCTACACAGAGAAACCCTGTCTCAGAAAAACCAAA
>NW_022196909.1:7361066-7367516 GCF_008632895.1 Mastomys coucha
CAGAAATCCACCTGCCTCTGCCTCCCAAGTGCTGGGATTAAAGGCGTGCGCCACCACGCCCGGCAAGAATGTCGTTTTAAAGGCATTTTGCCCTACAGACATTTTATAACCATGTTACATTTTGAAGACACATTAACTAAGTCAGGTTGCTTTTTAAAGTGTATGTTGATTATGTACAACTAGAGGATTAGAGGGATCAATTCCAAAAGGCCAGTTTTTAAATTGGAATGTTCTTAGAGCTTCATTAGAAGCGTCAGATGAATTTAACTCTACTATAACATTAGTGACTGGCTTACATGATGTTTAAGCTTTGCCTGGAAGCAGCAGTGCTGACAAGCATTAGCAAGCTCAACATATAAGTAGGAAGTTTAGACAATTACAGCTATTAAATATTATAGCTTGACAAATAAGTCTGACAGTCTTCTGTGTCGAGTAGGAAAATGGCTGTGAGGGAGCAACTCTAAGGGCTTGCCCTGTTCAAGGGGCTACAAGGGTGCACAGTCCCTGACGGACACATGAACCCGTGCCACCAGGCAGACGTGGGACTGGGGAGGGGGAGCATGCTCAAACCCCGGGAATCTCAGAGATTTGAGATGACATGAATGGAGCTGCTCCTCCTGCCTCCATGCCTGCTCTGGAGCATGTAACCAAGACCCTGAGCTAAGATGGCCATGGGAAGCCAGTCATATAACACAGCACCTGGAAGGCCTCTCCACGCTAATGAGGCATCTCAACAGCCTTAGCCTTCAGCCAGTGACCTTCCCTTCCTGGGTATTCCCCCAAATTATATAATCCTGGTTCATCCCAAATAAATCATGTGCATTCACATCCACCACCACCCCCATAAAGAAATAAGAACAAGCTGAGACCGTCTCCGAGAGTTGCTTCATTAACGATTGCTACGAGGAAGGCCTTCACCTTAATGTCACCACCTGTGACATTAAGACTCCCAAAGAAGGCCTTCACTTCTCTTGCTCCTCCGGCCCTCGGCACTGGACCCAGATCCTGCTCATCCCAGGCCCCACTCTCCTCTTCCAGCCTGCCATACAGCCTCGCTCTGCTGCCCCACTTAGATATGGACTCCCTGTCCTGGACTTCACCTTGCGCCTCCTCCCAATCCCCACCCCCAGCTGTTGTACAGGCAGCACCTGGACACCACCAGAGGAGACGCAAAACATGGGACCACAAGTCCCCATACCTTTCCCAAAGAAGTTATTGGAAACAATATTCGTTATACCCCTGAACACAGCAGCCTTAGTTGCTGCATCACTGGGAATGATAATAACAACGTCAAAAATAGTAATCCTGTGTGATGGATGGGCCTGGCACTGTTTGTATGTTGATGCTAATTCCATTCTCTGGGGAGAGGCTGTGGACAAGGAGTGAGTCATGTTCTCAGTGACTTCTTGTGAACCAATCCCCTAATGAATAAAGGAGCCAATAACTGGGCGAGTAGGCGGGACTTCCAGATTAGGTGGAGGAAGAGAGGAAGCAGGAGAGAGTTAGGCTTTTTTGGAACCTGGACAGTGTGAGGACAAGATGTAACTATGAGTATCTCCTGGTTTCAATGGTGGATCCATCAGGATTCACCACTGGAGGGCTTAGATTTAATAAGGCTTACAAGCTTAGGATTTTAATTGTTGCACTCAGTGAGTGAGTTACCATTATGCGGCATTTTCCTTCACGTAGCGGCTCGTCTGGGTTCAAGAGAGAAAGCAGCAAAGCATAGGTTTGCCTAATGTGCATCACAAAGGTTGTGGTGGCTTTGAAGCATGGGGCTGGTGTGGTAATGACACGCCAGTGGGAAATTAGCAAGCTGGGTGGAGAGATTTTGGAGCTCTGAGTCAGAGTCTCCACAAGATAAAAACAGGTTGGCCATTGCCCACCAGTGCATGGCCAGCCAGGCCGCCAGGGCAGAGTTGGTGGCATAAGCACGGGAACATGTCGGTTTTATTTTTAATATTTTCTACAATAATCCTGTATTTAAACATAATATTCATAAGCAAAACTAGGTAGATTGCTTTATTTTGGGGTGGTGTTAAGAATTAGACCAAGAGCCCCAAACATGCTAAGCACACACTCTGCCAAGCTATCTCCGTAATTCGATTATTCTTAAATTATTTTAAAGAAGATAAGTAAAATCTCATTAGCAAAAATAAAGAATGTAGCCAGGCGATGGTGGCGCATGCCTTTAATCCCAGCACTTGAGAGGCAGAGGGAGGCAGATTGCTGAATTCGAGGCTAGCCTGGTCTACAGAGTGAGTTCCAGGACAGCCAGGGCTACACAGAGAAACCCTGTCTGAAAAAACCAAAAAGATAGAAAGAAAGAAAGAAAGAAAGAAAGAAAGAAAGAGAGAGAGAGAGAGAGAGAGAGAGAGAGAGAGAGAGAAAGAAAGAAAGACAGACAGAGAGAAAAAGAGAGAGAGAGAGAGAGAAAGAAAGAAAGAAAGAAAGAAAGAAAGAAAGAAGGGATATTCTGCTTAAAGATGTCCTTTAAAAAGTAACATTTTTGAAATGTAAATAAAATAACCAATGTAAAAAAATTAAAGATTGAGAAGACAACTGCCACAATCAGTCAGCACTTCAGTGTATCACTGGTCATGCAATGTTCAGATGCAAAAGCAGCTAAATACTAAATACAGCTGTTTGCTAGACAATGGCAAATGCCAAGCTGGAGAGGATCTGCCATTGGAACTCAAAGTGGATGAGACTGAAATAGAAGCTGGAGCTATATAAAATGACGGAAGAGTCTAGCATTGGGACTTCAAGAATGAGTACAGTTTTAAGAAATTACAAAGCCGGGTGGTGGTGGCGCACGCCTTTAATCCCAGCACTTGGGAGGCAGAGGCAGGTGGATTTCTGAGTTCGAGGCCAGCCTGGTCTACAGAGTGAGTTCCAGGACAGCCAGGGCTATACAGAGAAACCCTATCTCAAAAAAAAAAAAAAAAAAAAAAAAAAAAAAAAAAAAAAAAAAAAAAAAAAAAAAAAAAGAAATTACAGTATGCAGATTCTGTTACAATGTTTTCTGTCTAAATCTGTGAGATAAATAAAACTTATGAAGCTTTCACTAAGTACACATGTGTCACACAGTAACATAATAACAACATCTTGTTAAATATGTTCCTCATGTTCATTGGGAACATAAGATTGTATTCTCTAATAGCAACATAACTATGTCTTACTTTGGGTAAGTGTTTTTTATTATGTTTGCAGTGAAACTCATCTAAGGACACATTTCTCAGAAAGTATCCTGTTGCTAAGCAACAATGACGTTGTTTATAAAGGTCTGATCTACCCATAGGTTATAAAGAACAAACCTATACGCTGGCCAATACCAACTAGAGGATGACTAGGTGACGCGCTTAGCCCCTGGTACTCTGGAATAGGGAGGGTCTTCTCAACACTGTCAGCTATAAGGAGGTAGAGATAAAGAGATTATAATAACAATGAGAAAACAAAGTTGGGGCATACTGTAACAAGACTCAAGGCACTGGGGGATAGGGGGAGCCAGAGAGGTAAACTGAAGGGGAGAAACTCAGAAGGTCAGCCATGAGCACAAACTCACTACCTAGAGGAGGGGGTGACCAATCTGATGAAACAGCCAACCAAATAAATTAGAAAGAATGATCTGCAAGCTATTTATACTTGTTATCAGAAAGGGACCCACCTTACTGAGGTCATGACAATAAAGAGTACCCAGGAGAGCAGCAAGCAAGAAAAGGCATGAAAGGGATTGCTATGTTTACAGCAAAAACAAGAGAGAGCCAGAGGATGCTCAAAGACCACCTGACATACTGAGCAAAGTATCCTCTTCCAGGGAGCAGACCCTCACAGAGAGCAGACGCTCCGAGAGAGCAGAACCTCACAGGGAGAGCAGATCATCACAGAGGGCAGACCCTCACAGAGAACAGACCCTCACAGGCAGAGCAGACCCTCACAGGGAGAGCAGACCCTCACAGGAAGAGCAGACACTCAAAGGGAGAGCAGACACTCAGAGAGAGAAGACCCTCACAGAGAGTAGACCCTCATAGGGAGAGCAGTCCCTCAGGAAGAGAGCAGACCCTCACAGAGAGCAGACCCTCACAGAGAGAAGACCATCACAGAGTGCAGACCCTCACAGAGAGAGTGGACCCTCACAGAGAGCAGACCCTCACAGGGAGAGCAGACCCTCACAGAGAGCAGACCCAAAAAGGGAGAGCAGACCCTCAGAGAGAGGAGACCCTCACAGGGAGAGCAGACCCTCTCAAAGAGCAGAAATTCACAGAGAGCAGACCCTCAGAGAAAGCAGACCCTCACAGTGAGCAGACCATCACATAAAACAGACCTTCACATGGAGCAGACGCTCAAAGGGAGAGCAGACCCTCAAAGGGAGAGCAGACCCTCACAGGGAGAGCAGACCCTTACAGGGAGAGCAGACCCTCACAAGGAGCAGACCCTCAAAGGGAGAAGACCATCATAGGGAGAGCAGACCCTCAGAGAGAGCAGACCATCACAGAGAGCAGACCCTGACAGGGATAGCAGACCCTTACAGAGAGCAAACCCTCAGAGAGAGAGCAGACCCTCCCAGAGAGAGCAGACCCTCGCAAGCAGAGCTGACCCTCACAGGGAGAGCGGACCCTCACAGAGAGGAGACCATCACAGAGAGCAGACACTGACAGGGATAGTAGACCCTCACAGAGAGCAGACCCTCAGAGAGAGAGCAGACCCTCATAAGCAGAGCAGACCCTCACAGAAATCAGACACTCACAGGGAGAGCAGACCCTCACAGAGAGAGCAGACCCTCACAAGCAGAGCAGACCATCACAGGGAGAGCGGACGCACACAAGGAGAGCAGATCCTCACAGAGAGGAGACCATCACACAAAGCAGACCCTCACAGAGAGGAGACCCTTACAGAGAGCAGACCCTCAGAGAGAGAGTAGAACCTCACAGAGAGAGCAGACCCTCGCAAGCAGAGCAGACCCTCACAGAGAGGAGACCCTCACAAGGAGAACAGACCCTCAAAAGGGGAGCAGACCCTCACAGAGATCAGACACTCACAGGGAGAGCAGACCCTCACAGAGAAGAGACCCTCACAGAGAGCAGACCCTGACAGGGATAGCAGAACCTAACAGACAGGAGACCCTCACAGAAAGCAGACCCTCACAGGGAGAGCAGTCACTCACAAGGGAAGCAGATCCTTACAGAGATCAGACACTCACAGGGAGAGGAGACCCTCACAAAGATCAGACAATCACAAGGAGAGCAGACCCTAACAGCAAGAGTAGATTCTCACAAAGAGAAGAGATCCTCACAGGGAGAGCAGACACTCACGAGCAGAGCAGACCCTCAAAAGGAGAGCAGACCCTCACAGACAGGAGACCCTCACAGAAAGCAGACCCTCACAGGGAGAGCAGTCACTCACAAGGGAAGCAGATCCTTACAGAGATCAGACACTCACAGGGAGAGGAGACCCTCACAAAGATCAGACAATCACAAGGAGAGCAGACCGTAACAGCAAGAGTAGATTCTCACAAAGAGAAGAGATCCTCACAGGGAGAGCAGACACTCACGAGCAGAGCAGACCCTCACAGGCAGAGCAGACCCTCACAGAGAGGAGACCCTCACAGAGAGCGGACCCTCACAGGGACAGCAGACCCTTACAGACAGCAGACCCTCAGAGAGAGAGCAGACCCTCACATAGAGAGCAGACCTTCGCAAACAGAGCTGACCCTCACAGGGAGAGTGGACCCTCACAGAGAGGAGACCCTCACAGAGAGCAGACCCTCAGATAGAGAGCAGACCCTCACAGGCAGAGCAGACCCTCACAGGGAGAGCAGATCTTCACAGAGAGAGCAGACCCTCACAGAGAGCAGACCCTCACAGAGAGCAGACCCTCACAGAGAGTAGACACTCAGAGAGGAGACCCTCACAGGGAGCAGACCTCACAGACAGGAGACCCTCACAGAGAGCAGACATGCACAAGGAGGGCAGACCCTCACAAGGGGATCAGACCCTCACAGAGAGCAGACCTTGACAGGGATAGTAGACCCTCACAAAGAGCAGACCCTCAGAGAGAGAGCAGACCCTCACAAGCAGAGCAGACCCTCACAGGGAGAGCGGACCCTCACAGAGAGCAGACACACTCAAGGAGAGCAGACCCTCACAGAGAGGAGACCATCACACAAAGTAGACCCTCACAGGGAGAGCAGACCCTCAGAAGGAGAACAGAACCTCACAAGCAGAGCAGACCCTGACAGAGATAAGACCCTCATAGAAAGAGGAGACAATCACAGAGAGCAGACCCTCACAGGGAGAGCAGACCCTCACAGACAGCAGACCCTGATAGAGATAGTAGACCCTCACAAGGAGAACAGACCTTCACAAGCAGAGCAGACACTCAAAGAGAGAGCAGACCCTCACAAGCAGAGCAGACCCTCACAGGGAGAGCAGACCCTGGCAAGCAGAGCAG
>NW_022196909.1:7368531-7371714 GCF_008632895.1 Mastomys coucha
TGAGAGGAGACGCTCACAGAGAGCAGACATGCACAAGGAGAGCAGACCCTCACAAGGGGAGCAGACACATACAGAGAGCAGACACTCACAGAGAGTAGACCCTCACAGTGAGAGGAGACCCTCACAGAGAGGGGACTCTCACAGGAAGCAGACCTCGCAGACAGGAGACCCTCACAGAGAGCAGACATACACAAGGAGAGCAGAACCTCACAAGGGGAGCAGACCCTCACAAGGAGATCAGACCCTTAAGAGAGCAGACACCCACAGAGAGACGACCCTCACACAGAACACACCCTCACAGAGACAGCACACCCACACAGGGAGCAGGCCTTGCAGAGAGGAGACCCTCACAGAGAGCAGACACTCAGAGAGGACACCCTCACAGGGAGCAGACCTCGCAGACAGGAGACCCTCACAGAGAGCAGACCCTCACAGTGAGAGGAGACGCTCACAGAGAGCAGACATGCACAAGGAGAGCAGACCCTCACAAGGGGAGCAGACACTCGCAGAGAGCAGAACCTCACAGAGAGTAGACCCTCACAGTGAGAGGAGACGCTCACAGAGAGCAGACATGCACAAGGAGAGTAGACCCTCACAGTGAGAGGAGACCCTCACAGAGAGGAGACACTCACAGGGAGCAGACCTCGCAGACAGGAGACCCTCACAGAGAGCAGACCCTCATGAGGGGAGCAGACCCTCACATAGAGCAGACCCTCACAGTGAGAGGAGACCCTCACAGAGAGCAGACCCTCACAGAGAACAGACCCTCACAGGGAGAGGAGACTCTCACAGAGAGCAGACCCTCACAGAGACTAGACCCTAACAGTGAGGAGACCCTCACAGAGAGGAGACCCTCACAGAGAGCAGACCCTCACAAGGAGATCAGACACTTAAGAGAGCAGACACCCACAGAGAGACGACCGTCACACAGAACACACCCTCACAGAGACAGCACACCCACACAGGGAGTACGCCTTGCAGAGAGGAGACCCTCACAGAGAGCAGACACTCAGAGAGGAGACCCTCACAGGGAGCAGACCTCGCAAACAGGAGACCCTCACAGAGAGCAGACACACACAAGGAGAGCAGAACCTCACAAGGGGATCAGACCGTCACAGAGAGCAGACCCTCACAGGAAGAGCAGAACCTCACAGAGAGGAGACCCTCACAGTGAGAGGAGACCCGCACAGAGAGCAGACCCCGAAAGGGAAATCAGATCCTTAAGAGAGCAGACCCTCAGAGAGAGAGCAGAACCTCACAGAGAGAGTGCACACCCTCACAAGCAGAGCTGACCCTCACAGAAATCATACACTCACAGGGAGAGCAGACACTCACAGAGAGTAGACCTTCACAGTGAGAGGAGACCCTCACAGAGAGAGCAGACCCTCACAAGCAGAGCAGACACTCACAGAGAGAGCAGACCCTCACAAGCAGAGCAGACCCTCACAGGGAGAGCAGACCCTGGCAAGCAGAGCAGACCCTCACAGGGAGAGCAGAGCCTTAAAAGAGCAGACCCTTACAGAGAGCAGACCCTCACAGAGAGAGCATACCCTCACAGAGAGCAGACCCTCACAGGGAGGAGACCTCGCAGACAGAGACCCTCACAGAGAGCCGACACACACAAGGAGAGTGGACCCTCACAAGGGGAGCAGACCCTCACAGAGAGCAGACCCTCACAGAGAGTAGACCCTCACAGTGAGAGGAGACGCTCTCAGAGAGCAGACATGCACAAGGAGAGCAGACCATCACAAGGGGAGCAGACACTCACAGAGAGCAGACACTCACAGAGAGTAGACCCTCACAGTGAGAGGAGACCCTCACAGAGAGGAGACCCTCACAGAGAGTAGACATGCACAAGGAGAGCAGACCCTCACATAGAGCAGACCCTCACAGAGAGTAGACCCTCACAGTGAGAGGAGACCCTCACAAGGAGAACAGACCTTCACAAGCAGAGCAGACCCTCACAGAGAGCAGACCCTCACAGTAAGAGGAGACCCTCCCAGAGAGGAGACCCTCACAGGGAGCAGACCTCGCAGACAGGAGACCCTCACAGAGAGCAGACATGCACAAGGAGAGCAGAACCTCACAAGGGGAGCAGACCCTCACAGAGAGCAGACCCTCACAGAGAGTAGACCCTCAAAGAGAGCAGACCCCGACAGGGATAGCAGACCCTTACTGAGAGAGCAGACCCTTGCAAGCAGAGCTGACCCTCACAGGGAGATCGGACCCTCACAGAGAGGAGACCCTCACAGAGAGCAGACCCTCAGAGAGAGAGCAGACCCTCACAAGTAGAGCAGAACCTCACAGGGAGAGCGGATCCTCACAGAGAGCAGACCCACACATGGAGAGCAGACCCTTACATACAGGATACCATCACACAAAGTAGACCCTCTCAGGGAGAGCAGACCCTCAGGAGGAGAGCAGACCCTCACAGAGAGGAGACCCTCACAGAGAGCAGACCCTGATAGAGATAGTAGACCCTCACAAGGAGAACAGACCTTCACAAGCAGAGCAGACCCTCATAGAGAGAGCAGACCCTCACAAGCAGAGCAGACCCTCACAGGGAGACCAGAGCCTTAAAAGAGCAGACCCTTACAGAGAGAGCAGACCCTCACAGAGAGAGCAGACCCTCACAGAGAGCAGACCCTCACAGGGAGAGCAGACACTCACAGGGAGAGCCGACCCTCAGAGAGGAGACCCTCAAAGGGAGGAGACCTCGCAGACAGAGACCCTCACAGAGAGCAGACACACAGAAGGAGAGCGGACCCTCAAAAGGGGGAGCAGACCCTCACAGAGAGCAGAAACTCACAGTAAGAGGAGACCCTCACAGATAGGAGACCCTCACAGGGAGCAGACATGCACAAGGAGAGCAGACCCTCACAAGGGGAGCAGACCCTCACAGAGAGTAGACCCTCACAGTGAGAGGAGACGCTCACAGAGAGCAGACACGCACAAGGAGAGCAGACCCTCACAAGGGGAGCAGCCACTCACAGAGAGCAGACACTCACAGGGAGCAGACCTCGCAGACAGGAGACCCTCACAGACAGTAGACCCTCACAGAGAGGAGACCATCCCAGGGAGCAGACCTCGCAGACAGGAGACCCTCACAGAGAGGAGACATGCACAAGGAGAGCAGACCCTCACAAGGAGAACAGACCCTCACAGGGAGCAGCGCCTCACAGA
>NW_022196909.1:7371725-7372022 GCF_008632895.1 Mastomys coucha
AGACCCTCACAGAGAGGAGACCCTCACAGTGAGAGGAGACCCTCACAGAGAGGACACCATCCCAGGGAAGAGACCTCGCAGACAGGAGACCCTCACACACAGCAGACATGCACAAGGAGAGCAGACACTCACAAGGGGAGAAGACCCGCACAGAGAGCAGACCCTCACAGAGAGTAGACCCTCACAAGGAGATCAGACACTTAAAGAGAGCAGAAACCCGCAGAGAGACGACCCTCACACAGAGCACACACTCACAGAGACAGCAGACTCACACAGGGAGCAGGCCTTACAGAGAGG
>NW_022196909.1:7373013-7378353 GCF_008632895.1 Mastomys coucha
CACACAAAGCAGACCCTCACAGGGAGAGCAGACCCTCAGAAAGAGAACAGACCCTCACAAGCAGAGCATACCCTGACAGAGATCAGACCCTCACAAATTGAGGAGACCCTCACAGAGAGAGCAGACCATCACAGAGAGCAAACCCTTACATAGAGCAGACCCTTTCAGAGAGGAGACATTCACAGATAGTAGAACCTCACAGTGAGAGGAGACCCTCACAGAGAGGAGACCCTCACAGGGAGCAAACCTCATAGACAGGAGACCCTCACAGAGAGCAGACATGCACAAGGAGAGCAGACACTCACAAGGGGAGCAGACCCTCACAGAGAACAGACCCTCACAGAGAGTAGACACTCACTGTGAGAGGAGACCCTCACAGAGCGGAGACCCTCACAAGGAGATCAGACACTTAAGAGAGCAGAAACCCACAGAGAGACGACCCTCACACAGAGCACACACTCATAGAGACAGCAGACTCACACAGGGAGCAGGCCTTGCAGAGAGGAGACCCCCACAGAAAGCAGACAATCAGAAAGGAGACCCTCACAGTGAGAGGAGATGCTCACAGAGAGGAGACCCTCACAGTGAGAAGAGACCCTCACAGAGAGGAGACCCTCATAGTGAGAGGAGACCCTCACAGAGAGGAGACCCTCACAGTGAGAGGAGACCCTCACAGAGAGGAGACCCTCACAGAGTGGAGACCCTCACAGCGAGAGCAGACCCTCACAAAGAGAGCAGACCCTCACAGGGAGAGCGGGCCCTCACAGAGAGGAGACCCTCACAGATAGCAGACCCTGACAGGGATAATAGAACCTCACAGAGAGCAGAGCCTCAGAGAGAGAGCAGACCCTCACAAGCAGAGTAGACCCTCACAGAGAGCAGACCCTCACAGGGAGAGCGGACCCTCACAGAGAGGAGACCATCACACAAACCAGACCCTCACAGGGAGAGCAGACCTTCTCAGAGAGGAGACCTTCACAGATAGTAGACCCTAACAGAGAGAGGAGACCCTCACAGAGAGGAGACCCTCACAGCGAGAGCAGACCCTCACAAAGAGAGCAGACCCTCACCTGAGAGCAGACATTCACAAGCAGAGCAGATCCTCACAGGGAGAGGGGACCCTCACAGAGAGGAGACCCTCACAGATAGCAGACTCTGACAGGGAGAGCAGACCCTCACAAGAAGAGCAGACCCTCACAGAGAGTAGACCCACATGGTGAGAGGAGACCCTCACAGAGAGCAGACCCGCACAAAGAGTAGAACCTCACAGTGAGAGGAGACCCTCACAGAGAGGAGACCCTCACAGAGAGGAGACCCTCACACCGAGAGCAGACCCTCACAAAGAGAGCAGACCCTCACCTGAGAGCAGACATTCACAAGCAGAGCAGATCCTCACAGGGAGAGGGGCAACTCACAGAGAGAAGACCCTCACAGATAGCAGACCCTGACAGGGTTAGTAGACCCTCACACAGAGCAGACCCTCAGAGAGAGAGCAGACCCTCACAAGCAGAGCAGACCCTCACAGAGATCAGACGCTCACAGGGAGAGCAGTCCCTCACAAACAGAACAGACCCTCACAGAGAGTAGACCCACATGGTGAGAGGAGACCCTCACAGAGAGCAGACCCGCACAGAGAGTAGACCCTCACAGTGAGAGGAGACCCTCACAGAGAGGAGACCCTCACAGAGAGCAGACCCTCACAAGGAGATCAGACACTCAAGAGAGCAGACACCCAAAGAGAGACAACCCTCACACAGAGCACACCCTCACAGAGATAGGAGACCCACACAGGAAGCAGGCCTTGCAGAGAGGAGACCCTCACAGAGAGCAGACACTCAGAGAGGAGACCCTCACAGGGACCAGACCTCGCAGACAGGAGACCCTCACAGAGAGGAGACACGCACAAGGTGAGCAGACCCTCACAAGGGGATCAGACCCTCACTCAGAGCAGACCCTCACAGTGAGAGGAGACCCTCACAGAGAGGAGACCCTCACATTGAGAGGAGACCCTCACAGAGAGGACACCATCCCAGGGAGCAGACCTCGCAGACAGGAGACCCTCACAGACAGCAGACATGCACAAGGAGAGCAGACCCTCACAAGGAGAACAGACCCTCACAGGGAGCAGACCCTCACAAGGAGATCAGACACTTAAAGAGAGCAGAAACCCACAGAGAGACGACCCCTCACACAGAGCACACACTCACAGAGACAGCAGATTCACACAGGGAGCTGGCCTTGCAGAGAGGAGACCCCCAGAGAAAGCAGACACTCAGAAAGGAGACCCTCACAGTGAGAGGAGACCCTCACAGAGAGGAGACCCTCACAGTGAGAGGAGACCCTCACAGTGAAAGGAGACCCTCACAGCAAGAGTAGACCCTCACAAGAAGAACAGACCTTCACAAGCAGAGCAGACCCTTACAAAGAGCAGACCCTCACAGAGAGCAGACCCTCACAGGGAGAGCAGACCCTCACAGAGAGCAGACCCTTACATAGAGCAGACCCATACAAGGAGAGCAGACACTCTCAGAGAGGAGACCCTCACAGAGAGGAGACCCTCACAGCGAGAGCAGACCCTCACAAAGAGAGCAGACCCTCATGTGAGAGCAGACACTCACAAGCAGAGCAGACGCTCACAGGGAGAGGGGACCCTAACAGAGAGGAGACCCTCTCAGATAGCAGACCCTGACAGGGATAGTAGACCCTCACACAGAGCAGACCATCAGAGAGAGTGCAGACCCTCAAAGAGAGAGCAGACACTCACAAAGAGAGCGGACCCTCACAGAGAGCAGACCCACACAAGGAGAGCAGACCCTCACAGAGAGGAGACCCTCACAGCGAGAGCAGACCCTCACAGAGAGTAGACCCTCACAGTGAGAGGAAACCCTCACAGAGAGAAGACCCTCACAGCGAGAGCAGACCCTCACAAAGAGAGCAGACCCTCACAGGGAGAGCAGACACTCACAAGCAGAGCAGACCCTCACAGGGAGAGCAGACCCTTACAGAGAGGAGACCCTCACAGATAGCAGACCCTGACAGGGATAATAGACCCTCACAGAGGGCAGATCCTCAGAGAGAGAGCAGACCCTCACAAGCAGAGCAGACCCTCACAGAGATCAGACACTAACAGGGAGAGCAGACCCTCACAAACAGAGCAGACCCTCACAGGGAGAGCGGACCCTCACAGAGAGGACACCATCACACAAAGCAGACCCTCACAGGGAGAGCAGACCCTCAGAAAGAGAACAGACCCCCACAAGCAGAGCAGACCCTGACAGAGATCAGACCCTCAAAGATTGAGCAGAACCTCACAGAGAGCAGACCATCACAGAGAGCAGACCCTTACATAGAGCAGACACTCACAAGGAGAGCAGACCCTCTCAGAGAGGAGACCTTCACAGAGAGGAGCCCGTCACAGAAAGGAGACCCTCACAGAGAGGAGACCCTCACAGCGAGAGCAGACTCTCACAGAGAGTAGTCCCTCACAGTGAGAGGAGACCCTCAGAGATAGGAGACCCTCACAGTGAGAGCAGACCCTCACAAAGAGAGCAGACCCTCACAGGGAGAGCGGACCCTCACAGAGAGGAGACCCTAACAGATAGCAGACCCTGACAGGGATAATAGACCCTCACAGAGATCAAACCCTCACAGGGAGAGCGGACCCTCACAGAGAGCAGACCCACAGAAGGAGAGCAGACCCTCAAAGAGAGGAGACCATCACACAAAGCAGACCCTCACAGGGAGAGCAGACCCTGACAGAGATCAGACCCTCACAAATTGAGCAGACCCTCACAGAGAGAGCAGACCATCACAGAGAGCAAACATTTACATAGAGCAGACCCTCTCAGAGAGGATACCCTCACAGATAGTAGACCCTCACAGTGAGAGGAGACCCTCACAGAGAGGAGACCCTCACAGGGAGCAAACCTCGCAGACAGGATACCCTCATAGAGAGCAGACATGCACAAGGAGAGCAGACACTCACAAGGGGAGCAGACCCTAACAGAGAGCAGACCCTCACAGAGAGGAGACCCTCACAGAGAGCAGACCCTCACAAGGAGATCAGATTCTTAAGAGAGCAGACACCCACATAGAGACGACCCTCACACAGAGCACACACTCACAGAGACAGCAGACTCACACAGTGAGCAGGCCTTAGAGAGAGGAGACCCCCACAGAAAGCAGACACTCAGAAAGGAGACCCTCACAGTGAGAGGAGACCCTCACAGTGAGAGGAGACCCTCACAGAGAGGAGACCGTCACAGAGAGGAGACCCTCACAGTGAGAGGAGACCCTCACAGCGAAAGCAGACCCGCAAAGAGAGTAGTCCCTCACAGTGAGAGGAGACCCTCACAGATAGAGACCCTCACAGAGAGGAGACCCTCACAGATAGCAGTCCCTGACAGGGATAACAGACGCTCACAGAGAGCATACCCTCAGAGAGAGAGCAGACCCTCACAAGCAGAGCAGAACCTCACAGAGATCAGACCCTCACAGGGAGAGCAGACCCTCACAAAGAGAGCAGACCCTCACAGGGAGAGCAGACCCTCACAAAGAGAGCAGACCCTCACAGGGAGAACAGATCCTGACAAGCAGAGCAGACCCTCACAGGGAGAGCAGAGCCTTAAAAGAGCAGACCCTCACAGAGAGTAGACCCTCACAGTGAGAGGAGACCCTCACAGAGAGGAGTCCCTCACAGTGAGAGGAGACCCTCACAGGGAGAACAGACCTCTACAAGCAGAGCAGACCCTCACAGGGAGCGCAGACCCTCACAGAGAGAGCAGACCCTCACAGTGAGAGCAGACCCTCACAGAGATCAGACCCTCACAGAGAGAGCAGACCCTCACAGAGAGAACAGACCCTCACAAGCAGAGCAGACCCTCACAGGGAGAGCAGACCCTCACAGAGAGAGCAGACCCTCACAGAGAGAGCAGACCCTCACAAGCAGAGCAGACACTCACAAGCAGAGCTGACCCTCACAAGGAGAGCAGATCCCCACAGAGAGGAGACCCTCACAGAGATCAGACACTCACAGAGAGAGGAGAACCTCACAGAGAGGAGACCCTCACATGGAGCAGACCCTCACAGAGAGTAGACCCTCACAGTGAGAGGAGACCCTCACAGAGAGGAGACGCTCACAGAGAGCAGACCCTCACAGAGAACAGACCTCGCAGACAGGAGACCCTCACAGAGAGCAGACATGCACAAGGAGACCAGACCCTCACAAGGGGAGCAGACACTCATATAGAGCAGACCCTCACAGAGAGTAGACCCTTGCCACGGACCGGGATTTCTCGCGGGGTCCCTGTTCCGCGGGACACGGGATTCTGGCCAGGTGGG
>NW_022196909.1:7379315-7384058 GCF_008632895.1 Mastomys coucha
GGCAGGAGGCTGACTTTCCTTGAAGTTTTCGCCTCAAATACCGCCATCACGCAGGTGTGCGTGGCAGACCCTCACAGTGAGAGGAGACCCTCACAAGGAGATCAGACTCTTAAGAGAGCAGATACCCACAGAGAGGCGACCCTCACACAGAGCACACCCTCACAGAGACAGCAGACCCACACAGGGAGCAGGCCTTGCAGAGAGGAGACCCTCACAGAGAGCAGACACTCAGAGAGGAGACCCTCACAGGGAGTGCAGACCCTCACGCAGAGCAGACACTCACAGGGAGAGCAGACCCTTACAGGGAGAGCAGACCCTCACAGAAAGGAGACCCTCACAAGGAGAGCAGACCCTCACAGAGAGAGCAGACCCTCGTAGGAAGAGCAGACCCTGACAGGACTAGCAGACCCTCACAGAGAGGAGACACTCACAGAGAGCAGAACCTGACAGGGATAGCAGACCCTCACAGAGAGCAGCCCCTCAGAGGGAGAGCAGACCCTCACAAGCAGAGCAGACCCTCACAAGGAGAGCGGTCCGTCACAGAGAGGAGACCCTCAAAGACAGCAGACCCTCAGAGGGAGAGCAGACCCTCACAGGGAGAGCAGACCCTCACAAGCAGAGCAGACCCTCACAGGGAGAGCGGACCCTCACAGAGAGCATACCCACACAAGCATAGCAGACCCTCACAGAGAGGAGACCCTCACAGAAAGCAGACCCTCAAAGGGATAAGAGACCCTCACAGAGATCAGACACTCACAGGGAGAGCAGACCCTCACAGAGAGAGCAGACCCTCACAGAGAGCAGACCCTCACAGGGAGAGCAGACCATCACAAGGAGAGCAGACCCTCACAGAGAACAGACAATCACAGGGAGACCAGACCCTCACAGGGAGAGTAGACCCTCAGACAGAGCAGACCCTCACAGAGAGCAGACCCTGACAGGGATAGCAGACCCTCACAGAGAGAAGACCCTCACAGGGAGAGCGGACCCTCACAGAGAGCAGACACTCAAAGGGAGAGCAGACCCTCACAGGAAGAACAGACCCTCACAGAGAGCAGACCCTCAGAGAGGAGACCCTCACAGGGAGAGCAGACCCTCACAGGGAGAGTAGACCCTCAGACAGAGCAGACCCTCAGAGGGAGCAGACACTCACAGAGAGCAGACACTCATAGGGAGAGCAGACCCTCACAGAGAGCAGAACCTCACAGAGAGCAGAACCTCACAGAGAGAGCAGACCCTCACAGGGAGAGCAGAACCTCACAGGGAGAGCAGACCCTCACAAGGAGAGCAGACCCTCACAGAGAACAGACAATCACAGGGAGACCAGACCCTCACAGGGAGAGTAGACCCTCAGACAGAGCAGACCCTCAGAGGGAGCAGACACTCACAGAGAGCAGACACTCATAGGGAGAGCAGACCCTCACAGAGAGCAGAACCTCACAGAGAGCAGAACCTCACAGAGAGAGCAGACCCTCACAGGGAGAGCAGAACCTTACAGAGAGAGCAGACCCTCACAGAGAGAGCAGACCCTCACAGAGAGAGCAGACCCTCACAGGGAGAGCAGACCCTCACAAGGAGAGCAGACCCTCACAGAGAACAGACAATCACAGGGAGAGCAGACCCTCACAGGGAGAGCAGAACCTCACAGGGAGAGCAGAACCTCACAGAGAGAGCAGACCCTCACAGGGAGATCGTACCCTCACAGAGAGCAGAACATCACAGGGAGAGCAGACCCTCACAGGCAGCAGGCCCTCACAGAAAGTGGATCCTTACAGGCATCGGGCCCTCAGAGGGAGCTGGCTCTCACAGGGAGAGCAGGTCATCATAGGAGCAGGCCCTCACAGAGAGCAGGCCCTCAGCATAGTTGAGGAAAAGGACAAAATAAGCAACAATGACAATAATAGAAGAGGACTCCACTCTCAAAGGAGTTTAAGTTGCACTGCAGGTCCAGAATTGGACCGGCCTGGGGTGATATAGCAATCTAGTATCCATCTTTATCCTAGGAAACAAACATGCACACTAGCAACCATAAATAGCACACTGAAAGACGCAGAACATAGGTACTTCCCTCACTTGAAGATGGTCAGAGTAAGTCATCCAGGGAGACAGTACTGTCCAGACAGACACTGTACTTCGCCCTGAAGGACTTCTAAACCAGACTAAAGAGACCATGGTGTATTATTACCTGTCCCACTAAGCACAAAGCACTTGTTTATATATGAACTTGTGTGCATTTTTAGTGGCTAGCTGGCCACCCCCTTCAGCTAAGTTTATAGCTCAAGAACTTGAAGCTCCCTCTCACCAAGCTCTATGGTTTCCCCTTCCAGGGCAATCATCCCCATGGGCACTGGAGTTAGGACAATGACCCACATAATGCAGAATCGCCTTTCCTTTGCTGGACAGTCTTCTCTGCCGTCTACACTACTGCCTCTTCTCTGGGCAAGCACACTCATCTAGTCACTCAGTTAAGGAGATATGTCACCTTGCAAAGAGGTAAGATCCCCACATTAAATTCCTTGTCATAGATCCTGAGAATCTAAATATTAACTGCAATAAGATTATGTTAAGGCAGTTCATAATAAAAGAGACAAGGGTCTTAACCCGGTGGTGGGCATCAGCAAACGTGTTAGTGGCCTTCGGGGCACATGTAAGAAAGTAGCTCTTTACCTCTCACAAGCTGTGGGACTCATCCATAGTCTCTGCCCTCAGAAATGCTCTCTTAAAAGGATTTGTGTGGAGAAAGCGCCCTCTTGTGGAGACTGTTCTGAGGCTTGGGGAGGGTGAGAATCATTGTCTGCACTGCCCTCTGGTAGCTGGCCAAAATCTACTCTAGCACTGGTTTGGTTTTTTAATTTAAAAAGAAAAAAAAAAAAAAGAGGTAATTTTTCCAGAAAGAGCTGTTTCCACTCACTCCCATCTTCTCCCTGCTGAATACAGCAATTCTGTGACCATGCAAACTCACACTGTGTCATACTGGATAATATCACTCAAGATGGATCTCCTCACGGGAGGAGGCAGGAGAATGACTGCAAAGGGAAAGGCTTACCCAAGAAGAGAAACGATTTACACAAATGAGCCTCCAGCAGGAATAGAAGGCTGTGGTTCCGTGGATCCCACAGTATTAGAAGATAAAAGAAGACATCACTCTCATGCCCCACAAAAAAAGAAACCAAAGCAAAATCCAAAAACAAACACAAAGTCAGCACATGTTTCTAAAGAAAAAGAGCAACATTCAAACTAAAAATCAAGACAAAGACGACATATCTTGTCTTGCCAGTCACTGTTGTCATTTACTGGGTTCATAGCTGGACTAGACAATGATCACCCCCACCCCACCCACTGCACCCCACTCCTAGCAGCCTGCACAGCATCTTCTAGTGCTTTGAAAGCTAGCCAGCACGGGAGAGCTTCCTGCTCAGAACCAACTTGAACTTTTCTGTGCTGTGTGACTAACATGTGCTGTCTTCCTTCAGCATTAGGGTCTAACCATCGCGTTCTGCTGAACAGAAGGGAAACGCCTGCATTGTTAGGGGTCTGCAGCCAGCTCTGACCGACAGCTCCAGGGGAACCGCTGCCTGTCGCTCTGCTTAGTCGGCAACTTAGGGATTCTGGGAGAAACAGTGTAAGTGTATAAGATAACTCCAATTAAATTCATATATATTTATATTCTTGATTGATATATAGTTATATGCAGTTACATAAATTCATATATAGTTCATATACTGTCTTATGAAATAGATTTTATATGGCTTTTTCAAACATCCTTAGAGTTACTGATGCCTCTGCACAATTCCTGCTCACCCCTACCCTCCCAGCCCTCGCCATATGCCATGGCTGCAATAGTGGTAAGAATGTCTGGGATATCCTGTTGCTTTCTGGCCCGAGTGCTGTGGATTTGGCCCAGAACCCACTACTGAAAGCTCACACTCACCAGGGTAAACCTACTACCATTTTTCTGCTAAATGGACACAAACTTAGCTCTGTTCACATAGATGAGGTTGGCTCTCAAACCACCCCAGAGAAGCTTCATTTTGCAGTAGACAACAGATAATGAAGAAATTTACAACTAGGACACCTGTAGCAACACATGCACAACACAGTTCAAGGACCATGATGAAAGATGGGGCAGAAAGATTCTAGAAAGAGCTAGACATCAGGGAGCAGCAGAGCAAGCACCTTCAGGACATCATAGGACCACTGATGTCAAGCTCCGGCAGCTATGGCTGCCCCTACAAAAGCAGCACAAAATCAAGCCAGTCAACACTGCAGCTTGGGGTGGGTCATGAGCCCTCACCCCCAACTGAGAAGCTATGGACAATCGGTGGCTTCTGGAGAAAGGAGAGGCTGGATTTTTAAGGGCATGTGCTCTGGCAAATCAATCACACTTCAGTGGGTGTCCCCACACCCAAGTAGGGTACAGGCAGCGCAAAGCGGACTCAACAGGTTGTTATCTAAAAAAGGAGGAGCCAAGTTGGAGGGAGAGGGAGGTAGGGGTGAGTCTGGGGAGAGCTGGGAAGGAAGGATGTGGATACAATGAAAACACAATTTAAGAAATTCTTAGAGATGATAAAAATATAAAAAAGCAGCATTAGGAATTCTCAGGTGCAGCACAGAGTTATGATGGTATTACAGGTGGGTAATACCATCCAATTAAAGGCAGCATCCATTTCAGTATGTAAGCCAGGTCTGAAGAGTCCCACGGGAGGGTGGCAGCAGGGTGTGCAGGTCTGAAGAGTCCCACGG
>NW_022196909.1:7384068-7385007 GCF_008632895.1 Mastomys coucha
GGGAGGGTGGCAGCAGGGTGTGCAGGTCTGAAGAGTCCCACGGGAGGGTGGCAGCAGGGTGCACTGTTTTCTAATTCAGACTCCATTGCTTATTGCTACATCATTGCAATCATTTCTAAGTCAACGGAGTGCGAACCTGCACTGGGAATGTCACCACACAGTGCAATGTGCCGAGGGCACTCTGGTGTCCAGATAAAGTGGCAAGAGGTGCCACTGCCACCAGGAGCCCAGAACTCTGCACACCTCGTATATAGACACAGAAGTGCAGATAGCTCACTGGCACCTAGAGAGAATCATTCTTGGAAAGCTAAAATATAACCAATTGACCAGTTTCAGAACTTCAGAGCAAAATATTTTTTCAGTTACTAGATGTTTCTTTTTTAAAAAATATAAAGCAATTCAACATGACAATAAAAGCTACACATACAGCTTTGAAAGGTATCATAGCCTGGTGGGCCTCAATTTCGACATTAAGAAGAAAGAGCCTAGACATCTACTTTTTAGAGATTTTGTACCAAACTAAGGTCATAAATCAAAAAGTGTGAAATCATGTGATCCAGGAATGCAGGGACATTATCAAGGAGAAGAAACATGTCCTTGAAGGAAGAGCCCAGGGGCAGCTGTGCACAGGACTGGGGAACGGCCAGTGCAGGTCAGAGCCATGCCATGGGTCAAGACGATCTAGGACATAAAAGGAGATTTCCATACCTGCTCGGCAAATCTGGGGAAGAAAGATCATCTTCCGTATTAGCCTTGGCTTTGGTAGTGAAGGGCCACAGCTCCAGTGGGGGAAGGGAAAAGAAAAGATGCCCAAAAGCACCACAGAACTGAAAGGAGCAGCAATGGGGGCTGCACACATGGCTCAACAGTTAAGAGCGACTGCTGCTCTCCTAGAGGACTGGGGTTCAGAGCCCAGCACAGACACCTAAGTCTGCTCTC
>NW_022196909.1:7385953-7392516 GCF_008632895.1 Mastomys coucha
TCTCTCTCTCTCTCTCTCTCTCTCTCTCTCTCTCTCTCTCTCTCTCTCTCTCTCTCTCTCTCACACAACCTGTTTTCAAAAAGCACAATAAGTGGATCATACCACCTGCACCCATCAGACATGTAACTTGAATGCATTTCTTATGAATGAGGCACATGAAGTCCACACGGCTAGACAAAGCAGGCCTGGAGCCCACTTCTCCAGATCTGCTGTCTGCAGCACACAGAGCTTGTTGGGGGACAGGGAGTGAGGCAGACAATTGGATACTGAAAAAAGAAAGAAAGAAAGGAAGGAAGGAAGGAGAAGAAGAAAGAAAGAAAGAAAGAAAGAAAGAAAGAAAGAAAGAAAGAAAGAAAGAAAGAAAGAAAGAAAACTAGCCATACTGAAGTGAGTTGAGTCTCTTCTGGAACTTGTCATTGTTCAAGAAGAGCTTAAAATGTGTTGGTAACTTTGACAGTGGTGGTGAGGTAAAAAGAGATGTTTCTAAAATATCTATATAGGAAACTGGAAAGGAATATAATAGGTAACCTGTTTAAAAGGAAATGCAGAATCTACTAACATTCTCTCCTTTTATAATGACAGACTAATTAATCATTCACTTTTCATCTGAGGGAAGAAAATCAGCCTTCTTGAAAAGGAAGAGATTTCAGGTTGTATGACAACTTCAGCTGAACTTTCATATTAAATACACTATCTTTAAAGAGCATCTTGAAGTTGCTTCTAGCAGTCTTCGTGTCTAATTTAGCCAAGCAGTGAGTTACGCAGCCCAGAGTGGGGAGGCAAGCATGCCACCCTGACAGGCAGGACCCAGCTTGACTGATGAGGAAGCTTCGCATTCCCTGCAGAAGTGAGTGTGGAATTCCCGACCACATCTCTGAACTGCCTTAACCATGCTTCTCTTTCCTGGACGGCAGCCATGGTTCCCTGCTCCCATGGTCCCCTGCTCCCATGGTCCCCTGCTCCCATGACTCCCTGCTCCCATGGTTCCCTGATCCCATGGTCCCCTGCTCCTGCCCCTCAGCCAAACATGCCATACTGTACTGTCCTCTCTTGCTCCCCAGCCATGCAATACAGTTTAAGAGGCACTCCTGGGGTCACATGGCGCAAGTGGTATGTGTGGTACACATGGTACACGTGGTACACGTGGCACACACGGTACAGGTGGCACACTCGGTACACGTGGTTGGCGGCTCCTTAAGTCCTTTTAGAGGAAGTATGCTCACCTCATCCACTATGTACCCACAAACTGGGAGGCACACTGCAGAATCACACATACACATACACACACACACACACACACACACACACACACACACACACACACACACACCAGAGCAGCTCCTGCTCTCACTGGCTAGAACAAATCTCCAAAGCAAAGGGCCTAAGGGCACCAGGTGCCAGGGAGCAGGTACACTTACGAGGGAGCAGGTACACTTACGAGGCTGGAGCCTTCTGTGTGCCACACACCACCCTTTCCCTTTCCTCTCCAAAGATCTCTCAGGAGTTACCTCTGCACAGGAAACACTGACAAACTGAACTTTGGACCAGGAGCAAACTCGCCCAGTTACCTTTCTCATGGATTGGCATGAGAGGCAGCCATCTTGCCTACTATATTGCTCTAACTCCAAACCATGCTCTCAAACCAACCAAGACAAGTATGCTCATATGTCGGCCGCCTTACCCGTCCAGCGGAAATAAGGAGGCAAACATGAGCCCTTCTCCAAGCAGATTTTATTCAGGAACCCTTATTTTACTTCTTCTTAATAATATCTCTAATGTCTATAATCTCTATTATCTCTCTCTCAGCCTCCCTAGTAGCTGGGACTAAAGGCATGTGCGCCACCACCGCCTGGCTCATAATAATCCTCTCTCAAGTAGAATCTAGAAGCCTCCAGCCTTTACAGGTTAAATACTTTTCCTGGTCCTAATCAGCATCAGCTACGTGGCAAAGCATAACAGGCTGCGGGAAATTCATACCAGCTTGAGTCACAAATTGGAGGCACTCAGCTTCTCCAACTAATGGCTTGATTATCAATGCTCTCTGCTTTGGCCAGAGACCAGATGTTCAATATAGGGTGGCAGCTGCGGCTCCCCACACTCATATCTTTCAAATACTTGTCAAACTAAGACTTTAACACATAAAAATGGCTTAGCTTTTAATAACAATTTATTTTTATTTATGTGGGAGGTGATTAGGTACATAAGTAAGGTAGGGACTCCCAGAGAGACCAGAAGAGAACACTGGGCTCCTAGAGCTGGAGTTACAGGTAGCTGTGCATCTCCCAGCGTGGGTGCAGGGAAACTGAACTGAGGACTCTCCAGGGGTGGCAAGGGATCTTAACTACTGAGCTCTCTCTCAGGTCCCTACCTTGCCCCTTTCAAGTGGCGTTATTTTTCTGACTACTTATATAATATTTAGAATATAACAATATATTACACTATTATTCTGGCTACTAATACTGCCTCCATCTGTCATTAGGCTTTTGATTATTTTTTTCACTTATATTTGCAGTTTTAAACAAGGAAAGAACATATGAATAAATCATGATCCACCTTATGAAGCTAGAGAAAGAGGACTTGCTGCTGTGGTCTAAATGTGTAGAGCTCTAACCCCCAATGCAGCAGAACTAAGAAGCGAGGCCTTCTGGATGTGACTTGGTCTCAGCAGGATTGACACCATGATAGCACTGGCGAGAGGGGTTTATCTACCTCCTCAATGATGCAGGCCCTCATGATGTTGTTCCTCACAAACAATGAACCTGTCTGTGCCCTGATCTTGGGCCTCTCTGTGTGTCTCTAGAACTGTAAGAAATACATGTTGCTGTTCATGCACCTCCTCATTGGGTTTGTTTGTTTGGTTGGTTGGTTGGTTGGTTGGTTTGGTTTGGTTTCTGAAGACTGTCAACAATGCAGAGACAGAAGGCGAGAGTCTTGGCTAAGCCATGCTCCCAAGCCCCTGTCCAACTTCTGACTCTGATGATGAAGTAAGGTCACAGTGGGAAACTGAAATCACTGATGATTCGAGAGCTGTGAAGACAGTGATGAAGTGATCAGCTGCAGATGGATGTGCAGCTTCTCCATCTGGATGACAATATCCACTTCCACCCCATCAGTTCTGTTCCACTGTGCTTACAGCCAGAGCTGGCTTCACAGGCCATGGAAAGCAATATGAAAATCCACACAAAGGATCCTTCTTTTTAGATATGCAAAGTGTACATGCAAATAAATGTCTCAATGGCAGGCAGTCACTAAAAGATATTTTAGTTTTATTTCCCCTTGCTGTGATTAAAATCCCTTGACAAAAGCCGTTTAGGAGAGAAGGGGTTAATTTTCATTCACAAGGGATTACAGTTCATCACCATGGCAACAGGAGCACCAGGCTGGACCCTTACACACACACTGTGTCAACAGCCAGAAGCGCAGAGGAATAAAAGCACTTGTCTCTGCTCACCAGACTGTCTTCACTCTTATGTAAGGCAGTCTACTCACTGGTGCCACCCACAGTGGGTGTGGCTTCTCGCCTCAATTAACATAACCAAGACTATCCCCCTCTGCCACAGTTGTACTTACAGACCAACCTGAACTAGGCAACCCATCACTGGGACTCCTCTCCCAGGAAACAACCCTGGGTTGTTAAAGTTGATCAAACTAACTATCACACACGGATAGGAAGAAGAAAAAAGCCTGAAATCAGGAGCACAGGGGCAAGATTATTTCATAAAAACCAAAGATACTGAAAGAAAAACATGGTATTATTAGTAACTTGATACCAATAAATTCAACAACTGAAATGAGCAAATTTCTTGATAAACAAAAATTATCAAAACTCAAGATCAATTAAAAACCAGTCTACCTAGTCCTCTTATGTCACCCAAAAGCAACTCAAACACAGGCTTCACTAGTGGATTAGAGCAAACACTGAAAAAAAAAAAGGCCAGCATACACAGGCTTCACTAGTGGATTAGAGCAAACACTGAAAAAAGAAATGTCCAGCAAACACAGGCTTCACTAGTGGATTAGAACAAACACTGAGAAAGAAATGTCCAGCAAACACAGGCTTCACTAGTGGATTAGAGCAAATACTGAAAAAAGAAATGTCCAGCAAACACAGGCTTCACTAGTGGATTAGAGCAAACACTGAGAAAGAAATGTCCAGCAAACACAGGCTTCACTAGTGGATTAGAGCAAACACTGAGAAAGAAATGTCCAGCATACAGGAGCACTGGAAAGGAAGAGGAACATTCTAGTCTTAGAGCTATCTGAGCCCTGACATAAAAGACAGACAAGAGACTAGAGATGGCTCAGTGGGCGGGCACTTGTCACCAGACCTGAGGACCTGAGACCTCAGGGTGCACTGATTCTCAGCCCGTGGATGACCCCTTCACAGGGGTCACCTAAGACCATCAGCAAACATATTTACATTGCAATTCATAACAGTAGCAAAATTACAGTTATAAAGTAGCAATGAAAATACTTTTGTTTGGGGGTCACCACACCATAGGGTACTGTGTTAAAGGGCTGAAGCATCAAGAAGGTTGAAGGCCACTGATGCAATAGATGGAGAGAACTAACTTACAGAGGTGTCCTCTGACTCCAAGTGCACTTGGCCAGATGCATGCACAAAAACAGATATAAAAGTATTAAAACAGGCGTGTTATAGAATATCATAAACTCATAAACCTAAACCAACAACCTAAACATGAAATCTTTTTTTTTTTTTTTGAGACAGGGTTTCTCTGTGTAGAACTCACTCTGTAGACTAGGCTGGCCTCAAACTCAGAGATCCACCTGCCTCTGCCTCCTAAGTACTGGGATTAAAGGCATGTGCCACCACTGCCTGGCACATAAAATCTTTAACAAATGTTAATTAGTGCATAAAATCTATTATGCGAAAACAGTATAATATAGCTCAGATATATTTCTGTAATTCAAAGTTAAACATTTAAAATGAAATAAATTGATGTAATTGACTATAGTAAAAACACTAAGAAAATGGTATGCAAAGATGAGAAATGACAAAATTTAACACTATTCCTAATTTTTTAATTTAATAAAATATTTTAGTTTATGTGTACAGGGGAAGAGGGTTTGCCTGCATGTATATCTGTCCATCATGTTTGTGCAGTAAGGCCCCTCAAAAGCCAAAAGAAGGCTTCAGTCCCCAGGGATACTAGGAGTCAAACTCAGGACCTGTGGAAGAGCAGCCAGTGCCCTTAACCACTGAGCCATCTCACTAGCCCCTTATTTTTTTTTTAAAGGTTATCTTGCTGGGGCTGGAGAGATGGCTCAGTGGTTCAGAGCTCTGACTGCTCTTCCAGAGGTTCTGAGTTCAATTTCCAGCAACAACATGGTGGCTCACAACTATCTTATAATGAGATCTAATGTCTTCTTCTGGTGTGTCTGAAGACAGCTACAGTGTACTCATACAAAATAAATAAATCTTAAAAAAAAAAAAGTTCTCGGCAAACTAAAATAGAGAAAGGCCAGGGTGTGGATCCTCAACCCAGCAAAAGGCATCTACAGAGAACTCCCTGCAGCACGAGGCATCTGCGGAGAACCTGCTGCACATGGCTTCCTATCAAAAGGCTGAGTGCTTCTCTAAGAAAGAGGACACGGCGTGCCTTCTCTAGGGCCCTCCAATTTAGCTTTGTACTAGAAGTCCAAGCAAGTGAGGCAAGCAACCAACCAACCAAGAAAGAGGCACCCAGACAGAGAAGAGAGAAGTGATTCTCATTCTATTTTTTTTATATGCTCGTTTATTTACCTTATTATTCAGGGGTAATTTCATGATGACAATTGTTGATAACCAGTTACAATGCCAGGAAGTTCAAAGGTTGGGATTTTCAGAGATGCCATTTTTTTTTTTGCATTTAATTTTTAAAAAGTATGCTATTTCTTTTTCATAGCGGAGAGCCCTTCCATCTGGCAGCGGGGAGAGCACACTCTCGACATCCTTGTCTCTGTTTTAGATGCTGCTGTGTCTGTCATTCGGACACTCCTCCCTCCTTGCTTTGCTAACCAAAGAACATATATTTTACTGTCCATTTCCTCAGCTCCTCAGCCCGTGTGGCGTTTCCTTTGCCCTCCAATGTCTTTTGGCCTCCTCTTCCTTCTGGTTTTTGAGAATGGTGGGTGTGAATCAGTATGTTGGGAATCGTCCTTCCTACAGCACTAAGCAAAGATTAGCAAGGAAATTGTGATTCTCATTCTAAATGATACTTTTATTCCCCCCAAATCAGTCCACAGGTCCAGTGAAATCTAAACCCTAACAGAAAGTGTGTGTGTGTGTGTGTGTGTGTGTGTGTGTGTGTGTGTGTGTGTGTAAGAGAGAGAGAGAGAAAGAGAGAGAGTGAGAGAGAGAGAGAGAGTATGTGTGTGTGTTCATATATATCCTGTGCATATTTAGAGGCCAAAGGTCAGCACAGGGAATTTTCCTCAATGACTCTCCACAGAGTCTCTCTAACCTTAAGCTCAGGATTGGCTAGACAGTTGAGATTACAGGTGTGCACTCCTGCTGTCTGCACAGCTGGGGTTACAGGTGTGCACTCCTGCTGTCTGCACAG
>NW_022196909.1:7392542-7393188 GCF_008632895.1 Mastomys coucha
TGTGCACTCCTGCTGTCTGCACAGCTGGGGTTACAGGTGTGCACTCCTGCTGTCTGCACAGCTGGGGTAACAAGTGTGCACTCCTGCTGTCTGCACAGCTGGGGTTACAGGTGTGCACTCCTGCTGTCTGCACAGCTGGGGTTACAGGTGTGCACTCCTTCTTTTTGCACAGCTGGGGTTACAGGTGTGCACTCCTTCTTTCTGCACAGCTGGGGTTACAGGTGTGCACTCCTTCTTTCTGCACAGCTGGGGATACAGGTGTGCACTCCTGCTGTCTGCACAGCTGGGGTTACAGGTGTGCACTCCTGCTGTCTGCACAGCTGGGGTTACAGGTGTGCACTCCTGCTGTCTGCACAGCTGGGGTTACAGGTTTATGCCACCATTCATCTTCTCATGTGGATGCTGAGGATCCACACCCTGGCTTTCCTGCTGGCATGAAACACTTTACTGAATAAGCCATTCACAGAGACCCTTTGACAGGACTTTTCATGGAAACTAACAAACATACTATAAAAGTCATAAGAAAATGCAGATGTTCTAGTATAGCTAAGTAGTTGGAAAAACATAAACTCTAATCTTCAAGCAACGGTAGCAAAGACATAAGAAAACAAACTGGGCCGGGCGGTGGTGGCGCACGCCTTTAATC
>NW_022196909.1:7393407-7403581 GCF_008632895.1 Mastomys coucha
AAAAAAAAAAAAAAAAAAAAAAAAAGAAAACAAACTGGGAGAATAGAACAAAATAGTTTAACCTCTACTGTCCAGTAAATAATTGTTCACAAACATGCCAAAGAAGTGCCACCCAGAAAAGAGTCTGTCTAACATATGGCACTGGACGGTTGACTTATGGGGAAAAAGTAAACTTCACCCTTGTGGTGACCAACCTTCAGGATTACAGTCACAGCTACAGTGAACAGGGCTAGTCTGGGCAACAGGTTGGCTGCTGCAGAAATGACAGAGAAAGACTTCTGAGGTCACACCACAAAACACATAGTGACATCTTCCTTATTTCTGTTTCCCTACCTCCACCCACTCCCTTCCTCCCTCTTCTTTTCTCCCTCTCTCTCTCTCCTGTGGAAGACCCACAGAGCCAGTCAGCACATCATAAGGACGCCTACGGAGTCTTACAGACAGGTCCATGAGCCAAGAGCTTATGGATCTTGTTAAATAATTAGCCTGGTTCACCAAGTGCCAAGCCTGGCATGGCCCTGGTGGGGACAGAGTGACATGGTTCCTGCCCCTAGGACAGGGCTCCAGTGTGGGCCTCCACAAGTGTCGATGGCTGCTGTGAGCATAAGGCTCGTTTATAGAATAATGTACATATTTCACACTCCTTGGAGGAAGGTCCTCTCTAGTAATGTTAATAACCATCAGGAGCCATCATAGGAGAAGCTAAAAACCAGCAGGTGATCTTCCTGAGATGGGCCGCCTTAGATTAAAATCTACAATGGATTTGCGCTGGTAGGCAAGGCCTAAGAAAAATTCATTTTAGGAAAGATTCCTGCTATTAATATACCCTTCCTGTTATCATTAAGCATACATAACAATCACTAGGTATTAGCCTACCCTTTTGAGCAGATCTCAGCAGACCTATGAAGATGTACTATCTTGTAGTGATAATATATATACAAATAGATAATGATTCTATAGAATTCCTGATTTGATTCAAATAATTATAGGCAGAAAGTTCTTAGAGATGGTCTTAGTTGCCAGGAAGATGTAATAAACTTAGAATCCAGAGTAGAATGTGCCCACTCCTTAGCATAGTATGTAAACGCTTCATATAAGAAATACAGTGAGCTTTCATAATTACACTAAAAAGAGAAATAGACTTGGGACATTTCTGTGTTCAAGGAAACACATTTAGGTGCAAGGGTAAAGTCACAGGTGTGTACTATGATAAGCCAGGGCCATGTAAAAAATGTTGCTTTGAACTTAATATCAACATCCTTCCATAACTCCAATTTTATGTAACACTTTATCCCTGAGGTAATTTTCTAAAGAACTTTTTGTCTAAGTAGGTATAAAAAGACCAAAGAAATAAAGTTGTTGGTTGAATGGTTTGGCTTGGGGAGCTCTGCCCCATCCACCCACCCACCCATCCATCCATCCATCCATCCATCCATCCATCCAAATGTATAGCCTGTCTGTATGTCTGTGTGTGAGTGTATGTGTGTATGTGTGTGTATAAGCATGCATGAATACTTGTGGAGTTGATTGAGACAGACGGTCAGGCCCGGCCAGACTATGGGTGTATGAAGGATTGAATATATATGTGTCTGTGCATATTTGCCTGTACACAGCATCTTAGTTCTTGTCCTTTCCTTCCTCTCTGGTTCACAAAGAGTTAACCAGCTTAGCCAGAGGGATTTCAGGCCCATTGACCAGAGAAAGGAGCACCAGCAATAAATCTTTTCACTTATCCCCTGCTGTCTAAGATGAGGTGCTGAACAGTTTCTCCTCTCAGAGGAGCTCAGACAGGCAGGTTAGTTACTGAAGACAGGTGTTACAGTTTGGATATGCCTGGCCCAGGGAGTGGCACTATTAGGAGGTGTGGCCCTGTTGGAGTAGGTGTGTCACTGTGGGTGGGGCTTTAAAACCCTCATCCTAGCTGCCTGGAAGCCAGTCTTCCACTAGCCGCCTTCAGATGAAGATGTAGAACTCTCAGCTCCTCCTGCACCATGCCTGCCTGGATGCTCTCATGCTCCTGCCTTGATGATCATGGACTGAATCTCTGAACCTGCAAGCCAGCCCCAATTAAATGTCGTCCTTATGAGAGTTGCCTTGGTTATGGTGTCTGTTCACAGCAGGAAAACCCTAACTAAGACAACAGGTAAACACTTTCTAATTGTACAGCAACCCTAAATATTTTGTAAGACTATGTCTTACCCCCCACTGATGCTCTTCCCCCTCCACTGCCTCAAAAAGAACCAAGAACAAGAAAGAAGACCCACTGGGGCTCGCCCACAGCGAGTGACTCCATGATGATCTGACAGCATGAACCAAGGAGATGAAGGTGTGACTAATGTCTCAGCAAAATGGTGAGTGCTGGGACCTTCAGGACAGCCCTTAAGGCTATGGAAAAGAACTCTAAATATATGAGTGCTATATATATATATATATATATATATATATATATAATTTCTCAACTATGCAAAATATAAGAATGCAATATGAAGTATGAGGGGCTTCATGAATCTAAAGACCAAAGGCAGGTACACTATGAGCCAGCTTGTCAGAAAGATACAAAGGCAGGCAGACCAAACTCAAGGTCAGCCTAGGACAGAGCAAAGGTTAGACCCACAAGTGGTAAAAATTGTAATTTCAGGGCAAGGTCCCATTCAACTAGATTTTTTGTACTTAACAAAGGCAGACAGTTCTCTGAATTCTTTTTGCTAAGTTGGGGGAAAAAATGTATGCTTGCTATCTCTTAAGAATTGGAGTAAATGTCTGGATTGATATGTAAATAAGACTGGACTAGTGTTCTACAGGAGATGAGCTATTCAGAGATTTTAGGATAAAAAGAACTGCTTGGAGAACAGATAGATATATAGACACATACACAGAGAGAGAGAGAGAGAGACTTTTAGAATAGCAAGCAAGCAGAATATTGACAGAAAGATCTCCAGGGAGGAAGCAGAACATAGAAGCAGAGTGGAAAAGCTGGATCAAACAGAACACAACTTGGATCCACAACTAGCCTTTCTCTTGTCCTTCTTTTCACTGCTCCCAGACACCCCTTCTCTCAGAACCCCTCTCCATGCTGAGGCTGGCCGGGCCTTGGCATCTAAGCCTCCAGGTGACTGTACCACAGGGGACATTTCAACTGTAACTTCTGAGACCTAGAGGCAGATTGGATCAGACTCCCAGTCTACTGAAATTACTATGTAGATCCACCAACTTGGGGAGGAACTTGTCGCAATAGGTAAGTCACATAAGGCCTGCAAGCCAGATAACTACTAACAGAAGCGTCCAGGTCCCAGAACCTCGAATCCCAGCAAAAACAGTGCATGTGATTAAGACTAATCACAGCGATAGTATGCCATGAAATCGCAAAATAGAAGCTACCTGGGCCAAGTCCCCCGGACTTTACTATAAGGAGTGGACTCAAGATTATGGGAAAGCAGAAAAGAGGAATTCATTGAGAAGCTGTGCACAGTTCCTGCGTGCCACAAGCACCTGTTTGCATGCCCATCTTCCAGCCAGTCACATGGTCCTAAGCAAGACAGACGTGCAAAGCCACCAGTGCCTGACGGCATGGCCCCAGCGGCCGAGCTGGCAGCAGAGCTGGGAGGAAAGGGGGGAGTTCGGGGTGCTGCCTCTTTCCTACGACCCCACAGGGTCCCCCGGCCCGCCCCTGCGGCTACTCACAGCTCTGGTCTCATACAGCACCAGCTTCTGGACGGAGCTGATGATGGGGGCAGCGGCCGTGGGCATGGCTCCAGCCGATGGCGGTCCCACCACAGGGCACCAGGCCGCGGCCCAGGTCGTGCCAGCTGCGAGGTGCCCCCTGCAGACGGAGAGAGGAGACTCCGCAGACCCTCCGCACACCAGAGACGGCTGACAAAAACAAGGTGGGAGCACTAAACCTCCAGGTGGCCCGCAGCCGCCTCGCAGCCGCCGGCCGCTTCCGGATCCACCGAGCCCCGCCTCCCGACCAGCCCCGCCTAGACGCGGGAGGCGGGGCTACAGGATCACGGTATGGCTGAGGGCGGACGCTAACGGTGCCATCTTTCTTTAGGGAAGGCGGAAAAAAAAAAAAAAAAAAAAAAAAACTATCTACTCTTTGTTTTCCTGAAACCTGTCTCCTAGGTGCCTGTGATTTTCCCCACTTTTGTCGCCCATTTTTATCTCCACGAAAGTTCATATTGTGGCTGTATGGCCCACAAATCTTTCTTAATTACTTAAAGGTGGCGCCTTTGGTATTTGCACATTTTCTGTGTGAGGCTAACGGTCTGCATTCTAAAAGGGACCGTGCTGTTGTTAAAAGTCGGCTCTAGTTAAGGTAAGGTTTTCCCGTTTGCTGTCTAAACATAAATAGACAACATATGCACTTGCTCTGTTCATCACCTCTACACTGCTGGGCAAGGTGTTTTATAATTATGCCTACATTTAAGCACAAGTTTAACAGTTCACTACGAATTACAGCGCCACCTCCCGAGGCCCCGCCCTCCAAGAGGCTCCACACGCCTCCCACTGGTTTCCAAGGCAACCGCCTAACAGATACCCAGAGCCTCAGGAGAGAGCTGCTGTTGTCCCTGTCCACAGGGACCAGGTAAGCAGAGGCAGGAGGGCCATTGTCCACCTTCTGGGTGCATTTTGTTATCCGTTGCAAGGAAGTGCACTTCCGGCGGGGACCCCATACCAGTTATTTTTTCTTGCAAAGCTAAACCACGATCTCTTCATAAATCGACTTCCCAAAAACCAGTTCTCCTTTCAGCTAAGGTATTTATCTCACAAATTCGGACTGAACACCTGCCCCAGAGGGTAACAGTGGTGGCTAAACTAGCATAGGCAGGAAGTGCGAGGTTTCACAGGGACCCCTCTATATTCAAGAACTCCCGCTAGAGGGTTCTCATGCTGAAAGATAATAAAACTTTAAAAATGCAAACCCATAGCTGAAAAAGAATATTAAAGTTTGCTGTAGATTCAAGTTAGGACATTACAAGGTTTCTAAAATATGAGTATCTATTAGTGGTTTGGTTTCAGCTTGATATACCTTTTTTATTGAGAAACTGGAAAGGAAACTAGATGGCTGGAGTCTCAGTTCTGGCATTTTACGCTGGTGTGTGTGTGTGTGTGCGTGTGTGTGTGTGTGTGTGTGTGTGTGTGTGTGTGTGTGTACGTGCGCGCGTGCGAGTGTGTGTGTGTAAGCCAGAGGCTAAGCTAGGTGTGGTCCCTCAGCCAGCAAGCCCCAGCGAACCACTTCTCTCCACCTTGAACCGCACCTTTTAACTTTTCCATTTCATAGTGGAAGCCAGCTCTTCCTAGTGCAAGCTAAACATCTGCAGAGTGTTTTGGTTTAGGAAAGTCACTTTTTAAAAATAATATAATCTGATTTTCAAATATTGTTTTCAATTATTATTTTATACTAAAATGAAGCACTTCTCTTTGAGAACTTTCCTAGTTTTATATCACCTGGGAGCAAAACTGATAACAAACAAAAGTGCCAAGTTATTTCTATACAGGTGGTCCCAGGAAACAGAAGCTCGGGGTAGGTGCACTTGGAAATGGGGAATATTGTCAAACAAGCTTCTCTATTAGCTAAGTTCACTAGGGAATGAGGAGTACATAACTTGGAACCATTCCCCTTCTGGGCCCGGGGGGGAGGGACGTTGTGTTTGCTCACCAACTCCCGTGTATTATTGGTTGAAGCCTGATACAGGCAGGGCTCGATGTCTTGGAACATCCAGTTTGCCAGTGCTCAAATAGAGGGGGTGTGGCAGCAGAGTCCCACCTGCTGGTATCCAAAAGTCTGGCAGTAACCTCGAAAAGTTGCATGACACATGCATGAGGAGCAATCTGCTGCTTTCGCCCCAGGGACCCCTCATACCCACTGTCACCGCACCAAGGTCGCACCAGCCCAGCCCATCACCAATCCTTGAAGACAATAGCTAGGGAAAGTTAATAGGGTCAGCTGCAGAATTCACCGCTGCAGTTAACCCGGGGTCTCTAACTGCTCACTCATCTCCATCTCTAACATTTCTAGGTCTTCCTTACTCTTGGCCAGGACTAATGTGAGTCTAAGTTGCTTGTCCTGCTTTCTTTCCTGTGCCAATACATGTCTCAGAGTTTAAGATTACCCTTCCAGTCGCAACTATGTAATGCCAAGTCTCCCTCCCCTGCCTCCTCATAGGCTTGTGGAGCCAAAAGTGACCAGTTGGTAGCAATCGTTTTAGTTTTGTGAAACCTTGACTGAGATCTTTGATACAACTGTCTCTCCTAGCAAACAAATCCAGTCTACTACCACCTGGGCCTAAAATTGTGAGAAATTTCCCAAGTCAATCAGAATTGCCCAGGTCAATCACCAGGTAGGGATAAGATCCAGTTCTCCTGATTCTTGGCTCAAAGCATTTTTCTAGTCTTGAAGTACACTGGCTGTCTCTATCTCACACAATACTAAAAAGTGCCATACCAGTACCTCTGAGAGGTCTGTCTAACACGCCAGCAACTTTTTTTGTTTGTTTTGTTTTTTTTCGAGACAGGGTTTCTCCATGTAGCCCTGGCTGTCCTAGAACTCACTCTGTAGACCAGGCTGGCTTCAAACTCAGAAATCTGCCTGTCTCTGCCTCCCAAGTGCTGGGATTAAAGGCATGTGCCACCACCACCCGGCCATGCCAGCAACTTCTAAGTGAGCTGGGATGTGTGTGGTAGAGAAAATAGATCTCACATTTACATGCATCTCACATTTACACGGATACAATCTTTACTGTAAAGAGGATCCTTTGATTTGGTGCAATATTACACGAGCTTCATGATGGCAGATGAGACAGCCCAACCATTTGTTAGCTGTGCTGGCCAACAGACTACAGACAGGGAAGGCACACTCACCTTCCCCCGCCCCCATGTCACTGTCCCTCACAGTGGGAAGAGTCCTGTTCAGCCAGTCTGTCAATGATGGGATTTCTAACTCCTCAAGAGATCGTTTCATACTAAAGTCTTAGCCTCATCTCTGCTGTGGAGATGTAGAACATTGGTTGTAACCACCAGTGGGAAGGAGCCTTACTAAATCACGGCCTAGCCTCAGCCACTGCATCCCTGCCACCACAGCATTTCCATTTAGGAACCTGTACGACTAAGAAGAGCCAAGAAAGACTGGCTGGCATCTACTGGAGAATCATCTCGTTCACATGTTTGTTCAGTACATCTTCACAGGTGGAAGGCTTGCGAATGGAATGGGTTTTCTATGTTGCAGAACAGAATGCTACGAATTGAACATCTTAAAATGTTTATTATCTCATGGTTTCCATGGCCAGGGGCCGTGGCATATATCAGTGGGGTCCTCTGCAATCGGGTGTTAACTGAAATTTACTTTCCCCTGGATAGAGAACTAAGAAAGAATCCATTCCATTATTGAGAAAGTTCATCTCTGGCAGAGGACCGGGGTTTAGCTGGTGACTACATGTCGCTCTCCGCATCTGGAGGCCAGACGCTGTTCCTTATTGCATGGTCCTCCCACAATATGACAGCTTACTTCTGAGCCCCTGAGAAGCCTATCTCCAACTGCTAAGATGAAGTCAAATATAATATATAAAATAATCATGAAAAGCAAGTCACAGATCCCACTAGCGTTCAGCGGAAGCCATTACACAAGAGTGTGGCAGGGAAGAGCTCACTTTAAATGCATCTGCCAAGCAGTTTACAAGTCCAATCATGGGCTTCTTCTCTTCTGACCTTGCTCCTGTGGGCCCTTGATGAAGCCATTCAGAATCTCCCACCAGTGTGAGGAATCATAAGCTCTGTTTAAGGCTCTGCCTGCAGGAACGTTTACCTCAATTGCTATTTTTTCAAAGCTACTTGCCAGAGCAACTAAAAATCTAGAAGTGTGGCATTTACAGCTTGCATCAATATATCACAATTCTACTGTGATGTTCCCTCTCTCTGACAGCTGTTCCCAGGTGCTGACTTTTGACCTAAAAAAGAAAAGCATGAGAGATGGATAGTGGCCAAGAGTGGGGCGACTGGAATACATATTTATGAACCTTATTTTTGCCCTTCCAGGCCTGCCTAGATGCTATCACATTCTCTATTTTATCACTCAGTGGGCTTCTGCAGCAACTCGCTCAGTGCCAGGAATCTCCACCCAACGGTCCTTGCTGGAAAGACAGACATCTGTTCCCACAGCTCTCCTCTTGATGGTTACAAGCTTCTTGATGGAGAACCAAGGCGTCTCCAGTGTAAATACTTATGGAGTGTTTCTCAGTCCGTTCTTGAGGACTCCTAGCCTCCTCTTCAGGGAATTAGTGCTGCAGACCACTGCAGAGCTGGCCCTGGCGGTGTGGGCATGAGAGAGCCAGCCCCAGGGGTAGGAGAGCAGGAGAGCTGGCCTGGTAGCACCGGTGCAGGAGAGCTGGCAGGCTGACCAGCTCAGCTACCACACAGGCCCAGATCCAAGGCTTTGAGTCCGCCCACCCCAACATCTATCTCTTCTATGCACTGCTGGAGCATATAGGGGCTGCAGATCCAAGGCTGCAGGACCTCAATGACACAGGGCAACAACAGGCTATCTGAGAGGAGTCCCAGTGAGGATCTAATACTGATAGTGTAGCAGAAGCCAGAGGCCTCTGCTCATTTCTTATGGCGTTAGTGTAGGAGTAGCCCTTGCCATTCCAGAGAGCACAGCATGATGCTAATGAATTCTCTGACCCCATAGCAATATTGATCTAACTTTATCAGTTCTGTGAACCTTTAATGCCTTTCTCTAGTCATTTGCCAAAGCAGGTCCAGCATTTCCACCTCAGTTACTGTGGGTTTCTGTTTCTTCCAAACTTTATTTGTTTCTTTTTTGTTTTTTGTTTTTTTTTCGAGACAGGGTTTCTCTGTATAGCTCTGGCTGTCCTGGAACTCACTCTGTAGACCAGGCTGGCCTCGAACTCAGAAATCCGCCTGCCTCTGCCTCCCGAGTGCTGGGATTAAAGGCGTGCGCCACCACCGCCCGGCAGTTTTTCCAAACTTTAACTGCGATGAATTCAGTTTGTGGGTGGTGTTGCTGGGACGTTCAGCCGTGAGTCTGTGGGTGTTGTTGCCGGGACGTTCAGCCGTGAAAGAACGAAGTATCTTCAAACCCGTGTCTGGTTTAAGTTCCCCTGGGCGATTCTCTCTCTCAACAGTGTTTGCCCCTGCGCAATCTACACATCATTTCAAGAGCAATAACTGAGACAAAGCTCTAGCTTCTCCTAAGAAATACTGGTCCAGGGAGAGAGCCCCGGACTCGTTTATCATGGGATGCGATGCCTACAAAAAGAGCTTTAAATTTTTTAAAATCCAGTCTGTCAAAGCTTGCCTTTTCAAACTGATCTGTTAAAATTTATTTCCAACATTTTTTTTGTTGGTTACATCTTCACATTTTCTTTTATTTCTTCTTTTTAAAACTTACTTTAATAGTGCTAATTAGTAATATTAGCATGAATTTAACATCCTATAATTTCCATTTTAATGGATACATTGATGTATTAAAGTATATTGTGATTTTTTTTTTAGTTCTCAAGAATTGGGTCTTTAAATACATTCATAATTATTTCATTGTAGTCAAGAAAAAATGGTTTATGTTAATTTTATTATTTATATAATAGATGAGTAAATATTTTATTGGTTCAAATATATAAGTAGTTTGCAGGTCCTTGAAAATAAGATGTGGTCTTTGTACCACATCTTACAATCCAAAAACTTAAAGTCCCAATTTATTTCTGATTCCTTCCAACAAAAACAAGCAGCATAAATTAAAATCTGCTATTATAGACATAACGTTTAAAGTGGAAGAAGGCCGTGCCCAGAAACCTAAACAGCTCAAACTAGCAAAAGCTTTCCAAAAAGGATCTACGTTATAGAAATGGAAAAATATTACAACATGATTGTGTGTGTGTGTGTGTGTGTGTGTGTGTGTGTGTGTATACATTTTTTTTTAAGTTGGTCTTTTGGGTATGTTGACTTTTCTTCTGAACAGATTTGGTTATACACTCTTTCTCTCTCAAACATTCAATAACGCAAGACGGCTCCTGAGCTGAGTATATCCGTGGACTTCTTCCCCATATTTCTGCTCCAACACTGTGACCTTCAGCTTTCCCTTGTCTACTGCAGTGTCTTGAATCATGGCCTTCAGCTTTCCCTTGTCTACTGCGGTGTCTTGAATCATGGCCTTCAGCTT
>NW_022196909.1:7403609-7409382 GCF_008632895.1 Mastomys coucha
GAATCATGGCCTTCAGCTTTCCCTTGTCTACTGCGGTGTCTTGAATCATGGCCTTCAGCTTTCCCTTGCCTACTGCGGTGTCTTGAATCATGGCCTTCAGCTTTTCCTTGCCTACTGCGGTGTTTTGAATCATGACCTTCAGCTTTTCCTTGTCTACTGCGGTGTCTTGAATCATGACCTTCAGCTTTCCCTTGTCTACTGCGGTGTCTTGAATCATGGCCTTCAGCTTTTCCTTGTCTACTGCAGTGTCTTGAATCATGACCTTCAGCTTTTCCTTGTCTATTGCAGTGTCTTGAATCATGGCGTCTGAAGAAAAGCCAGAAGAACATCCATTTGCAGACATCTTTAATGAAGATGAAACTGACAGGAACTGTTTGCTGTCCAAACCAGCTTGCTTTATTATATTTGGAAAACCTGTAAGTTATCTCTCCTAACATTTAGGTTTTTTGTTTGTTTTAAAAATCTCAATCTCATATTAGCATACAAGAATGGAATCCACAAAGTATGTTTTTTTCTTTTTAGTGTCTGACAGATTTTCATAATATTACTTCAACTCTGATATAATACTAGTTTGGAGTTCATAACTGTCTCTCTTACACTGTATTAACATTTGTTTTAATATTATATGGAAATAACTTATCAAAACTCTATACCACGTGATTGTTGCTGGTTTGAGGTCTAAGGTTATTTCAGATTTTATTTGGATGTAACGTTTACTTACAAACATGTCATGAGGTTCTCTGGATGCATAAACAGGGATGTTTACCACAGGGAGGCGCTGGGGGGCGGAGTCAGTGACCATGGGGTATGTTAGAGAAGCAACTGTCATCTTCACACAACGGGAGGAACCAGAGGGGCTGCTGAAAGGCTGCTGTAAGACTGCTGTAAGGCTGTAAGGCTGTAAGGCTGCTGTAAAGCTGTAAGGCTGCTGTAAGGCTGCTGTAAGGCTGTAAGGCTGTAAGGCTGTAAGGCTGCTGTAAGGCTGTAAGGCTGCTGTAAGGCTGTAAGGCTGCTGTAAGGCTGTAAGGCTGTAAGGCTGTAAAGCTGCTGTAAGGCTGTAAAGCTGTTGTGAGGCTGCTGTAAGGCTGTAAGGCTGCTGTAAGGCTGCTGTAAGGCTGCTGTAAGGCTGCTGTAAGGCTGTAAGGCTGTAAGGCTGTAAGGCTGTAAGGCTGCTGTAAGGCTGCTGTAAGGCTGTAAGGCTGTAAGGCTGCTGTAAGGCTGTAAGGCTGTAAGGCTGTAAAGCTGCTGTAAGGCTGTAAGGCTGTAAGGCTGCTGTAAGGCTGCTGTAAGGCTGCTGTAAGGCTGCTGTAAGGCTGTAAGGCTGTAAGGCTGTAAGGCTGCTGTAAGGCTGTAAGGCTGTAAGGCTGTAAGGCTGTTGTGAGGCTGCTGTAAGGCTGCTGTAAGGCTGCTGTAAGGCTGCTGTAAGGCTGTAAGGATGTAAGGCTGCTGTAAGGCTGTAAGGCTGCTGTAAGGCTGTAAGGCTGCTGTAAGGCTGTAAGGCTGCTGTAAGGCTGTAAGGCTGCTGTAAGGCTGCTGTAAGGCTGTAAAGCTGTTGTGAGGCTGCTGTAAGGCTGTAAGGCTGCTGTAAGGCTGTAAGGCTGTTGTAAGGCTGTTGTAAGGCTGTTGTAAGGCTTGTAGGCTGCTGTAGAAAGGAGCCCCATGTGAGTTCGGATTTTAGCCACAGAGCTACTCAGTGGTTAGAGGACAGGGCTGCTCATTAGGGAACTTCAGAACAGCAGCAGCAATGGAATCCCATCTGTAGCTTACTCTCTGATAGGAACCAAGGAATATTTACATAATTTCCATTATGTGTCTGGAGACGTCACCACCGATGTCATCCAGACACAAATATCACCTCACAGGAACAGCTTTTGAGCTTTGAAATGCGATGTTCTTCCAAGGCTGCAGTTACAGGATCTCACCCGCCCTTGGCCTTCGCTGAATGAATGAGCTGAGGCTGCTTGTCACCGCAGCTTGGGAGGCTGAGGCAGGAGGGTCACAACCTTAAAGCCTGCTCTGAGTGAGTTCAAGGCCAACCTTGAAAGCTGACTGAGCCTGCATCTCAGAATAGGGACTGACTGCATGCCCCATGATCCTGCTCAGTGGAAGGTTCTCACCTGCAGAGGCACAATGTGTCCAACCCCAGTACTGTAAAAAGAAGAGGAAAGAAAGAAAATATTAAATGGAAGTCACCAAAATTTCCATTTTCTTCTAGAAAGAAAGTAAAATGACAAAATCTCAATTATTTTATAATACTTAATAATTAAGATTATAAATGTTTGCAATATCCTGATGGCATACTTTCCTAATTTCAGGTATAGTTTCCTAATTTCCTTAAATAATAACATACTTTAAAAGTTCAGGATATGTAGTATATATAAGAATTAGTGGAAAAAATGAAGTTCTAAATATATAGGGCTCCCTTCATTTTGTAGGTAAATATTTATGTAATATTAGCCATCAATTCCTTAATGGAATTCCTTAAGTTGGTGCCTCTGCTTAACCATGGAATGAACATTTTGTTGTATTTTAAATAGCATTTTTCTTTTAAAGGGGGCTGGCAAGACAACGTTAGCCCGTAACATAGCACAGGCATGGAGATGTATCCGGGTTGAAGGTAAATTTGATTTTTTTCTCTATATTTTAGTATGAATAATTTTAAAGGTCATATAAAATGGAACTACTTGATGAACACCCATCTAAGATTCCATAATTTATATTTTGTTGTATTTCCTTCTTAACTCATCTGCCCACCTGACAAATACTAACTTTCTAATAGCATTAAACCAGCCATGTTTATTAAATATGTTTGGCTCTGCCTTTCCTCTAAATGTCTATTTCCATCAGAACTGTTTATGTGTGTGTGTGTGAGAGAGTGTCTTATTAAAGAATGAGAAGAGAAAGCTGAAACCTTTCTTCAGAGCGCTTCCTGGGACTACTTTACTACTGTTATTAAAAACGTGTATTTTGTTTTTGTTTTTGTTTTTTTTTTTTTTGTTTTTCAAGACAGGGTTTCTCTGTGTAGCCCTGGCTAGCTGGCTGTCCTAGAACTCACTCTGTAGACCAGGCTGGCCTCAAACTCAAAAATCCACCTGCCTCTGCCTCTCAAATGCTGGGATCAAAGGCATGCACCACCACTGCCCAGCTTAAAAAGGTGTATTTTTTATTTATATATTTCCTTACATTTTCTGCAATATGTAAGACAGCAGATTGATGTGTGTGCACACAGACACACACACACACACCACAGATAGACACACACAGCCACATATACAGACATACATATACCACACACAGACATACCACACACACACAGACACATACACACCACACACACAAACACACCATACACGCAGACACACACACCACATACATAGACACACACACACCACACACACACACACAGAGACACCACACACACACACAAACCACACACAAACACAAACCACACACAACCACACACACACACACACACACACACACACACATACATATACACACATCCTTCTTATTAGAAGCTATTTATTTCCTAATAGAAAAGTAAGAAAAAAATAAATAGGAAACTCATCCCGAAGGCAGTGAGGAGATGGCTCAGTCAGTAGAGTGCTTGTCACACAAGTACATAAGTGTGGGGACCTGAGTTCCATCCCCAACATGCATGCACACAACCAGCCTGGTATGGTGGCACGTGCTTACGATCCTGTGCTGGGTAGGTAGAGGGAGGAGGATCCCTAGAGCTCACTGGCCAGCCAGCCTCGCCTAGGTGGCTGGAGAGCCCCATGCCCTGCCTACAAGATGGATAGATCCTGAGGAAGAAGACCTGAGACCGATCTCTAGCGTTCACGTATCATGTGCTCACATATACACATGTGTGCACGCATACATACATACATATACACAGTGCACACACATACACAGGTATACACACAGCACACACACATGTACACACACAACACTCATAAAAGCAGAACCAAATTTAAGCAATATAAGAAAGAAAAAAATAACCTCATATCATTAAAAATAATTCACACTGATTCGCATTTGCCTCACAAGTTGGTGAACCACTAACCCCACAGAAATAATGCAGTCATTGTTGGCAAGGATGTTATGAGATGGGAATTCTGCATTCCATCTGTGTAACTGAGATGCCACAGGTTTTGTATGTGTGTGTAGTTGAACAGCCTCATAACTCGGAGCACACTCACATAGAACTCCAAAACGTTCCCCCTTTTAAGAAAAGATTTATTTTTCTTTTATGTGAACGGGTGTTTTGCCTGATGGAAGAGCACCCAGTGGAATGGTGGAAGCCTGACCTCATTCTTTAAGGCTTCCTAAACATAAACTTTTGAATTAAAACCAAACAAAAAAGAGGTGGCCCATAGAGGTTTAGAGGAAAGGCAGAGCCAAACACATTTAACAAACATGACTGGGTTGATGCTATTAGAAAGTTAGTATTCATCAGATGAGTGATGAAGGAAACATGACAAAGTACGTGCACCACTTGTGTGCCTGTTCCTGACGAGGCCAGAGGAGAGATAAGAGTTCCTCCGGAACTGGAGTTACAGATGGCTCTGAGCCACCACGTGGGTCCTCTACAAGAGTAGCCACCTCTGTAGCTTTTTTTTTTTTTAATTAAAAAGTTTATGTTTAGAAAGTCTTAAAGGATGGGATCCCACCATTTCACTGGGCTCTCTTCCATCTGAGAATGGCATATTTCTGGCATTCTCTGGGTTCCTTTTTTAATTATTAAAATTTATTCATCTATGTATATGAGTACTCTGACATACATATATACTTCAGCCTGCCAAAAGTGGGATCAAATCAAACAGATGGTTGTGAGCCACCGTGTGATTGCTGGGAATTGAACTCAGAACCTCTTGAAGAGGCAGTGTTCTTAACCACTGAGCCATCTCTCCAGCCCGGCGGGGCTCTTCTTTGACTAGGACATAAAAGAATCTACACTGATGATACTGCTGTGTACTTTTGTGTGATGCAAGACAATTTACAACTGTCACCACCACCACCTTTCGTCCCTGGGTCCACTGCTTCCCACAGAGCAGTCACCCAAGGCCTGACGGTGTTTAGGGAGTAACTCCACTAAGATTGCTGAGTTGGTGGAGTGGCCAACACAAGCTCTCTGCAGAACAGTCTATCACCTGCTTTGTCTAACCTTAAACGATGTAACATGCATTAATATGCTTTGTAAATTCTTAGATGACACTCCCACATTATCTTTGCTACCAGGTACTGAACATTCAGAAAAGGTTTCTTACTTTAGCAATCCAAGTATCAGCTTGCACTCATATTTTGAACTCCTGTTTTAGCTTTATCGGTTTTGGAAGAGTACGCTGCCGCTGAGAACGAGACCGGAGCTATGGTGAGCAAATCTTCATTTAAAGGGACTACGGTAACCCCAAAATTATGAAGCCCGGATAGAAAGTCACAGTAATGCAGAACATCTGTGCTTATTCTAGCTGCAGTCACTGCTGATGAGCGGTCACAGTGTCCCAGACGAGCTGGTCACAAAGTTGATGCTAGAGAAGATCAAGTCTCCAGAAGTTGCTCACTTCGGTATGACTGCACGCGTGCACGTGTGACTGACTTCCTCTTCCCACAGCCCCTACTGAGCTGAGTATCCCAGAAAGATTCAAGTGCAGTTTGGGTTTAATCCTCTAATGTCCACAGTTACTTTTTATTTTCTTTTCTTTTATTTTATTTTAGATATTTTCTTTATTTACATGCGAATTTCTCCATTCCCAGTTTCCCCTCCAAA
>NW_022196909.1:7409693-7425546 GCF_008632895.1 Mastomys coucha
TTGTTCGTCCTAAGGGGCTGCAAACCCTTCAGCTCCTTGGGTCCTTTCTCTAACTCCTTCATTGGGGAGCCTGGCCCTGTGAAGGTTCCATGCCCCAGTGTAGGGGAATGCCATGGCCAGGAAGTGGGAGAGGGTGGGGTGGTGAGCAGGAGGAGGGGGGAGGAAACAGGGGATTGTTTTAGTTTTGGGGGTTTTTTATTTTATTTTTTTCTTATTTTATTTTCTTTTTCTTTTTTCTTTTGGAGGGGAATCTGGGAAAGGAGATATTGTAAATAAAGAAAACATCTAATAAGAATAAAATAAAATAAAGTATGGTACAGTAAAAAACAAAACAAACAAACTATATCAAAGCAAATTGAGAATATAGCCCCAGATGGTATCATTTGTCCTTGAAGTAATTATCTCACTGTATACACTTCTTACAAAAATTTTTTTGTTAAATTCTAAAAGTTGAAACATAGTTTACAATTGTCCCTTAAAGCGGGAGGGGGATAAAAGTAGCAGAGAAATATATTGAAGTCTCTGGTGGTTTGAACAGGTATGGCCCCCATAGACGCCTGAATGCCTGAACTCTAAGCCAGCCCCAGTGAAATATTTTCCCACATAAGAGTTACCATGGTCATGGTGTCTCTTCACACAATAAAACCCTCACTCAGACAAAGCCCTTAATTTCTAGCTGAGGAATTGAGATTTATTTCATTAATAAGAGAAATGTTTCTTGGGCAATGAAGTGACATGATTTAAAAATGTATGAAGGAAATCAATATGACAACGGTACCCAAGACACATTTAATGAGAAGACTTAGGCTTCTGCGTGGGATGCAAGCCAATAGAGAGTCTAAGGCCAAATCTCACGTGTTGCGATCGTTACACTAGACATGGTACCTGGCTGTTTCAGCACTCTATAGTTTATATAGGTAGCATATGCATGTGTTCTACTTTGTTATTTGGTACTAATTTAAGGATGGAAATAATAGGTCACATAAAAGGTTGTAGGACTGTTTCTAACCTGAGTTAAAAGAAATATTATCATGCAGTTTCTTTCCATAACTGTCTCATCTAAAATAAACTTAGATTTTTAAAGACTTTTGAACATGTATTACTATGGGTAGGGAGGAGCACACATATACGTACGGAAGTTGGAGGAAAACTTGAGGGAGCTGGTTCTCTCCCCTTAGTAAATGAATCCTGGGGAACTGAGCTTGGGTCATTGGTCTTGTGACAAACACCCTTGCCTGCTGAGCCATCATCCCTGACTTAGAATTTTTAAAGATGTTTCCTCTTAGCTTGATGATTTTTTTATCAGAAAACATTATTCATAGTTACACTTCATATAGTAATAACTATTAACTAACTTAAAATTTGTGACATAATTTTCTGAATCACTTACTCATTAGTAGCTATATGGTACTTTATAAAGTATTTTTATAAAATAACTATAATAAAGCTGTGCCCTCACATAATGATAATATTACAAATTGTTAACTTATATTTTACAGGCTACATCATCACTGAAATGCCATCACTCTCACAAGATAACATGACCTCTTTGAAGCAAATAGAATTTGTTAAAAATTTAGAATTGCAACCTGATATCATAATCAATATTAAGGTAAAGATATTAATTCCTTCCTGGGACAGCAACTCTTTGCTTTTCAGAGAATTTAAGTTCAAGGAATGCTTTCAGGCTTAAAAAATATATTTGTTTTATTTTTAATAATGTTTCATGGGAGCTTATACATGTGGGTGCAGACGCTTAGGTGTCGGAGTTCAAGAGCTACCTCAGAAGCCACAGGAACACCAGACTCAGTCAGACAGGGAGAGTTTATTGAGCATCCACCTCAAGACTCATGGACCAGCCGACCAGGACCATGGTCCAGACTTCGAAACTGAATCTTAACAATGAGTTAAGAGCCTACAGGATTTAATACTAGTCTTGGGGCTGAAGAGATGGCTCAGTGGTTAGGAGCACTGGCTGCTCTTCCAGAGGACCCAAGTTCAATTCCCAGCACCCACATGGCAGTTATTGTCTGTAACTCCAGCTCCAGGAGATCCAACACCGTCACACAGACATACCTGCATGCAAAACACTGTTGCATATAAAATAAAAACAAAAACATTGTTTAAAAAAAAAATTGATCAAACTCGAGAATGTCCCACATAAGAACATTTGTTAACAGAGGAAGAAGGTAATTAGCTAAAACCAAATATAACGTCCAAGGACGGAAATTAAAATTTGGTGGAAAGAGAGGACACAGGCCGAAAGGACAAATATTTACCAAGTTAGAGTACTGAACTTGGCTCTAATGTTCCTGGTTAATCTCTTGCTGTGATAAAATATGCTGGCAAAGGCCAGCCTAGAGAGAACGCGTTTATTTTACAGTTCTAGATACCGGCTTCACTGGCTAGCTTTTATTTTCAGCTTTGCACAAAGCAGAGTCATGGGGAAGTGGAAGCAGGGCCCTCAGTTGAGGAATTTACTCTGCTCAGCTTGGCCTGTGAGCTTGTCTGTGTGGGGCATCCTAACAACAAATGCAGGGAGGGCCCCGCCCACAATGGGTAGCACCATCACTTAGCCAGTGGTCCTGGTCTCTGTAAACAAGCTGGCTGAGCAGCGTCAGAAAGCAGGCCATGTGCAGGCTTCCTCCTTCCTCCATGGTTTCTGCTCCAGGCTCCTCCTGCCCCGCCCTGTTGGACTGTTGCCAGGGAATGTAAGTCAAGTCTTTTCTTCCCCGAGTTAGGTTTGCTTGTGATGTTTATCAAAGCAACAGAAAATAAACCAGGACATGGTCCAGGAAAGTCAAGGCAGCAGGAACTGAAAATATCTAGACATCACATTTACCGTCCAGAGCAGAGAAAAACAAATGCATGCGTGCCTACTGCTCAGCTAACTTCCTGCTCTCTTCTTAAGGCCAGGACCCAAAGCTGAGAGCAGTGGGGAGGAGGAAAAGAGGAGCAGATGAAATTACTTACAGGCCGGGTCATCCCATTCTCATATCAATTAAAGCACACAAGACTGTCCTCCACAGACATGCCCACAGGCCAGTCAGATCTAGGCAGTCCCTAGGTGAGACTTTTCCTGGGTAATTCTAGCTTGCGCCAATTTGACAATTAAAATTAACCACATAGGTTTAATGTCCTGAAGCAGCAGAATGGGTAACTATGATTAGATATTGGTCAAGAGACAAACCACTCCTCAGGAAGAATGAGTCTCCCAGTTACAATAGAAGAGAAGTCTTGTACAGAAATCAGAGTAGGAGAAGGCCACCTACAGTGAACGAAGTCTGCTACTCAACCCCTTTTTAAAATGGGACAGTGAGTCTCAGCTTTCACTGGGCAGCCAAAGTGCAGAGAGCCCCCTGTCATACAACCCCGTGTAACGTGAGCATCTCAGTATTTGGGGGTGAATTGGATAAAAAGCCTGTCATTTCTATAGCCTAGAAGTGTCTGGCTTGGGACCCATGCATGAGTCTCAAAGCATTCACAAGTCTCCTTAGATTATATGTAAAAATTTGCATGTATGTGCATTTTTTTCTGAGGTAAAAGTGTACGGCCTTTGTGATATACTTGAAAGGGGTTTTGCTAAGAGAACACTTGTGGCCAGTAGGCAACTAGAGCAGGTTCTCAGAGCAAAAGATGGCAGTGCCCTGACACTTACTCAAAAGGAATTCTTGAGCTAAGAACCAGAAACCGTGGAGTAGCACCCAGCTGTTAGGTTGCTGGTCTTCCCGGAACTGCTGATGCTTCTAAACCTTGAGGACCCCGGTCTGAGGCACGTCACAGGCCCCTGTCTAACTTAATGGTTGAGTTGTGTGTGTGTGTGTGTGTGTGTGTGTGTGTGTGTGTGCATTAGTTAAAAGCCCTTTGTTGAAAACACAGGAAGTTCACATGAAAATCTACCTCACTAAGCACACGTGCATATACCCCATCTCCACCTAGAGATGCCATGACAAAGTTCAAAATTGAACAAGACAGTATCTACAGTTCCTTGCTTCTTTTATTTCTCTGAGTGTGGTTGTCATCAGAATCACAGATGCCAGAACAAAAATAAAAACAAGACGGCTTCCAACTCAGTCCTCCTGCCTCAGTGCTGGGATTGCAGGTGTCTCCTCGCCCGCCTGGCTACTGACAATGTGTGGCTTGGAAGTGGCTAAGCCACTGTGATCTTAGTAAATGTTAAGTAGCTCAGAAATCTGTATCGAGCTCTCCTCCAGATGAGTCATGTTTCTACTGCTCGAGTGTCACCATCGTAAAACATCGTCTAGGTTTTCTTTAGATTTTAAAGTGTTGTATTCATCTGTGGGTGAGTGTCAGCACACACCCTGTGGTGGTGGTTGTACCTGCTCTCAGATCCTCCCATCCCCCGGAGGAGAGCTGGGATCACCAATGTGTACTTCCGTATCCAGTGCTGAAGGCTTCAAGCAATTGAACTCAGAAAGCTTTAACCCACTGAACAATTCCCCATTCCCTCATCCAGATGTTTGGTTTGTTTGTTTGTTTTTGTTTTTGTTTTGTTTTTGTTTTATCCCACAGAACACTCAGAACGGCAGAGTTTACAGTCTCATGGGGTCACTAGTGTATAAGGCACACAGAGAGCTTAGGGGCGAATGAGAAGGCCACCGCGTGCCATCGTCATAGGAGATGGTGCCGGCTTCAACCATAATGCCAGGTTCCCTTTAGCCAGCCTTGAGAGCTGAGTAAGCTCTCCGTTTGCAGAATTTAAAGGCTCCATTTCTGAACTCCATGAAATATTTTGTCCATAAAGTGATAATAAATGTGGCAAATATTTATCAATATTTTGGTAGGAGATACATGGATTTCTCCTGAATTTTCCTCCTTCTCAGTCTCTCTAAGCTAAAATAATAAAGTCTCCCTGGAGCTTTACAGATTGAACTGGTTTTCTGTTCTTTTTTTTTTTTATTATTCCCTTCACTGTTCTGCTAGCCCCTCTTTCTTCCACTTAAAATGTCTGATAATCTCACGTGTATTAATTTCAGACAAACAAAACTGTTGACCCAGCAGGCAAATTGTGTACTGGAATTTGGCCTGTACTGGACTTGGATACAAAATACCATCACAGTATTACATTTGCTCAAGTTTAAAGAAAAAAAAATTGAACTTATCTAGTGGATAAGATGAAACAGGAAATAAAAACTTAAGGCAAAGCCAAAGTTTATTCAAAGAGTGAAGTGAAGCCCGAAGTGCAAGAGAAATCATGCTTAGAAAGGAGATGGAGGCGCTGGAGGGATGGCTCAGCAGTTAGAGCACTGGAGGGATGGCTCAGCAGTTAGAGCGCTGGAGGGATGGCTCAGCAGTTAGAGCGCTGGAGGGATGGCTCAGCAGTTAGAGCGCTGGAGGGATGGCTCAGCAGTTAGAGCGCTGGAGGGATGGCTCAGCAGTTAGAGCGCTGGAGGGATGGCTCAGCAGTTAGAGCGCTGGAGGGATGGCTCAGCAGTTAGGAGCAACAGCTGTTGTTCTAGACAACCTGGGTTCCATTCCCAGCCCCCATCTGGTAGCCCACAACCTCTGTAACTCTAGTTACAGGGGATCTGATGCCCTCTTCTGGCCTTCATGGGCAACCAGACACATATGTGGAGCATAGACATATATGTAGACAAAACATCCATAGGCATAACAAATAATAATAAATAAACTTTAAAAATAAACAAAGAGAAGTTACACTTTTCTAAGCAATTCTGAAAAATGGACAGACTTACAAAGCTTCGTGTGTGAGATCCTGTAAGAGACGGCACTGTAGGGTGAGAATTCTGAGGAGAAAAGCACGGTATCTGATTAAAGGGGTAATTATTCTGCTTCTCTCTCTCTAGTGTGGCTTAATGTGAGCCTGCCTTCCTAGGAAATCAAATGTCTTAAATGATTTAATAATGTTTCTTAGTGCAGTGACTACGATTTATGCCAAAGAATCTCTGGGCAGCGGCAGCACAGTATTACAGGCTATGTTTATACCAGAGACCAGTGGGACCCAGAAATAATTGAGAGTCGCAGGAAAAAGAAGAAGGACGTCCCCAAGGAAGGAAAATCTGAAGAGGAAGAAGAGGAAGAAGAACAAGAGGAGGAGGAGGTAATGGCGCAGCATGGTCATCACCATGTGACACCTTTACCCTCTAATTATGTGGTAGCAAGGGAAGCAGATGCCGGAGAAAATTAAGGTTCTTTTCATTTTTGTAGTCTGGAGGAAATAGCTAAAGATAACTTGTGTTTTCAGAACTATTCGAGTTTTTAAAATATATTCATTACACTTAGTGCAATTAATTACAAAGAACGATGGGTTTCTCTTGCCGTTTTCATGTGCGCACACGATGTTCTTTGACCACACTGACCCATGTGCCCTCACCCCAAGACACACACACACACACACACACACACACACTCAGACACACAGAGACACACACATACGCAATGTTTTCTTTTCTGTTTATTGATAGAAGACCACGTAGGCCAAATCCATAATTTGGCTATTGTGGATAGTACTGCAGCAATGGCAGTAGTGCTTGTCGTTGTCCAGTCATGCTGGACTGCGGGAAGCTCTTGCACACTGGCTTTGACTCCTTTGGCAGGAACCCACAAGTGGCTCCGCCGGGATCATGCAGTAATTCACATCCTCGTTTCCTGAGGAACTTTCATGTTGTTTTCTTTAGCAACTAGACTAATTTACATTTCCACCAACAATATCCAGAGGTTCCTTTTCATCTGCATCCCCGTCAGCAGTTTTGGTTAGTTTTCATCTCAGTGATAGCCTGTTGCGGAAAATATTAAAAATGGTCCTGCCAACTCTCCGCGGGGCCAGGCCACAGTCCTGCACTCCTGCAGCCACTGCCAGCTCTCTGGAGCTAGTCCCTGCAGCATCTGGCTCGCTTGTCCTGTGAGCCACTAGTTCCCTCTCTGCTATAATCCCCTGTAATTGGCAGTCTCACACTCCAGTAACCAAATAGATCAGCCACCCTCACAGTTTGATCATACAATACCCAGTAACCGGGTAAAATCAAGACTCTTAAGCTTATAGCTAATCAATTAGATTTATGTATCAACAGAATCACAATTTACAAGATGCCAATAAATAATTTCAGAGCCAATTGATAATGGCAAACCTTTAACCCAATTATTCTAACCTTTTGCTAATACCATGCAGGACTCCATTCTCCTTCCCTCTCCTCCTAAGACCTCTCTGTCTCTTCAACTCTTAGCTCTGCCCCCCTTTTCCCTGTCCAATCACAGGCCTCCCCTGCACTACTGCGATTGGACAGGGAAAATCCTGTGACAATAGCCCATCTGAGTCATGTGAGATGGAATCTCAGTGTGATTTTAATTCCCAATTCCATAGTCAGTAATGATACACATTTTTATGTATTTCCCCTTAAACACAGACTCTTTTCTCAGACAATATCTGAATATAGCTTCCCCTTCAACTCCTCCCAGCTCACCATTCCCCTTCCTCGACTCCTCCCAGCTCACCACCACCTCTTCTCCCATCTGGATCTAAATCTATGTACGTCTCTCACTGGAAAAGAGCAGGCTTCTAGGAGATAACAATCACACATAACAAAATAAAATATCATAAACAGAAACCATCATCATATTCAAGTGGTACAAGACAAGAAAACAGAAGAATAAAAAATCCCGGAGGAAGCACAAGAGTCAGAGATCTTGCTTACACGTTGGAGAATCCCACAGATGTACTCTACTGAAAACCGGGGTGTATATGCAGAGGCCCTGCTTGCAGGCCCCTGTTGGCCCTGTGACTGCTGCTCTAGTTCCTCTTGAGTTCATGTGAGCTTTGCTCAGAAGTTTAGAGGACCTTGCTCTCCTGGTGTCCTCTGACCCTCTGTCACCCCCACTGCAGGGTTTCCTGAGCTCTGAGGGGATGATTTGATAGAGACTTCCCATTTAAAACTGTTACCGGCTCCTCCCTCCCTCCCTCCTTCCCCTCCCTCCCTCCCTTCTTCCCCCCCCCCCTTCTCTGTGCCTGGCTGTGGGTCTCTCTCTGTATTTGTTCCCATCTGCTGCAGGAGGAGGCTCTCTGGTGGTGACTGACTAAGACTCTCCTCTATGAGTATAGCAGAATACCATTAGAGTCATTTTTCCTGTCAGTTTTGTAACACAGTAGTAGTTGGTTTTAATCCTAGGTCTTTGGACTCTCTAGTGTCCGGTCCTTGATTACCAAGCAATGTCAGCCTCCCAAGCAGGTGTGGGCTCCATCTCACGGAGTGGGCCTTAAGACAGATCAGATCTGTTGGTTACTCCCACAAGCTTGGGCCACAGTTGCCCTAGCATATTTAGGACAGACTGTAGATCAAAGATTGTGCTGTTGGCTAAGTGTTTACATTTCTCATTTGGTAGCCTGCTGAAAACCTTTCCATGTCATAGACACTAGAACATGGGGGTGAAGGTCCTGTGTAAGCATCAGCTCGACTTCTCCATGTTCAATGAGTTGTGTGGCTGTTGTCTTCAGCAATGAGGCTTTACTGTCAGCTTGTGGAGAACAACCAATTGTCATGACAACAGCCTGGGTTCTTTGAGACCCTTTGGCCAACAACTCAAATGGGTGAAACTCAGCCCTGGTACTGGAAGCTTTGCTTGGTAACAAGAGTTGGCAAGCAGGGGTTCTTCTCCCTCATTCTTTGGAAACTTCATTAGGATCACCTTCATGTACTATAGGAAGTTTCCACTGCACTGTCTCCATTACCGCCCCTCAGATGCTCTTCAACTCTTATCTGTCTCTCCCCTCCTTCCATCCCCCAATCCCATCTCCCCTCCCCTTTCTTACCTGTTCTTTCTGTTGTTCCCCTTCCCCACCATTCCATTCCACCCAAAAACTCTATTTCATCTCTCCCAGGAAGATTCCTGTGTCCTTCCTGCTCCCTTCCTCTATGCCTAACCTCTCTGGATCTACACATAGATTATAGCTTGGTTATCATTTATTTAATGGCTAATGTACACATATAAGCAAATACATACCATATTTATCTTTCTGGGTCTCTGTTACCTCACTAAAAATTATTTTTTTCCTAGTTCCATCCATTTGCCTGCAAATTTCTCTTTTTTAAGAGCTGTGTATTGCTCCCTTGTATAAACACACCACATTTTCTTTATCTAGTCTAGTTGAGGGACATCTAGGCTATTTCCAATTTCTGGCTATTATGAGCAGAGCAGCAAGGAACATAGCTGAGCAAGTGTCTGTGGTCGGATGGAGTGTCCTTTGGACGTACTGTGCCTTGAGTGGTCTAGCTGGGTCTTGAGGTGAATTCATTCCCAGCGTCCTGGGGAAACAACACCCTGATTTCTGTAGTGTTCCCACCAGCAGTGACACAGTGTCCACTTTGCTCCTCCTCATCTCCAGAAGGAGCTGCTGTTTGTTGTGGTTTTATCTTAGTCATTCTGATAGGTGTAAAATAGACTCTCAAATTCATTTTAATTAAATTTCCCTGGTGGCTAAGAACGTTGAATGTTTCTCAGCTGCTTGAGATTCCTCTATTGAGAATTCTCTGTTTCGATATCTACCCCATTTTTAAATTGGATTATTTGGTTCTTGATATCAAATTCCATGAGTTCTTTGTATATTTTGGATATTAGTTCTCTATCGGATATGGAGTTGGTAAAAATCTTTTCCCATTCTGTAGACTGCCACTTTGTCCAATTGACCATGTCCTTTGTCTTACAGAAACCTTTCAGTTTCTTGAGGTCCAATTTATTAATTGTAGATCTTAGTGCCTGCTCTGTCAGTGTTCTCTTCAGGAAGTCATCTCCTGTGACGAAGCACTCAAGTTTATTCATCACTTTCTCTTCTATTGGGTTCAGTGTATCTGGTTTTATGGTGAAGTCTTTGATCTACTTGGGTTTGAGTTTTGTTCAGGGTGCTAAGTATGTATCTATTTGCATTCTTCTACATGCAGATATCCAGTTTGACCAGCAGCATTGTTGAAGATGCTGTATTTCTGGCTTCTTAATAAAAACTCATGTTCATAGGTATATGGATTTATGTCTCAGTCTTCAGTTCCACTGATGAATGTGTCTTGTTTGTGCCTATACCATGCTGTTTTTATTATTATAGCTTTGAAGTGTAACTTGAGGTCAAGAATGGTGAGACCTCTTCAGTTCTTTTATTGTTCAGGATTGTTTTAATTATCCAGTTTGTGTGTGTGTGTGTGTGTGTGTGTGTGTGTGCGCGCGCACAGGTCTGGGAATAAAGCTAGACACCCCCCTCTCCCCCCGCCCCCCCCACACACCGCACAGGCATCAACTCAGAATAAGTCAGAGAACTTAATGTAAGATCCAGAACTTTGAAACTTCTAGAACAGGGGCTCCCAACCCCCCGAATGCTGTGACCCTCTAATACAGTTCCTCATGCTGTGGTGACTTCAACCATAAAATTATTTCATTTGCCTCTTCATAAACTGTAGTTTCCTTCCGTTGCGGGGAAATATTTAAAAAGAACCGGCATGTTCCCGCACATGTGCTGGCAACTCTCAGCCCGCTGGAGTCCCGCCGGCTCTGTCTCTACCTCCCAACTCTCTGGTGGGGCCGGAGCTCCCACATTCCTCTCACTGCCACTCAATGACTGTCCACCCCACTGTCAGCCACCACACCACCCATCAACCCTGTACAAACAAAACTCTTGAAGCTTATAATTAACCAATCAGATTTATGTCTCAATAAATTCTCAATTTACAAGATGCCAATACAATAACTTCAGAACCATTTGATAATGATAAAGGCTTTATCTAATAACCTTATCGAATTATTTTAACCTCATGATATCATAACTACCTGGGGCTGGTAAAAGCCACGCTAGTTCCGCCTCCATCTTGGTTTTCCTCCTCTCTCCCGGAGGCTCTCTGTCCCTGCAACTCTTAGCTCCTCCTCCCTTTTCCCTGTCCAATCACAGGCCTCCTGCTGCCCTAATGTAATTGGGCAGGGAAAATCCTGAAACACCCTCGGTTGTGAATCTTTCAGTGTGTCTCTGAGATGCAGGGTATTTGATTCCCAACCTGGGTGAGGGCACGGTCCACAGACTAAAGGTATTCAGAGACATCAGTTTCAAAAGAAATGACACCCTCTGCGGTCCTACCTATTAAGAACAACAGCAACCAATTAGCAAGTTCTCAAGTCGATCTAAAGTCCGGTTTCTGATGAAGACTCCCAGGGAGGCTCAATCTCTTATGAGCCTCAGTCTCCACTCTGCTTCCTGTTCTTGCTTCTCACCACAAGACGGCATTCTGGGGCAGCACTCATTAAGTAACCAGTTTCCTAAAGAGAGTGAAATTCTGGCTCTCCCTTCTGTCATTTAGGCATTTACGGCCGAAATGCAAGTGGTGACTGAAATTCTTCAACACCTCGTGCAGAGGCCTGAGGACTACCTGGAGAACATCCAAATCACCGTGAAGCTTTACAAGGAGCTGCTGCTCAGCGCTTTGGAGGTGAGGGCGTGGCGGAAGGGGGGCGGCACTTTCAAGGGTCTTTGATAAGAATCCTCACAAAAGGCTTTCAGCTCTTTCTTGTTCCTAAAGGTGTGCTTATTGAGAGAGAGAGAGACAGTGAGACAGACAGACAGACAGACAGACAGACAGACAGACAGACAGACAGAGACAGACAGAGACAGAGACAGACACAGAGAGAGACAGTGAGACAGACAGACAGACAGAGACAGACAGAGACAGAGACAGACACAGAGAGACAGAGAGAGACAGAGAGAGAGACAGACAGAGAGAGAGACAGACAGACACACACACACACACACATACACACACAAAGAGAGAGAAAGAGAGAGAGAGAGAGAATGTTACACATTCACAGGCACCATATGTATTCAGAAGCCTGTGGAGGCCAGAAGAGGGTATAGGATCCCTGAACTGGAGTTACAGCAGTTGTGGGCCACCTTGTGGGTGCTAGGCATTGAACTTTAATCCTCTACAAAAGCAATAGTGCTCTAACCACTGAGCACTCCCTCCACTCCACCCACCAAGACTCTTTCTCACAACCATGCTATTTCACTCCATCGAAGCACCTCCATGCTGGTCAAGATAAGGTAAATATGATTTCCAAAAGTTGCTAGGTTGTTTACAGAGATGGGAATATGAATGTGAGCCCCACCAACAAGACGAGAAGCTAAAACAGATGCTATTTTTCAACTCAGTCTGTCAGACTATAAAAGCCAAACAGGCAGGAAAGGATGCAGCCCTGCATGGCTTGTGAGCCTTCTGAACTACGTAGCCTTCTGGAAGAATCAACGCTAGTACCTGCTAACATTAAAATCTGCTTTTGAAAGTAGCTTATTTTCAGCCTATTATCAGCGTCTAAGGATATAGTGAAAGACGCTTAGAAGGTGGTGGTGAACACTTGTATGTGTAAAATATTTCTGTCAACAATGAGCATGAGGAATAACAGACCAGAAGGTGAAAGGCGTGTTTGCCTGCATTCCCTCAATGGCTGCCGTCAGTCCCATGACATTGGAAATAATTGAAGAAAAAGGGTTTTTAATTTTAAAGATAAGTAAAAAGGCTTTAAAACAATTAACAAGATATTATAATCTGCTTGATAGGAAAGGATTGTCGAATAAGTGTGTAGCCACAGCATGTGATCCCATAAAATGGTGTGGAGAGGATGGGATGTTCACATAATCTTGTAAAGAGACAGGGAAATACTGACTATAATGTTTACCGGGAAAGTAGGTGGAAGTTTCATATACATTATGATATCGAAAATGCAACAGCTTTTTTTTTTTTTGTGACATAGAAAATGGATAGGGATCAGTAGTAATAGTTTCCTTCCAGTGAACGGACTAAAGATGATTTTCTATGTATTCTTCTGTTCCGTAAATTTTGGCGTGTGGGTGTGGTGAGGCGTGGCGTGGGGCGTGGTGGGGCGTGGTATAGCTCAGCGACCAAGCCCACCACTGTGCAAGTCCCCAGCACCTCAAACACATGGCCCTAGTAGGCAGGCTACCTCTAGGAAGATCTGTTGAATGCTGCAAATGACCACACTGTAACCTGCATAAGATGCACGAGTTAGCTCTTAAGACTTCCTCACAGTACATTAAGATTCTCCCCTTGTATTCAACTTGCCTTTTGATTTTCTCCAGGAGGTAATGGCTGAGCATAACCCCCAGTATCTCATCGAGCTAGATGGGAATAAGCCACCAGAAGAGCTCTTCATGGTGAGTGTAGTGTCTGGCACAGACAGTTCTTACGGTTGAGAAATTCTGAAACGTTTCCGGGTTGGGCTTGCTTTATGAGGAGTTCTATTCCTAGTGTATTACCATGGATTTTGTTTCAACACTTTAAACTTCCATGTTGCATTTGTTCATCTCTTATGTTTAAGGCAAAACAACATTTAAATTTAAAAGTTCTCTATGGCTACAGTGCCTCCAAGAAAAACAAAAGCAAAAGGCTGATAGTAAGCACACGACAGGGTGCTGACATCTGCAGTTGTTACAAACAGAACGGATGCTACCTTATGCCCACTATGATGGCCAAAGTTTTTTGTTGTGAGTGAGATTCTAGGTCTAATACCTAGCGCCACAAATTAATTAATAGCACAAAACATAGTAACTCTTTTTTTTAAAACCCCATGCACATCTGGCATAATGATGGACTCTGGGGATGTATATGGAAAGGAAACGGGTGAATCCGTCAGTCCCCTCCCCTTATACAGCATCTGATCTATTGAGGAAAATAAATACACAAGTGGAGTTTGCATTACAGTCAAGAAGTATATGATTTTTCAGGAGCGTGTGGTAGAAGGGCAGCACCCAATGGTCATCTGGGTGGATTCCACTCAAGGATGAGTAAGAATCAGACCATAAAGGCTTGATGCAGGAGTGCGTGGAACACGTTCTCTGCTGAGGGCAGCGTCTGTACAAATACAAAGGATCGAGCGAGAACAGAGCAAGCTGCAGGGACAGAACTTAGGGCTGAGATGAGGATGAGGTAGGAAGGGGATAGTCCCAGAGTTCTAAAGAACTGGGCAGAGACGGGGTCAATTAAAGAATTCAGATCTCATCATGAGGGAACGGGCAGCCAGTGAAAGGTCTGAAGCCAGGAAGGAAAGAAAATATACTCAGACTGTGCAGAAGAGGGTAGTGTGAGGAATGCTTCAGAAAGTGTACCTGGTGGGACCCGGTCAGCAACTTAGCAAGGGAACAAAGGGGAAGAAGATAATGGCTTATCTCACGGGTAGCACAGGATCACAATGCCAGGGTGGGGCATCGCCAGACAAGGGACGAGCCCTCACATAGGACACATGTCTACAAGACCACAGAGCTCTCTCTCCTCTTTGCCGAAGCCAGTGGTCATTCTCCGTCTTCATCTACTTGAATCCAATAGCAACAGCTGCCACCACTGTTCATTCCTCTCTCCCGACCTCCTCATCCCTTGGCTCCTAGAGTCCCACCACATCGGCTTCATTGCTTCCCTCTGGACATTGCAAGATCTAAGGGTGGAGGGCAGTGGAGGTGGCTCTTCTTTGCCCCACCCCTCCTTCCGTCCACCTTAGGAGACTTCATCAGGGCTAACAACTTTGAATACCTTCCCAAAACTGCATGCCTTAAAGTCTTTGTACAGTTCTGGACCTTTCCCCCGAATCATATACCAGGACACTTAGCTCCCTCTGAACCATTCAGCGGCTGCATGTCCAGTTAGACAGCTACCCATATGAGCTGCTCTGCTCATATTAAAATGTGCAGGGCACCACTGCACAGTCACCACTGCCCACCCATGTGCTTCTTCCTGGGTTTTCCTCTTTCAGTGCCAACCCCACCCTTCTCTAAGGTCTTCACACCCACATCCACTCCATCAGCATGCACTGCAGACTCTTCACACCCACACCCACTCCATCAGCATGCACTGCAGACTCTTCACACCCACATCCACTCCATCAGCATGCACTGCAGACTCTTCACACCCACATCCACTCCATCAGCATGCACTGCGGACTTCTTCAAGGTGAGCTTGCTGAGATTTGGCCAGTGTTCTGGCCCCAGTACTGGCACTCCGGAACATTCCATTTGTTGAAACAAGTAACACGGAGAAGCTGAGCACTAAGGGTCTAACGTAGCATGTGCCACCTAAAAGGAACTAATTTAAGAGGTTGACAAGGAAACCAGATGAGGCTGAGCTGTGAGCACCAATCCAGGCTACCACAGGCTTCACTGCTTTGGGATGTCTCACTATCTCTCGTCACCCATTTTTGGTATTAGCTTGTTTTATTTTTACGATATCATCCCACATTGTACTTACATTAGTTTCCTAGAGTTCCCATGGGAAAGTCCCACAAATGAGGTGACTGGAAAGGACAGAAATTATTCTCTTACGGTTCTGGAAATTCAGATCATGGTCCCGGCAGGGTTGTTCTCCATGCAGATAGTCTGCCAGAGGGCCCATCCTCACCTCCTCTGGGTTTGGAGTCTTGCCATTTTATGGGCTGTAACAGCATAAACTCCAACAGCTGCCTTTGCCAACACTAGGCTCTTTTTCATCTACCTAAAGAGGCCTAGGACCAGAGGGCAGAGTGACATGGGTTGGAATCTGTCTTCTAAAAATATTTCAGAGACCTAACTTTAGACTGTGGATGTGGTCTTATTTGAACACGGGGTCTTTGAGAGTTCATTCCAGTTAAGGAGTACAGCCTCAGTGAGAGAGGTGGGAAGCAGCAGTGTGACAGGGTAGGGAGAGAGCACAGCCATGCACTGCAGTGTGACATCAGAGGGAGAGAGCACAGCCATGCACTGCAGCGTGACATCAGAGGGAGAGAGCACAGCCATGCACTGCAGTGTGACATCAGAGGGAGAGAGCACAGCCATGCACTGCAGTGTATTAGGAGAGGAGAGACTATAGCCATG